>NC_068380.1:17818963-18137713 GCF_023724105.1 Carassius gibelio | reverse complement strand
ACATTTGCTTTCGATTAGCTTTAGGGTCAAGTTTAGTGATAAGTGCTGCTTTATTCAAATGTAGTAGAATATTAATCTTTTTTTATTAGCCAATTACTGGACATTTTGTTTCTGAACTGCCATGATATATATATAGCAACCAACATAATGAAACTTTGGCAGATTCACAGTATTCTGTCTTAGATCAAACTGAAGGAGCTTTTAGCAGCGCTCACCTGGCATTTCACTTTTCACAGCAACGTAAAATCAATTTGCACAAATGCTCATTTCCAATGAGCCTGTGATGAGGGGAAAAAATAATAATAATTCTTCACTAGGAGGCAAAATAGCTAGTTTGTGTGTGACTTTGTTTTTGTTGTTTAGAAGAGCGGTAGTTATATACAGAAAGAGTGCTATTGAGTCTATAATGCCAAAGGACATTTGCTCAAAATTGGGTTGTTTTTCTAATGAAGGGTTCAGATATTTATGTTTTTGTGAAAATGCCAAGGCCACCTACAAAAGTAGGTCTCTTTTTTATTCCTATAACTACAAGGAGAAAAAAGAAAGTGTGTTGTGAACACGTTCAACATCATTTCAAACTCCAGCAGCTAATGCAGGAATTGTGCTTCATAGAAACAGTCTGCGAATGACAACTGATGATGTTGATCTTCCAGGTGGATTTGAGGACTGGATTAGCTGTTGAAGAGGTATTTACTCGGTGAACATTTCCATGAACTCTTTCCCCGCCAGCATTTTTTTTTTAAGTTGCCAGCCACCACCAACGATTTTGATGATTTTCACAAAAATTGTATTGCCTGCAGTATATATTGCTGTGTGAATATTTGTATATGCAATACACCAAAATAAAGATCAGAGCCTCTACTTTTAAACAACAACAACAACAAAAAATCAGTTTATTCTAGCTTAAAGTATTCTCTTTTTTATCAACACTTGAGTAGGTTTCATAAAAATGCATTATTTTGAGCAAAAAGGTGAGAAAATCTATTTTTTTAAATCAAAAAATATATCTGAATAATATTCAGTACTATAATCAAAGCATAAATCCAGTAAATCGCTTCTATCAACACCTCCAAAGCTTTCACAGACATATACCACTTCCTGGATCAACATTTTACTCCATAACAGAATGCGGTTTTCATTATATACTGTCTTTTGCTGATGATCGCATTACATCTGTTTATATAAGCGATCGCTAGTTTTTTCATCCTGTTCATTTGTGTTTTTGTAGGGGAGGTTTGTACTGGTTCAGAAGATAGCACCCTCGAGAGTATAAGATAGAAAACGTGAAACGCTGTAAAAATTGGTCAATGGCGGTGAAACGTTGTCTTGTAAATGACGAGATAACTCATCCATGGCGGGGAAAGAGTTGATCTGAGAATCATGAAAGGTTGTTCTCATATCGCTGGGTTGGGTTCCACGACATCAACATGAAACATTAGCACATTGCCCACCACTTGTTGGTCTTTTCCAGTTTGAAAGAGTCTGAAAGAAAATGCAAATTCATTTTTTGCCACTAGGTGCGCTTTTGGAGTCATAAAAATAGTGGTTTCAGTGGTAAAGCTGTACACAAAGCAGCACTGCGCTCACAAACACTGCTTTATCAGGCTTTACAGACATGATCCAATCAGACCAATCATGCAAAGGAGGGGTTTCGGAAAAATGTATGGTTGACTGAATCGTATAGAAGTAGATGAGCAAGTAAGGCAAAAATAAACGCATATTATAAGACAAGTAAAGTTTTTTTTTTTTAACTTGCATGCATGTCAACCTGTTGTTGGTGACACCCAAAACCAAAATATGAACAATTCATTAACCAGAATAGGGGCACTTTATTTTAACAGTGATGAATAAACCTTTCAAGATTGATTTCCACGTGTGCGGCCTTCTGACAAATTTACTCAAGTTCGAGTCCCAGCTTGAGGTCTTTTCCCCAGTTCTGTTTCCCCTCTCTTTTCCTGTTTCTCTCATAGTGTCCTGTCAAAATGCCTAAAGATTTAAGTATATAAAAGGAATGCATGTAACACGCAGTCTGTATATCAGCCGTTTCAAGTCTTAACATAATGCACTTCATGAAGAGAGCGGACGCTGGCCTAGATCACTCAGGAAGCCACTATATTTAGCTCTTAAGGAGCACAGCTTCAGCGTTCCTCTGATATCTGTGACTCTGTTGTCTCCTAGGACATCCCAACCAAAGACCGGCTGGAAGGTTTGCAGGCGTTCAAAGAGAAACGTCCTCCTCGCTACAAGAGCGAGTAAGAGTGGCCTAATCAACCCCATTACAAGCAGCTGCTTCTGAATCTCATAAAGAATGTTACATACCTGAAATTTTTGGATCCCTGCCGGGGCCCTGGGGCCCGATGATGGTAAAACCCGTGGGGACTGGAGCTGGGAATGTATGAAAGATGAAAGCTATTCCTATAAGTATGTGGATCAACTTCTTTTGGCATGGTATGTGAACTTTGTCCTTTAAGTTTGTGTTTATTACATAATATAAAGAGTCTTGGATTGTTCGTTTTTATCTGTTAAAATAATATGTAAGGAAGTAGTGCACCCAACATCTGCCTAGTTTTTGCTCTAAGTGGCAAAGAAATTAAGAAAAAGTGTTGTAATGTATACTTGTAATTTCTGCAATAAAGCATTAAAACATTTCCATGCTCTGTGTCCTTCAACAGCACAACCACTGAAGATGGAAAAACTCCAAGATTAATAGCGATAAGTTCTTAAATATAAACATTATCTCACTTCCTCCAGTGAGTATTGCCTTCAGGTATTTACTCAAGTTATCCTACAGCTACACCCTGTTCTTTATAAATTCAATATCAGGCAGCAAAATATATCATCACTGGTGTAACAAAACAGCTTTATTCATGCTATTTGTCTTAACAAGGACCCCAGCAGGCACACAACGTCATATGACGTTAATATTAGATTGGATTTAGGTCGCGACGTCAGGTAACCAAAATTCAATGTCAAGCCAACGTCTAATGACAACGTTAAATTGACGTCCAAGACCAACATCAGCTGACGATGATATTAGGTTGTTTTTAGGTTGTGTTATAAAATAACCAAAATCCAACGTCTAGCCAACGTCTCAAGCCAACGTCACATTGACATCGAATACTGATATTTAGTCATCAGGTATGGCAACCAAAATCCAACGTTATCTAGACGTCATAATGGCAACGTCCAAACAACGTCAAATTGAAACATCATTTGACGTTGATCTGTAGTTTGTTTTAGGTTGTGACATTAACTAACCTAAACCCAACGTCGAGCCAACGTCTCAAGCCAACGTCACATTGACATCAAATACTGATATTAAGTCGTCAGGTATGGCAACCAAAATCCAACGTTTTCTAGACGTCATAATGGCAACGTCCAAACAACGTCAAATTAAAACATCATTTGACGTTGATCTGTAGTTAGTTTTGGTTGTGGCATTAACTAACCAAAATCCAACGTCGAGCCAACGTCTCAAGCCAATGTCACACTGACATCAAAAACTGATGTTTAGTCATCAGGTATGGCAACCATAATCCAACGTTTTCTAGACGTCATAATGGCAACGTCCAAACAACGTCAAATTAAAACGTAATTTGACGTTGATCTGTAGTTAGTTTTAGGTTGTGGCATTAACTAACCAAAATCCAACGTCGAGCCAACGTCTCAAGCCAATGTCACACTGACATCAAATACTGATCTTAAGTCGTCAGGTATGGCAACCAAAATCCAACGTTTTCTAGACGTTCTAATGGCAACGTCCAAACAACGTCAAATTAAAACATCATTTGACGTTGATCTGTAGTTAGTTTTAGGTTGTGGCATTAACTAACCAAAATCCAACGTCGAGCCAACGTCTCAAGCCAACGTCACACTGACATCAAATACTGATAATAAGATGTCAGGTATGGCAACCAAAATCCAACGTTTTTTAGACGTCATAATGGCAACATCCAAACAACGTCAAATTAAAACATCATTTGACGTTGATCTGTAGTTAGTTTTAGGTTGTGGCATTAACTAACCAAAATCCAATGTCGAGCCAACGTCTCAAGCCAACGTCACACTGACATCAAATACTGATATTAAGATGTCAGGTATGGCAACCAAAATCCAACGTTTTTTAGACGTCATAATGGCAACATCCAAACAACGTCAAATTAAAACATCATTTGACGTTGATCTGTAGTTAGTTTTAGGTTGTGGCATTAACTAACCAAAATCCAACGTCGAGCCAACGTCTCAAGACAACGTCACACTGACATCAAATACTGATGTTTAGTCGTCAGGTATGGCAATCATAATCCAACGTTTTCTAGACCTCATAATGGCAAGGTCCAAACAACGTCAAATTAAAACATCATTTGACATTGATCTGTAGTTAGTTTTAGGTTGTGGCATTAACTAACCAAAATCCAACGTCGAGCCAACGTCTCAAGCCAACGTCACACTGACATCAAATACTGATATTAAGATGTCAGGTATGGCAACCAAAATCCAACGTTTTTTAGACGTCATAATGGCAACGTCCAAACAACGTCAAATTAAAACATAATTTGACGTTGATCTGTAGTTAGTTTTAGGTTGTGGCATTAACTAACCAAAATCCAACGTCGAGCCAACGTCTCAAGCCAATGTCACACTGACATCAAAAACTGATGTTTAGTCGTCAGGTATGGCAACCATAATCCAACGTTTTCTAGACGTCATAATGGCAACGTCCAAACAACGTCAAATTAAAACATCATTTGACGTTGATCTGTAGTTAGTTTTAGGTTGTGGCATTAACTAACCAAAATCCAACGTCGAGCCAACGTCTCAAGCCAATGTCACACTGACATAAAAAACTGATGTTTAGTCGTCAGGTATGGCAACCATAATCCAACGTTTTCTAGACGTCATAATGGCAACGTCCAAACAACGTCAAATTAAAACATCATTTGACATTGATCTGTAGTTAGTTTTAGGTTGTGGCATTAACTAACCAAAATCCAACGTCTCAAGCCAATGTCACACTGACATCAAATACTGATCTTAAGTCGTCAGGTACGGCAAACAAAATCCAACGTTTTCTAGACGTCATAATAGGCAACGTCCAAACAACGTCAAATTAAAACATCATTTGACGTGGATCTGTAGTTAGTTTTAGGTTGTGACATTAACTAACTAAAATCCAACGTCGAGCCAACGTCTCAAGCCAACGTCACACTGACATCAAATACTGATATTAAGTTGTCAGGTATGGCAACCACAATCCAACATTTTCTAGACGTCATAATTGCAACGTCCAAACAACGTCAAATTAAAACATCATTTGACGTTGATCTGTTGTTAGTTTTAGGTTGTGGCATTAACTAACCAAAATCCAACATCAAGACAATGTCTCAAGCCAACGTCAGATTGACATCAAATACTGATATTTAGTTGTCAGGTATGGCAACCAAAATCCAACGTCTACAAAGCATCATAATGTTAATGTCCAAACAACGTCAAATTCTAACTTCATTTCACTTTGATCTTTAGTTTGTTTTTATGTTGTGACATTAACTAACCAAAATCCAACGTCGAGCCAACGTCTCAAGCCAACGTCACACTGACATCAAATACTGATATTAAGTCGTCAGGTATGGCAACCAAAATCCAACGTTTTCTAGACGTCATAATGGCAACGTCTAAACAAAGTCAAATTAAAAAATCTTTTGACGTTGATCTGTAGTTAGTTTTAGGTTGTGGCATTAACTAACCAAAATCTAACGTCGAGCCAACGTCTCAAGCCAATGTCACACTGACATCAAAAACTGATGTTTAGTCGTCAGGTATGGCAACCATAATCCAACGTTTTCTAGACGTCATAATGGCAACGTCCAAACAACGTCAAATTAAAACATCATTTGACGCTGATCTGTAGTTAGTTTTAGGTTGTGGCATTAACTAACCAAAATCCAACGTCGAGCCAACGTCTCAAGCCAATGTCACACTGACATCAAATACTGATATTAAGTCGTCAGGTATGGCAACCAAAATCCAAAGTTTTCTAGACGTCATAATGGCAACATCAAATTAAAACATCATTTGACGTTGATCTGTAGTTAGTTTTAGGTTGTGGCATTAACTAACCAAAATCCAACGTCGAGCCAACATCTCAAGACAACGTCACACTGACATCAAATACTGATGTTTAGTCGTCAGGTATGGCAACCATAATCCAACGTTTTCTAGACGTCATAATGGCAACGTCCAAACAACGTCAAATTAAAACATCATTTGACGTGGATCTGTAGTTAGTTTTAGGTTGTGACATTAACTAACCAAAATCCAACGTCGAGCCAACGTCTCAAGCCAACGTCACACTGACATCAAATACTGATGTTTAGTCGTCAGGTATGGCAATCACAATCCAACATTTTCTAGACGTCATAATTGCAACGTCCAAACAACGTCAAATTAAAACATCATTTGACGTTGATCTGTTGTTAGTTTTAGGTTGTGGCATTAACTAACCAAAATCCAACATCAAGACAATGTCTCAAGCCAACGTCAGATTGACATCAAATACTGATATTTAGTCGTCAGGTATGGCAACCAAAATCCAACGTCTACAAAGCATCATAATGTTAACGTCCAAACTACGTAAAATTAAAACATCGTTTGACTTTGATCTTTAGTTTGTTTTGAGGTTGTGCTGTGATATTAACTAACCTAATCCCAACGTCAAGCCAACGTCTCAGGCCAACGTCACATTGATATCAAATACTGATATTTAGTCGCCAGGTATGGCAACCAAAAGTCATAATGTTAATGTCCAAACAACGTCAAATTCTAACGTCATTTCACTTTGATCTTTAGTTTGTTTTTATGTTGTGACATTAACTAACCAAAATCCAACGTCGAGCCAACGTCTCAAGCCAACGTCACACTGACATCAAATACTGATATTAAGTCGTCAGGTATGGCAACCAAAATCCAACGTTTTCTAGACGTCATAATGGCAACGTCTAAACAAAGTCAAATTAAAAAATCTTTTGACATTGATCTGTAGTTAGTTTTAGGTTGTGGCATTAACTAACCAAAATCTAACGTCGAGCCAACGTCTCAAGCCAATGTCACACTGACATCAAAAACTGATGTTTAGTCGTCAGGTATGGCAACCATAATCCAACGTTTTCTAGACGTCATAATGGCAACGTCCAAACAACGTCAAATTAAAACATCATTTGACGCTGATCTGTAGTTAGTTTTAGGTTGTGGCATTAACTAACCAAAATCCAACGTCGAGCCAATGTCTCAAGCCAATGTCACATTGACATCAAATACTGATATTAAGTCGTCAGGTATGGCAACCAAAATCCAAAGTTTTCTAGACGTCATAATGGCAACGTCAAATTAAAACATCATTTGACGTTGATCTGTAGTTAGTTTTAGGTTGTGGCATTAACTAACCAAAATCCAACGTCGAGCCAACATCTCAAGACAACGTCACACTGACATCAAATACTGATGTTTAGTCGTCAGGTATGGCAACCATAATCCAACGTTTTCTAGACGTCATAATGGCAACGTCCAAACAACGTCAAATTAAAACATCATTTGACATTGATCTGTAGTTAGTTTTAGGTTGTGGCATTAACTAACCAAAATCCAACGTCGAGCCAACGTCTCAAGCCAACGTCACACTGACATCAAATACTGATCTTAAGTCGTCAGGTATGGCAACCATAATCCAACGTTTTCTAGAAGTCATAATGGCAACGTCCAAACAACGTCAAATTAAAACATCATTTGACATTGATCTGTAGTTAGTTTTAGGTTGTGGCATTAACTAACCAAAATCCAACGTCGAGCCAACGTCTCAAGCCAACGTCACACTGACATCAAATACTGATCTTAAATCGTCAGGTATGGCAACCATAATCCAACGTTTTCTAGACGTCATAATGGCAACGTCCAAACAACGTCAAATTAAAACATCATTTGACATTGATCTGTAGTTAGTTTTAGGTTGTGGCATTAACTAACCAAAATCCAACGTCGAGCCAACGTCTCAAGACACCGTCACACTGACATCAAATACTGATATTAAGTCATCAGGTATGGCAACCAAAATCCAACGTTTTCTAGAAATCATAACGGCAACGTCGAGACAACGTCAAATTAAAACATAATTTGACGTTGATCTGTAGTTAGTTTTAGGTTGTGGCATTAACTAACCAAAATCCAACGTCGAGCCAACGTCTCAAGCCAACGTCACACTGACATCAAATACTGATATTAAGATGTCAGGTATGGCAACCAAAATGCAACGTTTTTTAGACGTCATAATGGCAACATCCAAACAACGTCAAATTAAAACATAATTTGACGTTGATCTGTAGTTAGTTTTAGGTTGTGGCATTTAACTAACCAAAATCCAACGTCTAGCCAATGTCTCAAACCAACGTCACATTGACATCAAAAACTGATGTTTAGTCGTCAGGTATGGTAACCATAATCCAACGTCTTCTAGACGTCATAATGGCAATGTCCACGCAACGTCCAATTAAAACATCATTTGATGTTGATCTGTAGTTAGTTTTAGTTTGTGGCATTAACTAACCAACATCCAACATCAAGACAGCGCCTCAAGCCAACATCAGATTGACATCAAATACTGATATTTAGTCGTCAGGTATGGCAACCAAAATCCAACGTCTTCTAGACGTCATAATGGCATTGTCCAAACAACGTCAAATTAAAACATCATTTGACGTTGATCTGTAGTTAGTTTTAGGTTGTGACATTAACTAACCAAAATCCACCATCGAGCCAACATCTCAAGTCAACGTCACACTGACATCAAAAACTGATATTAAGTCGTCAGGTATGGCAACCAAAATCCAACTTTTTCTAGACTTCAAAATGGCAATGTCCACACAACGTCAAATTATAACATAATTTGATGTTGATCTGTAGTTAGTTTTAGGTTGTTGCATTAACTAACCAAAATCCAACATCAAGACAACGTCTTAAGCCAACATCAGACTGACATCAAATACTGATATTTAGTCGTCAGATATGGCAACCAAAATCCAAGTTCTTCTAGACGTCATTATGGCAATGTCCACACAACGTCAAATTAAAACATCATTTGATGTTGATCTGTAGTTAGTTTTAGGTTGTGGCATTAACTAACCAAAATCCAACGTCTAGCCAATGTCTCAAACCAACGTCACATTGACATCAAAAACTGATGTTTAGTCGTCAGGTATGGTAACCATAATCCAACGTCTTCTAGACATCATAATGGCAATGTCCACACAACGTCCAATTAAAACATCATTTGATGTTGATCTGTAGTTAGTTTTAGTTTGTGGCATTAACTAACCAAAATCCAACATCAAGACAGTGTCTCAAGCCAACATCAGATTGACATCAAATACTGATATTTAGTCGTCAGGTATGGCAACCAAAATCCAACGTCTTCAAGACGTCATAATGTTAATGTCCAAACAACGTCAAATTATAACGCCATTTGACTTTGATCTTTAGTTTGTTTTTAGGTTGTGACATTAACTAACCTAAACCCATCGTCGAGCCAACGTCTCAGGCCAACGTCACATTGACATCAAATACTGATATTTAGTCGTCAGGTATGGCAACCATAATCCAACGTTTTCTAGACGTCATAATGGCAACGTCCACACAATGTCAAATTAAAAGATAATTTGATGTTTATCTGTAGTTAGTTTTAGGTTGTGGCATTAGCAAATCAAAATCCAACGTCGAGTTAACCTCTTAAACCAACGTCAGATTGACATCAAATACTGATATTTAGTTGTCAGTTTATGGCAACCATAATCCAGTGTTTTCAAGGCGTCATAATGGTAACATCCAAACAACGTCAAATTATAACATCAATTTATTGTTTTTTTTTTTTTATTGTTATTTAATATAGTGGTTTCACTTTATTTTTATGGTCCCTTTTGAAATTTATGTTGTTGCGCTGTTGCACCTACAGTCGTGGCCAAAAATATCAGCACCCTTGGTAAATATGATCAAAGAAGGGTGTGAAAATTCATCTGCTTTAATCGTTTTGCACTTTTATATAAAAAATTCACAAAAATGTATCCTTTCATTGGATAATAAGAATTTAAAACAAGGGGAAATATCATTATGAAATAAATGTTTTTTTTTCTAATACACATTGGCCACAATTAATGGCACCCTTTTATTCAGTACTTTTTGAAACCTCCTTTTGCCAGATTAACTGGTCTATTTTTTTTTTCTATAATGCCTGATGAGGTTAGAGAACACCTGACAAGAGATCAGAGACCATTCTTTCATCCAGAATCACTCCAGACCCTTTAGATTCCCAGCTCCATGTTGGTGCTTCTTCAGTTCACTCCTCTCATGTTCTGTAAGGTTCAGGTCAGAGGACTGGAATGGCTATAGCAGAAGCTTGGTTTTGAGCTCAGTGACCCATTTCTGTGTTGTTTTTGAGGTTTGTGTTTGGATTATTGTATTGTTGAAAGATCAAAACATGGACCATTATAAGATTTCTAACAGTCACTTACTGATTTTTTATCTGTTGGTATTTGATAGAATCCATGATGCCATGTTTCTAAACAAGATGTATAGGGCCTCCAGCAGAAATATAGGCCCAGAAAAAAACAAATACAGCAGTATATTTCATTGTGCACATGGGTTACTTTTTTCTCTCTGTGTTCACCAAACCCATCTTGAGTGTTTGCTGCTAAAAAAATCTAATTTTTTTGGTTTCATCTGATCATAGAAGCCATTCACATTTAAAATTCCAGTCTTGGCTGATAACTGAATTATGCTTTAGTTTGTTTTTGAATGAGCTAGGATAATTTTTCTTGTAACCCTCCCAAACAACATGTGTTGATGTAGGTTCTGTTTGACTTTTTTTAAAAGGTTTTCTGAACCAGAGACTCTGCTATTTGCTGCAGTTCTCCAGCTGTGACCTTTGGCGAGTCTTTAGCTACTCAAACTCTCCTTCTCACCACACATTAGGACGATATAGACAAGTCCTCTTCCAAGCAGTTTTGTAACATTTTATGTTGATTGGAGATTCTTAATTATTGCCCTGATGGTGGAAATGGGAATTTTCACTGCTCTAGCTCTTTTCTTAAAGCCACTTCACCAATTTGTGAAGCTCAATTATCTCAATTATCACATTAGAAATACATTCTTTGGTTTTTCTCATTGTGATGAATGATTAAGGGAATTTGGGCTTTGTTTTCCCTCCTCTTTATATTTCTGTGAAACAGGTAGCCATAGCCATAGCTGGATAATTTCATGTTTATAATCAAGCTTGAGTGCTCAAAATTGTGAATTTGAATGGGAATATACTTTAGAGATATTTTACTCATAAAAATTTCTAGGGGGGCCAATAATTGTGTCCAATGAGCATTTGAGAAAAAAACTTTTCATTTCTTATTATCCAATGAAAGGATACATTTTTGTGAATATTTTTTTTTTTAAATAAAATATCAAAAGGATTAACAATGCAGCAGAATTGTCACAACCTTCTTTGATCATTTTTACAAAGGGTGCCAATATTTTGGGCCACGACTGTACCTGCTTTCATTAGAGTGTTAGAATAAGTTGATGTACTTGCAAAGTTACTTGTAGTCAGTCAAACATATTTTGGGAGAGCATCAGAATAAGAAATTAAGCAGACAGTCTATTAATACTGTAATGAGAGTTAGTTGACATGTAAGTGCAATACTTATATTGTCAATAGAATATTCAAAAGGGACTATGAAAATAAAGTGTTATGACTTTAATTTGACCCATGACCATTCATGAACCATAACAGTTTATATAAATTGATATCCAGTCTGTCACAGTTTTCTGTCTTTCTGTCAGTCTTCTGTGAGTGTTGTGTTTGTTTGGTGCCATATGCTTTTGTCCTGTCTCTTTTCTGACCCCGCCCACCTTGTCACTTCAACGTCTTGTAAGTGTTACTGGTTCTCGTGGTTTTTGCATCTTGGTTTTGTTTTTGCCATGTTGGCTTTTTTGTTCTATTAAGGTTAATCTTCCCTGCATTTGGACCCACACCCTGTTCTTTCTTTGCTGGCCCATGACACAATCTTGTTTGCAATATAATGCAATTCAAACACTCACAAACCTGTTAAGACATATTTAGGAGGATCAAAACAGTATTGCTTACTTAATTCTGGGGTGGAAACATTGTTTATCAAAACATAAACTTGTTGATCTTTGTGTTGGAAAGTAAAGTGAGTGCATGCAGACAATGCAAGCATTACTGTTTATTGTACAGTCTTATAATTATGCAATATAAATGTCTAATTCCTTTGCTATAATTTAGTCTGTTCTTTATATATGTTTTTTTTTAAAATATATAAAATAATTGATCAGATTGATTGCTGCTTCTTACTTGCATTTTTCATATTTAAAGTACATTCTAGTTAAAAATTTTAAATTACAAATTTCATATTTAAATGTTGATCTCATTCATCAATGATGAATATGCTTCAACTTTTTCTGTGTATGGATTTTGTGAATAAGCACTACAGAATAATACAAGTTAATTTAAAGTATATTATTGTTTATTTTATTTGGATTTTTATTATTATTATTATTATTATTATTATTATTATTATTATTATTATTATTATTTTTATTTTTATTATTTTTATTTTTTTTGCCAACCCCCCCATAATCCCACGCCCAAACATAATGCAACACGGTGACATCGCGCTATTGCGCCATTTTGCGACTACTTGGCGGTCTTTTTTGGATCGGCAGTCATCAGTTTATCAGGCGGCCTGCGGTGCACTTACAGCTCAAACTGTGGTGAGTATATCTGGATATTAGATCATGTATAACGTAAAAGTGTTTATGCCCCCCTATATAATGATATTACTTGTAATACGTATCAAATACATCGAAGTGTTTTAGCTGCAAGACGATGGGTAGAGATAATTAATTAAAAAATGGTAACGTTAACTGTCATATCCCTGAAATAAAAACGCCTGAGTCATTAAAGCCATCTAACTGTTAGCGCTGAAAAACAGTTCAAATAAAGTTTAAACTTGAGACATATATTTTTAATTATTATATTATTATTATTATTGTTTCGAATAATTTAACGTTAAGCTTTTCATCATGAAATTTGTTCGATTCAATGCTTTTTTTTTTCTTCAATTGTGTCATGCGAATTAGTTATACAGGTGTTTATAGTAACTTAATATTCTGCTGTACAAGTTTAATTAATTTTGGATCTCCTTTAGCTGTCAGATTTCTACACACGATGTAAAGAGGCTCCTTTTTTATTTATTTTAAGCAAAAACAGCCTTTTCTTCTACAAGCTCTAGTTTTATATCTGGGGTTCAAGTTTATCACTAAGGTATAGTATTTAATATAGTGTGAATTTAGGGGCTATACTATATGAGGTTATAACTTTTGTTTTGTTTTTGCTTTGTTTTGCATTTATCTCTTTGCCATGGTCTGAAGAAGCCATATTGTTGTAAGGTATGTTTTTTTGTTCATTTATAAAAGAGCTGCTAGAACAATCTGCTTTAATATTTTACATTAATTAGATTAAAAATATTATTAAATTGAAGGTAGTTAATCTGATTCTTCTGGTTTTCTTGTGTGCTCTTCTGTTATACTATAATTTTGCACTTTACAGTTGCTAGCAAGGAGAAAATGAATGAAATTAATATTTACAGGCCAAGTTGTTGAAATAGTGTTGGTTTTACATTTTGAAATTGCACAATATCAGTTGTTTTGCAATAAGATAAAAACCTGCCAGTTTGGGTGAAATATGACTTTTAATCTAGTACCAACTGGAGGACCTGTATGATATCTGCATTATACTAGATATGATGAACACGTAACATAAACTATAACACCTGCCTCATAATGTGTCATGTATAATTAATTATTTGGGCATTACTCTTGTATCCACAGGTTGATGAAAAATGTGGTCATGGCCTGTTTCAGTATGAAGTGGGGGAAGGGGAAGCTTGCTTTCACCAAGATCAATCTGTACACTGTTGTCACAGGTAAAACAAAATTAACATATAATACAAATATTAGCATCATATCATTGTGACATTCAGCGTTGTTTAGTTTTAGTTGGTTTAGTGAAACCAGTAACCTCGTATTGTAGGTACTCATCTGTCACACAGAAATCACACAAACTTCCATATATACACTTCTTATTGATTGGCAGGTCATTCCTGTTGCCAGCCTATCTTTATTGTTCAGAACTCTAACAATTGTTTTTGCATTTAATGTATTAGACATTAAATGTCAATTTACCTTAAGACACTCTGCAAAAAATACTGCAATGTGTCTTTGTTGTCATGGCTTTCTTTTGCTAGATTTTCTAGATTTCTTTTAGTGTTTGTCAATTGCATCACAAGCTGAAATATATTTTGATGACTTATAGCATGTAATTTACATTCATGGCTCTTAAAGCTAGGGTAGATTTTTATTTTTTTCTTAGAAACCAAATCAACAGTGTAAGTGGTCTAAATGTATTCTGTGGAAGGCAAATAAATAGTTAATGATTACATTCAGTGATTACTATAGTGCATCATATCCTATACTCATACATTTTCTTATTCAAATATTTCTTACAGAGAGTGTCCAGAAAACATCAAAAGAGACGGGGCAAATACTGCAGCAGCCACTGCCTTTTGTTTAAAATATGCCCCAGCAGAGCCGTCGCAAGGAGGGTGAGAGGCCCTGTGCAAAGTTGATGTGCGAGGCCCTCTACAATTTTGCGTGCGTGTGTGTGTGTGTGGTGGGGGAGGTTGCTGTAGCAAGGCAAGGCAAGTTTATTTATATAGCAAATTTCGAACACAATGGTAATTCAAAGTGCTTTACATAAAATTAAGTAAAATAATCATGAAGAACAAAACTAAAACAAGCAATTTTAAAACTTTGGAAATTATAAAAAAATTGACTTGAATTTAAAACAGTTAGAAATAGAAAATGATCTTACAGTTTATACATAAAATACAGTGCAATCAGGTCGGACATCGCACAGTGCTCATTCAATAAATGCACAGCTAAACAGATGAGTTTTGAGTCTAGATTTAAATGTGACTATTGTTTTAGCACATCTGATCTCTTCTGGAGGCTGATTCTGGAAGCAATGTATTTTGGTCCTAGTTCTTTGAGTGACTTCTAGACAAGTAAAAGTACTTTAAAATCAATCTTAAATGTAACTGGAAGTAAATGAGGACTGGTGTGATATGCTCAGATGTTCTAGTCAGAATCCTGGCAGCAGTGTTCTGGATGAGCTGCAGCTGTCTAATGGTCTTTTTGGGAAGGCGGGTGTGGAGCCTATTACAATAGTCCACCCTGCTGGTGATAAAGCATGAACAAGTTTCTCCAAGTCTTGGCTGGAAACAAAACATCTAATTCTTGCAATGATTTTTAAATGATAGTATGCTGATTTAGTTACTGCTTTGACATGACTACTGAAACTAAGGTCTGTCTCCAGAATCACACCACAATTCCTGTCTTGATATTTAGTTGTTAGACCCCTAGAGTCAAAGTATGCATTCACCTTAAAAACTTCATCTTTGTTTCCAAATGCAATGACTTCAGTTTTTTCCTTGTTCAACTGAAGAAAGTTCTGGCACATCCAGCTATTAATTTCATCAATGCATTGGCAGAGGGAGTCAGTGGGGCTGTAGTAATTTGGAGATAAGGCTAGGTAAATCTGGGTATCATCAGCATAGCTGTGATAGGCAATTAGGTTCTTTCTCATTATTTTACTTAGAGGAAGCATATACAGGCTAAACAAGAGCGGTGCAAGAATTGAACCTTGTGGGTCTCCACATATCATGGATGTCTACTTAGACTTATGCTCTCCTAGATTCACATAATAGCCTCTCCCTTCTAAGTATGACCTGAACCATTTGAGTACCATCCCAGAAAGCACGACCCAGTTTTCCAGTCTCTCTAGTAGTATGTTATGATCGACAGTGTCAAACGCAGCACTGAGATCTAGCAATACCAGCACTGTTATTTTGCCAGAGTCACAATTTAAGTTAATATAATTTATTATCTTAATGAGTGCTGTCTCTGTGCTGTGATGCGGTCTGAAACCAGATGTTTAAGTATTTATTCAGCTTTCATTTTCATTTATTCAGCTGATTAAAAACTACCTTTTCTATAATTTTGCCTATAAAAGGAAGATTAGACATCTTTAAATAGAGCAGCTACACCTCCACCTCTCCTAACAGTCCTGCAAACACTCATGTAAGTGAAGTTAGGAAGGACTGCTTCATTGAGGACTGTTGAACTGCAGCTGTCCTCTAGCCATGTTTCATTTAGAAACATAAAATCCTAATTGTTTGTGGTTATAAAGTCATTGATTACAAAATGATTTAATTTTTTAGTGAGCGAATGTTTAAAGATGCTAACTTGATGGCAGTGCTTTATGTCATTACATCAGTTTTAGTTTGATGCATATTAGATGAGTTTGCCCTTCGGCTTAAGATGGCCTTAAACTTTCTGTCACATGATAAAAGTGAAATCGAGAAAGCTACAGGCACACTGGGTTCCCACTTGTTCTTTAAACATTTGTGAATGTTGCGGTTATTATAGCAGGGACCCGACACATATCACTGAGAGCTTCTATCAGTTGTTTTTGGTTCACCTTCAGCAGATTGAGGGTTTGGGGCCTGCTGTTGTTGCAGCGGTCTGAGAGCTCTCACAGGAGCAGGGCCCCCAGGCTTTGATGTTTTGGGAGCCTGCTGTTTTCTTGTTGACATTTGCGGGCTTGCAGCGAATGAGTGAGAGAGTTTAGTCCAAGCATACACCAATTCTACCATTTTCAGTGAAAAGCACAGAAGTGGAGATGCTGGAGAGAGGAATAATGTGTCTGGTGAGATGGGTTGTGTCTCTGGTGTTTCTTGTGGCTGTGATATGTTGTCTTGGCTTCCCCGGCTGTCTTCAAGAAAGTCATCCTTGAGGGCTGAGTCTTGTATCTGTTTTGATACATCACAGTCTGTCTGTGAGGAGCTCTGAGGGCAGGTCTCTTCCGGGATGGTGTCCATCAGCAGTGCTTTTTGTGGCTGCATGGTGTTATCAGTTGGGAGTGGTCCACCGATGAACGACTGAACTTGGAGTCTTCAAAGTGTTTGAAAGAGTTCACTGAAGTCCTTCTTAAGGATGTTTGACTGCTTTTGAGAGTATCATTCTTCCCCACATGGATTGATAATTAGATTTGTAGTCTTGTGCTTCATTTTCTGAAGTTCCTTGTTCACACAAGAGACCGTTGCTTGAGGAAGGCAGCATGTTATTGTAGTCCTGCTACGGATGTTTCTGATAATAGAGTCACCCACTATCAGAGTCCTAGGCTCGGCTACGCTCTGAGCTGAATGTCACTGTCTGTTAGTAACGGTGTTAGCTGCTAATCACATTTGGGGATTCCTCACCCGCATTCATTAATTCTTCAAATCTGTTTTCAAGATGTATAGTGGGAGGTAGAATACTGGTATTTACAAGCCTTGTCATAGTTGAATCTGGGGTAGAGAAAGCTACGGCAGCAATACGAGAAACTCATGACAATCTGATGTCTTGTGTTCCTTTGGGTCTTGCACCCTGTTTGTGCCATCGATTAGTGTGATGATCCGTTTCGGCTTGTTCCTCTACACTCAGTACAAACTGTTGAGATTCAGAAGATTCATGGGACTCACCGGCTGTATGCTGAGAGGGTCCATGACGACAGTCTGCTGAGTGTTTCGCCTGTTTTGGAAGTCCAGCAAGTAACTTTGTTTCAAGAATCACAATCCTTTGTAGAAGTTTGCAGCAGTTCATGCAACAAGTAGATCCAACTGGAGGCATTTTCTCTCTCTTCCATTTGAATGTAGGCAGTTGTTATCCCATCTCCAGAATGTAAGCTGCTGGCAGTGGGAGGCAAAGTCTTCTTTTGTAGTATTATTCCAGTCAAAAAAAGTTTTTAGTTTTAGCGTTTGTGCCAAAAATATTTTGTTTGAGCACTGTGCTGATCTGCTGAAGTAAAAAATCGTAGAAAAATCTGAGAAAAGTACAGAAATAATAAGCGAAGCCCAGAACAGTAGGCTAGAACGTCCGAACGGTAGCAAAGCCAGAACCGCAACAAACTCAACTTTAACATGCATCTGTCCGATTGTGATGCCTTGCTCACTGACATGCTTGCGCACAAATCATGGCCACGCACTTGCTCATAAGGATCTACAATCATAATTATAATAAGTTAATAAGAATGCTTAAATTAGTTCTAGGCTTGTAGACAGTTATATATGAAGAGTTCAGATGGAAAGTGCGATCCAACATTTTCTTCTAAAATAATTATTTTCTCATCTTCCTATGTTTATGTTCAGTATTTCACTTTATTGGGAAAGAAAAGAAACTGTTTATTGCTATTAAAGTGAAATTAAACGGTACTAGGTTTTTGCAGCTGAATTTTACATCTAAAATCAATTTGCACTATTTGAAAATAATATTTTCTTTTAACATGTGCACTCTCACTCTTATTCGTATGTTTAATAGTCGAAAACGCAAATGTCTATTGTCACATTTATTGTATGTTTTACACGAAACATTAACCTATTGCATTTTTTCAATTCAAAAGGGCAAAATTTCATAAAAGGTTGAGTAGTTTGCATCTCTAGATAGTCTATTATGTTTGGTCGCTGAACATTTCAATCATAAAACAGTTCTCTAATACCGTAGGCTACTGCTTACATTTTTCCACAAACTCTAGTTATGTTGTGACAGTAAGACCCACATTCTTTGATATGATTGGCCATCTCGACCACTGAGGCCGACCAGCCTAGAGCCTTGCACGGACCTCAAATTTAAGCCCTATCCCGAGACCTAGATTTTTTTTTTAATGGCCAAGCGGCCAGTGCCAGACAGTGAACCTATGGATCAGCTTAGCCTTCTTAAATCATCACGACTTGCCTAAAATAAAATCTATAGATATATAAAACAGTTCAAGTATGTTTAAAAATTAAACCTAGATAAATGTGCGCTATATCCAGTAGTTTGTGCAGAGAGTGCAAGCAAAAGCGTGCTGGCCAGCGCAATCATTTGCATTTTTTTCAGTGGATATGCAGTAATTTTTGCTCATAAAGGTAAGAGTAATACATCATTCGTAACTGTAAATTGTCTACTTTTATTTGTGTGCAATCACATTATCAACAAATCGTTGTGCTTTTATAAAAAAAAAAAAGAGAAAATAGTCATGATGCGCTTTCTACCGTCTCGTCTTGAACAGGACCACTTAACAAAAATGAACCAAAGCTCAGTGAATACATGGCTCACGGACGTGACAAATATATCTATAGAAAACTTTAAATGACTACTTAACAAAATACAACACATCAGAAACAAAAACTCATTAATTATAAACATAATCCATAAAGATTAACTTTTCTCCTAAGGCTCGTAAAATGAAGAGTTGGCGAGTCAGGATTAGCAACATCATCCTTGCTACACCAACTCAGAAAACTATTTATTAGTAAATAATTCAAATATCTCATTCCTATTTCCCCCATGACTACATTTATGGTAATAATTTTTTGAAGATGCTTTATGTCAAGCTTAAGCCTATTGCGTGCATTTAAAAGCAGAACACTGTGATGCTGCGGGACACTTAACACTGTTAAGCCGCTATTGTCACGTTAGCACGGCCTCGTGTTGTTTCCCTCAGTGCGGCAATTTTTTCATCACTAATTGATGGATGTCTTAAATATAAAAATAAGGAGAAGCCTTAAACAGGCCTAAGGACAGCCTGCATCTGAACTATGATGTGGAAATTGGCCCGAAACCCGGCCTGGAGTGTAAAAAAAGTCAGGGTGAAATGCAGGGCTCTAGACCATTTAAAAGTTAAACTTTATAACTTTTGTCATTCTATCAACAAACAGCTTTACTCATTCTTATACTTAGAGTCTTGTACTGTCTATCCGCTATGACTATTTTAGTCTACCAAAGGACAAGATGGGTGGACAAAATAGTAATAAAAATGAGATATAAATGACATAAAATGCAG
Organism: Carassius gibelio; assembly: GCF_023724105.1. Taxonomy (NCBI): domain Eukaryota; kingdom Metazoa; phylum Chordata; class Actinopteri; order Cypriniformes; family Cyprinidae; genus Carassius; species Carassius gibelio. The sequence goes on along the minus strand of NC_068380.1, from coordinate 18,117,684 downwards.
GCCAGGAGCGAGGCCCTCTAGAGGTGTGAGGCCTGAAGTTGCACACTTTGCACAGCCCTTGCGACGGTACTGTGCTCCAGACATGGTGGGTGGAGGTGGCAGGAAAAAAAGAAAGATGTTAATAAAATGTATGTTAATGTTTTCAAAACTATTCAGTTCCAATAATGTTGATGTTAAAATGTAATTATTTTGTAAATGTTCTGTTCCATGTTAAATGTAAATGATACAACATGTGAATAAATAAATCATATTTGTTATAATCCAGTTCATCTCTTAGTCATTTTTCTGATAAAACCACAAAATATTTGTGTCTTCCATTTTCAGACAGTCTGACGTTAGATTCTGACGTCAAAAAGATTTTCATTTTCATCCAAAATGCAACGTCTGACCAACGTAGCAGACTGACATCAGTCTGACGTTGGGTTCAGACGTCAACCAGATTTTCATTTTGATCCAAAATGCAATATCTGACTAACGTTGGAGATTGACGTCTGTCTGACGTTGGGTTCTGACGTCAACCAGATTTTCATCCGAAATTCAACGTCTGACCAACGTAGCAGACTGACGTCAGTCTGACGTTGGGTTCAGACGTCAACCAGATTTTCATTTTGATCCAAAATGCAATATCTGACTAACGTTAGAGATTGACGTCTGTCTGATGTTGGGTTCTGACGTCAACCAGATTTTCATCCGAAATGCAACGTCTGACCAACGTAGCAGACTGACGTCAGTCTGACGTTGGGTTCGGACGTCAACCAGATTTTCATCCGAAATGCAACGTCTGACCAACGTAGCAGACTGACGTCAGCCTGACGTTGGGTTCTGACGTCAACCAGATTTTCATTTTCATCCAAAATGCAACGTCTGACCAACGTTAAAAATCGACGTCAGCCTGACGTTGGGTTCTGACGTCAACCAGATTTTCATTTTCATCCAAAATGCAACGTCTGACCAACGTTGGAGATCGACGTCAGCCTGACGTTGGGTTCTGACGTCAACCAGATTTTCATTTTCATCCAAAATGCAACGTCTGACCAACGTTGGAGATCGACGTCAGCCTGACGTTGGGTTCTGACGTCAACCAGATTTTCAGTTTCATCCAAAATGCAACGTCTAACCAACGTTAGAAATCGACGTCAGCCTGACGTTGGGTTCTGACGTCAACCAGATTTTCATTTTCATCCAAAATACAACGTCTAACCAACGTTAGAAATCGACGTCAGCCTGACGTTGGGTTCTGACGTCAACCAGATTTTCATTTTCATCCAAAATGCAACGTCTGACCAACGTTAAAAATCGACGTCAGCCTGACGTTGGGTTCTGACGTCAACCAGATTTTCATTTTCATCCAAAATGCAACGTCTGACCAACGTTGGAGATCGACGTCAGCCTGACGTTGGGTTCTGACGTCAACCAGATTTTCATTTTCATCCAAAATGCAACGTCTGACCAACGTTGGAGATCGACGTCAGCCTGACGTTGGGTTCTGACGTCAACCAGATTTTCATTTTCATCCAAAATACAACGTCTAACCAACGTTAGAAATCGACGTCAGCCTGACGTTGGGTTCTGACGTCAACCAGATTTTCATTTTCATCCAAAATTCAACGTCTGACCAACGTTGGAGATTGACGTCAGCCTGACGTTGGGTTCTGACGTCAACCAGATTTTCATTTTCATCCAAAATGCAACGTCTGACCAACGTTAGAAATCGACGTCAGTCTGACGTTGGGTTCTGACGTCAACCAGATTTTCATTTTCATCCAAAATTCAACGTCTGACCAACGTTGGAGATCGACGTCAGCCTGACGTTGGGTTCTGACGTCAACCAGATTTTCATATTCATCCAAAATTCAACGTCTGACCAACGTTGGAGATCGACGTCAACATGGCGTTGGGTTCTGACGTCAACCAGATTTTCATTTTCATCCAACATTCAACGTCTGACCAACGTTGGAGATCGACGTCAGCCTGACGTTGGGTTCTGACGTCAACCAGATTTTCATATTCATCCAAAATGCAACGTCTGACCAACGTTGGAGATCGACGTCAGCCTGACGTTGGGTTCTGACGTCAACCAGATTTTCATTTTCATCCAAAATTCAACGTCTGACCAACATTAGAAATCGACGTCAGTCTGACGTTGGGTTCTGACGTCAATCAGGTTTTCATTTTCATCCAAAATTCAACGTCTGACCAACGTTGGAGATCGACGTCAATATGACGTTGGGTTCTGTCGTCAACCCGATTTTCATTTTCAACCAAATTACAACGTCTGACCAACGTTGGGATCCAATGTCAGCATGACGTTATATTGACGTCCGGTGCCTGCTGGGACATATATAACAAGAAAATTATAAATGTACACACAGCATTTGAATATTTGAAGAAATATTGATTAAAAATGACAGTTAAAACTTGTTACAAATTTCTATTTCAAATAAATACTGGGTTGCACTTTATTTTACAGTACGTGTACTAACATGTACTTATAGTGTACTTAAAGTGTATTTATCTAAGAAAGTTCTGGTAATACAAGGTAACTACATGGGGTAGGGTTTGTTTAGGGGTAGGTTCAGGGTTACCTCCTAGTTATTACATAGTTATTGTAATTACTATAATAAGTAAATAGTATGTACATGAGGAACAAGACTGTAAAATAAAGTGCTATCAAATACTGTTCTTTTGAACTTCCTATTCAAAAATGATTTCCACAAAAATATTAAACAGCAGCTTCAAGAGATGTGCATGGCAAAAACATGCTTCAAAAGCACCCAGAAACACTGATGATGCACTACATGTCACTTTGGTTAGACATGTTTAATAACAGTTACATTTTGCAATGAGTCAAGCCTGAGAAGAGCTCCATTCCCAGAAGCTCTGCGATCATTTCACTGATCCCGATTGTTACGGGAAGCGATAAAACTAAAACCTCTCAAAATCGCATTCAGCTTAACCAAGTCTTATTTAGCTTCAGGGCTTTTTTTAGTGCTCAGAAAATGTATATTGCAACCCTAATAGATTATTACAGTCAGGGGTGAAGGGTGGGTGGTGGTTTTACAGTCTTTGTTATTTGAGCTTCAGCTGCAAAAGAGGAAAAAACCCAGACTGTTGCAAGAGCTGCTGTGTCAGCCGACAGGAACGCTGCCCCAGGGGCTGATGGGGGATTGCTTCACCCACACCATACTGAAAACTGATGTAATGATGTAATGCTTATCTAATGTACACACAGCAGGAAAGCACACGACTGCCGCTGTACGTCTGACCCCAGAATATAGGCTCAGCTTTCACTTGTGTCAGCCTTATATATATATATATATATATATATATATATATATATATATTCCTTTTATTGGTTCTTCAGTGTCTGTACTTAAAAACAATAGTAGCTCTCTAAAGAACTAAATATATACTATCAAGATAAAGTCAAGTCACCTTTATTTATATAGAGCTTTATACAATGCATTTTTTTTTTTTTCAGAAGTTTTTTTCAGGAATTTTTTTCACTTTTTAAATGATTTTTCCTTGTCTTTTTTTACACTCCTAGGTTGAGCAATAAAGTATAACTTTACCAAAATACCTAAACATGTGAACTGGAGCTTAAAAGATTACTGCAATTATTAGTCATGACCTTTTGTATTAGCAGTGTAGAGATGATTTCAGAAGTATCGAGCAGGAAATGACATGCATACTTTTGTATTCAAAGGCTTTTGAGAGGTCTGTCTCGAAGCCTTCATTTCTAGTTCATGCTGTTGAGTTCATGCTGGCCTGTTTTCTCTTTGATGACAGCATTGCAACATGTGGTGGCGGCTCAGGAATTTGAACCACATTCACATCTTAGACAGCTTCAGCCTGTGTGCTCAATGAAGCCTTTATTCCAATGGTTTACACACAGCATGTCTGCACATGTACAGTTTACCCCAAAATTAAAACTCGGTCATCATTTACTCACCCTCATGTCGTTCCAAACCTGTATGAGTTGCTTTCTTATGTTGAACATAAAAGATATTTGAAGATTGCTGGTAATCAAACATTTTGTGGTTCTTCCTTACTATGGAAGTCAATGTCAACCACCAGCTTTTATGTTCAACATAAGAAAGCAACTCATACAAAACATTTTCGTCTTGAACGTTTTATCGCCAAAATTATTTATTATGTGAAATGTTTTGTAATAAGTGGTTTGACTGAACAAAATGTCCACCTAGTTTGATCTGAGACAGATGCACTCTCTGACAGCAGGTGGCACTGGTGAACAGATATGATACAGTGGGTTACCGATGTAAACAAAGCAGCGCTGCGCTAATAAACGCTACTTTAATATGCACCGTTCAGAGGCAAGATGATATACCTTGTAAACTTTTCTAAAGATAGTCAATTCACCTCAGAGATACATTCATATAAACTCCTGCTCCAACTGCATCGCAATTTGTTAGGCATCTCAACCGATTTAAGTCAACATTTTTATTTATTTATTTTCAACCGGCTCGTGGTTAATTGTTACATCCTTTTAGTGAACGCAAAGTTTCTTGGCCGAACACAAAGTTGCTGTGAGCAAATGCAAAGTTTCTTGAAGGAATACAAAACAAGTTCTGAGTAAAATAAATAGCATTAAAGTATAATTTTTCCTCCTATCCTATTCTTTCAACCACCTTTAGGATCTCTGTAGTGTGTAGAGTCTTATGAAATTACTAAATGTAATTGTTATCTGGAACTGTTTGAGTTCTGTCCAGTCTGTATCAGAGATAAACATTTTTTTTTTCTTTTGAGGCTTGCTCAACTCATTTTTCTCAGAGCTTTTTTGCGCTGCCCCTCCATTATCTGAAGTGCTCTGGGAACTGTTGGCTTGGTTCTGTATGGTTAAACAATCGTTGGAAGTTGTTAGGGGAAGCTCAGAGTTGCCTCACACATGGGTGGTTTGCTGTGAAGGGGAAGGCGCACTCAAGCCGAGTCCAAGCCTACGTGCTGAGCCACCCACCTCCCCCTCGACACGGACCACACCACTAACATTCCTTCCCAGACGTAAACATCTGCTCCTCTCCACACATCAGTAACCTGCGTGAGCATTCATTTGAACACACTGGTGACAAAAGTATTTTGCATAATGTCTGAACAGCTGTACACATTTTCAGAAATGCACTAATAAAAGCAACCATTAGAACTGCATTTGATGACCTCAACTCGGCTGACCAATGGGCACTGTCAGTCACGCAGACACACCCAACATTTGATTAAAGATTTCTTACACGTGTTTGTTTCCATGTGTGCGCTCAGAAGATGGGATCTCCTAAACTCTGCATGGAGAGATTCTCAGAGCCTTGTGTCATGTGTTTGCTTTCTTCTTCTCTCGTGTAAGCATGTGGCCAGCAGTTCATTCCATGCTCACGTGCACACTGGCCTAAGAAGAGCGCAAAATACTATATGTGAAAAATGTGTTCGCTTCACAGAACCTAAAGTGTGGCCATACCTAATGTTGTTTCCTATTATTTTCCACAAATCTGTCTAAATCTGTGTTAGTGAGCACTTCTGCTTTCCCAGGTTAATCCATCCACCTCACAGGTGTGGCATATCAAGATGCTGATTAGACAGCATGATTAATGCACAAGTGTGCCTTAGGCTGGCCACAGTAAAAGGCTGCTCTAAAATGTGCAGTTTTACTGTATTGGGGGGGGGGGGGGGGTTCGAAAACCAGTCAGTATCTGGTGTGACCACCATTTGCCTCACGCAGGGCAACACATCTCCTTCAAATAGAGTGGATCAGGTTGTTAATTGTGGCCTGTGGGATGTTGGTCCACTCTTCTTCAGTGGCTGTGTGAAGTTGCTGGGTATTGGCAGGAACTGGAACACACTGTCGTATACGTGGATCCAGAGCATACAGGACATCATCAAGGTATCTCTGTGCATTCAAAAAGCCATCAATAAAATGCACCTGTGTTTGTTGTCCATAACATACACCTGCCCATACCATAACCCCACCACACCATGGGCCACTCGATCCACAACGTTATCATCAGAAAACCACTCACCCACATGACATCATACGCTGTCAGCCATCTGCCCTGTTCAGTAAAAACCGTGATTCATCCATGAAGAGAAGACCTCTCCAAAGTGCCAAAGTGCCAGATGCCATCGAATGTGAGCATTTACACACTCAAGTCAGTTTCGATGATTAACTGTTGTCAGGTCAAGACCCCGATGAGGACGACGAGCAGCAGGTGAGCTTCCCTGAGACGGTTTCTGACAGTTTGTGCAGAAATTATTCGGTTATGCAAACTGATTGTTGCAGCAGCTGTCTTGGTGGCTGGTCTCAGATGAAGGTGAAGATGCTGGATGTGGAGGTCCTGGGCTGGTGCGGTTACACGTGGTCTGTGGTTGTGAGTCCGATTGGTTCAGCTCATGAAAAATGGGGGCAAAAACAGACCTGTCAGTGTAGCTTTTGAAAATGTTCCAGAAAGAAAATGAATCTCTGCGAGAAATAGCTTTTAGTTCCTGGAACACTACATGCATTTCCACAGAGACCAAATTAAAGTATTTATGATATTTAAGTGTATTTCCATTGTTCCTCGAAACCAATGCACAGTCTGCTTTAATGCACATTTTACAGATAATCATACAAACAGTATTGTGTCTTCTGCTACAAAAAGATAGTACAGTGTATATCTTAGTGTGATTGTAAATCTGTTAGGTATAATGAAATAAATGTGAAAACAGATGCACTGCTGTTTGGGGTCAGTGACATTTCTTATTTTTTCTCAGCAAGAATGCATAATTGTCCAAAACTGACAGTAAAGACATTTCTAACATAGCAAGTATTTATTTATTTATTTATTTTTTTACTGTTCATTTGAGCTTTCTGTTCATAATCAAAGATGTTTCTTGAGCAGCAAATCAGTTTATTATTCATTTGGCACTGAAGACTGGAGTAATGATGCTGAAAATACAGATTCAACATCACAGGAATAAATTACATTTTACAATACCTTCAAATAGAAACAAGCTTTTTCATTGTAATTATATTTCACAATGTGACTTGTTTTACTGTTGATCAAATAAATACAGCTACATGATATGTGTGCTACACATAATTACTCTGCCTTACAGAACTTTCTTCCAGCCACATTTAAAGACAGCATCACATATATCCTTTTTGGTGAGGAGTCTCAAGGATGTAAAAAAAAACATTTATCCACGGTGAGGGACAAAGCAAGTGTTGAATATAACTTTAATTAAATTTAATAAAAATGTCTTGTGTGTTAATTACAGTGCTGCTGTCAATCAAACGCATTCCAGATCAGTCACTTATGAGCTTTTCATTTCAGTCAGGATTCTGCTTTAGAAAGTGACTGTACACCCTAAGGCAGTTCACTAGGTTTTGGCACGGAGCCCGAGTGTTTAGACGGCTGACTCTGAGAAAGGTTGTTCTATGAATGGGAGATCAGCGCCGGCCGAATCCAGCTCCCTCTCTCTTTCTCTCTCTCTCTCTTCCTGTCTCACCAGTACAGCTGCTCCAGATTCACGTGTTGCTATTCCTAGCCGCACCCAGGAGCTATAAATAGGTGCCTTTCTTTGCAGACTGCTGAAACACGTGCTGCCAGCCTTTGAGGCGAGAGGAGCCAATCAGTGGAGATTCTGTTGACTGAGTGGAACCATGTGACCTTTTTGTTTTTAGATGGATTCTGGTCATATCTGTGTTTGTGTCACCAGGCTGGAGCTAAACTGACTCTAGTTGAGGAATGCTGTTTTGCCTTTGAGTTGCTGAATACACTTCCAATAGGCATCATTACAGCTGAAACAAAGGTGCAACAGATCTTAGTAGATATAGAGGCTCAAGTATTAGAATGGATGTCATAGTATTTAGAAATACTGTATATCCAATCATCTTTTTGAAGAAAAAAAGAGCATATGGATAGGTTTGTTGGGTTTGCTGTGACAAAACAATATGTTAATGTATACTATACTTTTTAGATTTGGTACTGTAAAATTTATATTAACACACACACACACACACACACACACACACACATATATATATATATATATATATATATATATATATATATATATATATATATATATATATATATATATATATATATATATATATATATTATTATTATTATTATTTTTTATTTTTATTATTATTATTTTTTTTTTGGAGTGTGTTGCAGCCATTAACATTATATTTACAAAACACATTTAAGTTGGTCAGTGAAAACTTTGGAGATCTTTTCTTTGTACTTTTGTCAATTGAATAAAAGTTAAAGAGAATTAAGAAATCACAGACACTTTATTTTATTGCATTTTATAAAACCTCCCAAAATTTCTAGAACTGGGGTTGTAGATAGATAGATATTACAAACATATGAGACAATTTGAAAATAATATATGAGTAAAAACCTAGTAAATAATTTTTAATAAATTATAATATTGTAATATAATAATTTTGCAATATATATTTATATAATAATTTTTGTATTAAAATATATTTTTTGTCGTTTACTCAAAACCTTTCAGTTTGTTGCCACAGTTTTCTTCAGTATTGATGATGCTTTGTTCTTCTGCTCAGAGAAACGGTTATTGATTGCACGTGCAGCTGGTCTCAGTGAAGATGTGTTGCTGGGCAACCGTACGCAGAAGTGAGGAGTGGGAGTGGACTCTGACTGAGCCGAATGACGCAAACAGCATTTATCATCGCCACACAGCTCTAAACAAGGAGAGGGCAATACAAGTGCACGTTCAATATGTCTGCTAACCTATTCTGGGCGTTCAAAGAACTAAAGATGTTTACTGCTGCACAAAGATACTACCTACATGAAGAAAATAACATATGTGAGTGTCGCCATAGCAGCCTTTGGAAACTTCATCACATCTGTGATCTGTCATACCCTCTAATTTACCAAAGAAAAACTTTTATTAGAGCAAAACAAGGCAATAAAGCAAGGGGATAATTGTGCTAAGGTGTGTGAATCATGCAAATCCAAGCTTGTTGGAAACTCTTATGTTGTGAAATCTTCACTTAGTCTTCAGTGTTCAGTCAACTCTGATATCTTTAATAATTTAGCTCTCAATGTGACAATTAGATGCTATTTTCGAGATGGTGTGTTTCCGTACAGCATGAAAGAGTGCAAAAATGTTGTGTGTTTGATTCATGCTGGTAAAAATTAATGTTTAACTGCATTGGGTGAAAGTATCATCCATCTCAAATTATATAGAGTAACATCTGAACAGATCACGTCTCTCTGGAAGATTACAGGACGCATAATTGTCTTATTGATTCTGCACAATGGCAAGTCAAGAGAAGTATCTATTCATCAGAGCAAGAGTGTTTCACGCAGATAACTGATACTCAGGTACATGTGTGAAGCAGTTCACATGCAAACCCGTTCACATTAAGCTGGCATTCTGAGCCGTTTCACATACCCAGGTTGAAAGTTTGGCTTGTTTTTGTGCCTGCAGCTGCTGGCCTAATTTTAGCTGTGGGTCGATGGCTGAGCTGATGTAAGATTGAGCCCTCACATTAGTCACCTATTGTGCTGAATGCAGCTGGAATCGAATGGTGACCCTCTGGCCGACTTCCAAGCGCCGACACCTAATCCAGTATCTGCTCGTTCACGTGGAGGCCTATTGAAGGCCTGTTTATACAGCCACGAGAGGCCATGAAGTTCATTCATGCAGCGAGACCCTCGGCTTCTGTGTCGCTGACAGATTCTCACACTCTTATGGCTTGCAGCAGCTGCTGAGCTGTTCACTCGCCATCAAATAGTTGCATTTTGTCCTGATATAGCAACTAGGACTTCTAGTAAGGATGTTGTTCAAATACAGATACTGGTTTCATAACATTGGCCCATTTAATAAGTTGACTGTGATGGTACAAAGTGTAATAAAATTTGATCAGGCATACTATCATTTGGAATTTACAATAATTGAAAACCATTCAGGGTGAGCGGAAAACAATTGCTCACAGTTTGATTGCACACAGGTAAAAGATTTAGGTTATAACAACATTTTGGGAACATTGTTTTAAAGCGTTCCTAAAACATTGAAATGTCTAGTTTTTCTCTTGTGATTCTAACATCAGTTAAAAACGCTCTACTAACCCAAAATGTACTGTTATTTGAATGTTTATTTTTAGAATGTTAAAATGTCTGATTTTCTTGTAATTAGAAGGTTATTTAACGGTTATAAAAAACATTTCATAGGCGTTGGTACAAAATAAATAAATAAATAAAAACTTCCTAAAGACATTCTGAGAATTTTGTTCTGAGAAAGTTCAAGTAAAAATAACAATATGAGAATGTTCCAAGAATGTTTTTCTAAGAATGTTTTCTTTCAGCATTATGAGAACATATATCAAATAATAATAAAGTTATCGGAATGTCAAGTCAAGTCAAGTCACCTTTATTTATAAAGTGCTTTAAACAAAAAAGATTGTGTCAAAGCAACTGAATAACATTCATTAGGAAAACAGTGTGTCAATAATGCAAAATGACAGTTCATCAAAGTTCATCATTAAAATCAGTGATGTCATCTCTGTTCAGTTTAAATAGTGTCTCTGCAATCATTTGCAATCAAGTCAACGATATCGCTGTAGATGAAGTGACCCCAACTAAGCAAGCCAGAAGCGACAGCGGCAAGGAACCGAAACTCCATCAGTGACAGAATGGAGAAAAAATCCTTGGGAGAAACCAGGCTCAGTTGGGGGTTCAGTTCTCCTCTGACCAGACGAAACCAGTAGTTCAATTCCAGGCTGCAGCAAAGTCAGATTGTGCAGAAGAATCATCTGTTTCCTGTGGTCTTGTCCTGGTGGTCCTCTGAGACAAGGTCTTTACAGGGGATCTGTATCTGGGGCTCTAGTTGTCCTGGTCTCCGCTGTCTTTCAGGGCTGTAGAAGTCCTTTCTAGGTGCTGATCCACCATCTGGTCTGGATACGTACTGGATCCGGGTGACTGCAGTGACCCTCTGATCTGGATACAGACTGGATCTGGTGGCTACGGTGACCTCGGAATAAGACAGAAACAGACAAATATTAGCGTAGATGCCATTCTTCTAATGATGTAGCAAGTACTAGTTATGGGTGTTATGGGAAGTGTTCCCGGTTCCGGTTTACCTAATTAATGCAGCCTAAAAATCCTTTAACGGATTTGGATATTAAAAGCATATTAGTATGTTATGTGTAAGCCAGGTTAATGAGATGGGTCTTTAATCTGGATTTAAACTGCAAGAGTGTGTCTGCCTCCCGAACAATGTTAGGTAGGTTATTCCAGAGTTTAGGTTCTAAATAGGAAAAGTTAGTTTCCTAACTGAAGACAAAGAATTGACAGAGCAGCCATCAAGTCTTAGACAGTGTTCTAGGTTATTACATGCAGAGTTTTTAGGTCCTATAATTTACACCTCTGATTTTTCCGAATTTAGCAGTAAGAAATTACTTGTCACCCAGTTTTTGATATCGACTATGCATTCCATTCGTTTTTCAAATTGGTGTGTTTCACCGGGCCGCGAAGAAATATAGAGCTGAGTATCATCAGCAACAGTGAAAGCTAACACCATGTTTCCTGATGATATCTCCCAAGGGTAACATATAAAGAGTAGCAGCCCTAGTACTGAGCCTTGAGGTACTCCATACTGCACTTGTGATCGATATTATACATCTTCATTCACTGCTGTGAATTGATGGAGGTCATATAAGTACGATTTAAACCATGCTAATGCACTTCCATTAATGCCAACAAAGTGTTCAAGTCTATGCAAAAGAATTTTGTGGTCAATTGTGTCGAACGCAGCACTAAGATCCAATAGCACTAATAGAGAGATACAAACACGATCAGATGATAAGAGCAGAAAAGGAATATAATTGTAACCTTTTCTAGTATCTTAGACAGAAAAGGGAGATTAGAGATCGGTCTATAATTAAATAGTTCTTTAGGGTCAAGTTGTGTTTTTTTGATGAGAGGCTTAATAACAGCCAGTTTGAAGGTTTTGGGGACATATCCTAATGACAATGAGGAATTAATAATTTTCCTTTTCTGTAGGATAGGCTACTTTCCCGCCAAGCAATAAGAAATACCTCTAGTTTTGTTTTCCTCCAGCTACGCTCTATTCATCGGTCTGCTCTCTTTAGGGTGCAAGTGTGCTCATTATACCATGGTGTCAGACTGTTTTCCTTAACTGTATTTAAAATACTAGAAAAGAGAGAGTCCATAGTTTCTGTTACATCATCAAGTTGTTCTGAGGTTTTGGGTATGCTAAGGAATTCTGAAACATCAGGAAGATTACTTACAAAGCAATCTTTTGTGGTAGAAGTGATGGTTCTTCGATACTTATAACAAGAAGTAGAATTTACAGTTTTAGCTGTATGAAGTTTGCACAAAACTAAATAATGATCTGAGATATCATCACTTGGCTGCATAAATTCAACACTATCAACATCAATTCCATGTGACAGTATTAAATCTAGAGTATGATTTTGACAATGAGTAGGTCCTGAGACGTGTTGTCTAACCCCAATAGAGTTCAGAATGTCTATAAATGCTGATCCCAATGCATCTTTTTCATTATCGACATGGATATTAAAATCACCAACTATTAAAACTTTATCTGCAGCCAGAACTAACTCGGATGTAAAATCACCAAACTCTTTAATAAAGTCTGTATGGTGCCCTGGTGGCCTGTATACATTAGCCAGTACAAACATAACAGGCGATTTATCATTAACATTTGTTTCTCTGGATAAAGTTATATGAATCACCATTACTTCAAACAAGTTATACTTGAAGCCTGACCTCTGAGAAATCCTGAAAATGTTGTTATAAATGGAAGCAACACCTCCCCCTTTGCCTTTTGGACGCGGCTCATGTTTATAACAGTAATCTTGGGGGGTGGACTCATTTAAAATAATGTAATCATCAGGTTTTAGCCAGGTTTCTGTCAAAGAGAGCACATCTAGATTATGATCAGTGATCATATTATTTACAAAAAGTGTTTTCGTAGAAAGGGATCTGATATTCAATAAGCCAAGCTTTATTATTTGTTTATCCGTATTGCATCTGTTTTTAATTTGTTGAACCTCAATTAAATTATAACTCTTAAATTGGTTTGGACGTTTTTTGTATTTTCTATTTCAGGGAACAGACACAGTCTCTGTAGTGTGAAATCTAGGTGAAAGAGTTTCTATGTGCTGAGAATTAACTGACATCCAGAATAACGAATATAGATAACATTAAGAACGTTTTGTTTTAACATTTATATTAACATATCTACCTGTATTAACTTTAAAAAAAAATGTCAGAATGTAGAAAAAGTGCTTTATTTTTGCATGTGAAATTGCATTATGCTAAACGTTTAGTATTAAAATGAAGAATGCCTATTTTTCAATACCCGGACTATATATATGTGTGTGTGTGTGTGTGTATATGTGTGTATATATATATATACGTATATATATATATGTGTGTGTGTATAGAATAAAATTAAGTGACGTGACATACAGCCAAGTATGGAGACCCATACTCAGACTTAACCCATCCAAAGTGCACACACCCAGAGCAGTGAGCAGCCATTTATGCTTTGCTCAAGGGCACCTCAGTCGTGGTATTGCACCCCGAGACTCGAACCCACAACCTTAGGATTAGGAGTTCAACTCTCTAACCACTTGGCCACGACTTCCCTGACTCCAAAAATGTTGGGATACTGTACAAATTGTGTGTAAAAAAAAACAAATCTCATAAACTTTTTTTTTATTCACAATAGAATATAGATAACATATAAAATGTTGAAAGTCAGACATTTTGAAATGTCATGCCAAATATTAGCTCATTTTGGATTTCATTAGAGCTGCACATTCCATATAATTTGGGACAGGTAGCAATAAGAGGCTGGAAAAGTTAAATGTACATATAAGAAACAGCTGGAGGACCAATTTTCAACTCATTAGGTCAATTGGCAACATGATTGGGTATAAAAAGAGCCTCTCAGAGTGGCAGAGTCTCTCAGAAGTCAAGATGGGCAGAGGATCACCAATCCCCCCAATCTTGTGGCGAAAAAAAAAGAGGAGCAATATCAGAAAGGAGTTTTTCTAAGAGAAAAATTGCAAAGAGTTTGAATCATCATCTACGATACATAATATCATCCAAAAAATCTGGAACAATCTCTGTGCATAGGGGTCAAGGCCGGAAAACCATACTGGATGCCCGTGATCTTCAGGCCCTTCGACAGCACTGCATCACATACAGGAATGATACTGTAATGGAAATCACAACATGGGCTCAGGAATACTTCCAGAAAACATTGTCGGTGAACACAATCCGCCGTGCCATTGACTGTTGCCGGCTAAAACTCTTTAGGTCAAAAAAGAAGCCATATCTAAACATGATCTTGAAGCGCAGGCGTTTTCTCTGGGCCAAGGCTCAATTAAAATGGTCCGTGGCAAAGAGGAAAACTGTTCTGTGGTCAGACAAATCAAAATTTGGAGTTCTTTTTGGAAAACTGGGACGCCATGTCATCTGGGCTAAAGAGTACAAGGACAACCCAAGTTGTTATCAGCGCTCAGTTCAGAAGCCTGCATCTCTGATGGTATGGGGTTGCATGAGTGTGTGTGGCATGGGCAGCTTACACATCTGGAAAGACACCATCAATGCTGAAAGGTATTTCCAAGTTCTAGAACAACATATGCTCCCATCCAGACGTCGTCTCTTTCAGGGAAGACCTTGCATTTTCCAACATGACAATGTCAGATCACATACTGCATCAATTACAACATCATGGCTGCGTAGAAGAAGGATCCGGGTACTGAAATGGCCAGCCTGCAGTCCAGATCTTTCACCCATAGAAAACATTTGGTGCATAATAAAGAGGAAGATGCGACAAAGAAGACCTAAGACAGTTGAGCAACTAGAATCCTGTATTAGACAAGAATGGGACAACATTCCTATTCCTAAACTTGAGCAACTTGTCTCCTCAGTCCCCAGTCGTTTGCAGACTGTTATAAAAAGAAGAGGGGATGCCACACAGTGCTAAACATGGCCTTGTCCCAACTTGATGTCACTTGATGTGTTGATGTCATGAAATTTTAAAATCAACTTATTTTTCCATTAAAATTATACATTTTCACAGTTCAATGTTGTATTCTGACTAATTTGCACATTGAGAATATTGTAAAAGTGTTTCAGAAATCAAGAAAAATGTTAGGTTGAACAGTATTTGACATTGGTGTGGTGCCATTTTCTAACTTTATCTCAAGGTAGCCTTATATGATATAAAAGTGAAAGTGACGTGACATTCAGCCAAGTATGGTGACCCATACTCAGAATTTGTGCTCTGCATTTAACCCATCCAAAGTGCACACACACAGAGCAGTGAACACACACACACACACTGTGAACACACACCCGGAGCAGTGGGCAGCCATTTATGCTGCGGCGCCCGGGGACCAGTAGGGGCTTCAGTGCCTTGCTCAAGGACACCTAAGTCGTGGTATTGAGAGAACTGTACATGCAATCCCCCCACCTACAATTCCTGCCGGCCCGAGACTCGAACTCCCTTCGATTGTGAGTCCGACTCTCTAACCACTAGGCCACGACTTCCCATATATCAATGGAATGACATATTGCAGATGCTTCCGGAAAAAAAATAAATAAATAAATAAGAAAAAAAAACAAAACTTTTTACATAGAAATTTAATTGTTTGATCATCATTATGCTAAGGACAATTTGGTAGTCACTGGATATTAGTAGGGACATACTGTATCCCTGTAGTGTCCCTGATTCTGCACCCTTGGTAAGCCTGTCAATCACACTGCTATTACCAGGGTTTTTATTTTTTATTTTTATACATTATACTAGATAATCTAGTATCATTTATTAAAAGTCAAACAGTGAAACACCATCTAATGTCTTCAACAGATCAATATATAGAAGAAGGTCCGTTTCTTCTGTTCGTCTGCCCCCTTGTGCTACAGAAAGGTATTGATGATTTACTCATCAATTTGAAACGAAGCTGGACTACACTCTAAAAAAAAAGATTTTTCGAAACTGTAAATAAAGAGTACTGTAGTGGCTACGTTTAACAAGAAAACACTGTTTCAGTGTTTCTACTTCGACATTTCTTATATAACTCAATGTGTTGCTTGCTGCATCTTTGTAATTATTTGTGAAATTTACTTGCAATTTCTGAGTGAACATTTTTCAAAGTAATTTTTCTTTTCAGGGTACAAAACAAGACACACATGTGTAGTGCATGATTACATGTATGTTTCTCAGGAAGTTAAAAACTAAAATGTTCTGAATGCACATATGTAGCTGGTGTCCTGGCCAGAAAACCAGCTACATGGATCAAACCAGATAAAAGCATCCCAGAATCTAGAAAAATGTAAAGAGCTCTAAACTGAAAACAGGAGTGTTTCTGCATACGACTTAGGCTTTAAATCTAAAATCCTGCCTCTCTCTCTGTCTCCAGCCTCTACCCATGTGCCTGGCCCGACTATAAAAATCCGAGTTATTGGTGATCAGAAAACATTTGACTTTGAATCTGATGAACTTTTATTGACTACTGTTTGTATTTCAGCTGCTCATGGGAGTAGCCTAGGTGTGTTCGTCTGTTCTACAGAGAAGCCCACAACATTTTTTTGCCCACAACAAATGAAGCATATGCTGTCCTAGACTGAGCGGTGGCCTTTGTGTTTTGACCGCAGGGCGACCACATAGGGCTTAGGGAAGATTGAATAGACTTCCAGCGGATATCCAGTGGTTTGAACAGGCAGCTGAATTGGCATCCACTGCATAATAAATTAAACATCGAACCACACACCTTCCAGCTCCCCGCCTGCTGCTGTCAACAGCCTGGTTGTCATCCTGGCTCACAGCGTGTCAGCTTAATAGAAACCTCACTGCATCTGTCCTCGTTTAAATGTGTAGAGATATTTAATCCGAATAGCCTGGATTTCAAGAAGTGGTTAATTAAACCTGTTTAGACTAGCAAGAGTAACAGTTGTATACAATGCACTTAATACACAAATCACCTTGTTTACCAATGAGTCCCATGCAGTTTAGCTAAAAGAGAGTAAGATAGATTTGAACTTCAAGCATCAGTCCATCTGGGCCTATGAAGGACGTAAACTTGCTAACAGAAAGTTCAGTTGTTTGGCTCATTGATTTCCTATAAACCATCTTTTGAGGATTTGAGAGTGACTGTTGAAGCACCTGACGTGGAAAGAGGCTGAAGTCGAAAGGCTTTCACACTGAAGCGACACAGGTGGAGTGTCCTCACGTCTGCCACA
Source organism: Carassius gibelio (assembly GCF_023724105.1). Taxonomy (NCBI): domain Eukaryota; kingdom Metazoa; phylum Chordata; class Actinopteri; order Cypriniformes; family Cyprinidae; genus Carassius; species Carassius gibelio. Next base: position 18,100,417 of record NC_068380.1, on the reverse strand, counting down.
AGCCGAGACGCAACAGAAATAGGCTCTGGTTTACCGTCTCTGCGGTGTGTGTCTGCAGCACACGTCCGATGGCTGCTATCAGACGCCTGCACGCGCTCTTCTTGACCAGGAACCCTGCTGCAGGCCTGAGCTGTGGCTTCAGTCCCAGAGCTGCAGGGGCCTGTGTCAGGCAACGCACATCCCACTGTGGGTGACCTGCTTCCGGCAGATGTCCCAGTTGCAGGGCCGAGGACGATTCCACCACAGAAAGCGCGAGGAGGAAGGGGTGGAGGCTGTGGGGGTTGCGCAAAGGTGGTTCTCCTTGTGCTTTGAGGCGTGGGGTCGATGCTTCCGTTTGGCTTGAGCTCCAGCAGCAGCAGATGAGAAGAAGAGCGCTTGTATTTGTCGTTCAGCTCTCTCCAGCAGCTGGGGTGGGTGTGTTAGCATGCACGCCGTGTGTTGTGCACCGGTTCATTTGCCAGGCCCGAATATAGCAGCTGGAACCCCATTTACCACGGCAAGTTTATCAAGCTCCAGTAAACCGTGAAAATGCGAAATGACGTGGAGTGTAATTATTAAATGGCGTCGCTGCAAAATGGAAAATTAAACTGTCTGGATGTGTTAGTGTTGCAGATTTTATCAACCTTGAAAACTGCATAAACGATCTGATATGCAATGCACATTCAAGATCTTTTGTTGTTCTGGTAATGGAAAGAAGTTGTGTGCTGAAATATGCAGGTGCAATAATTAGTGTAGTCACAATAGCAACAAACCACCATGTCAAATATAACACAGTGAACTTACTTTCCCCCTGTATTTTCTAAATATATTTCCTGTTTCACAAAAAAAAAAAAAAAAAAATAGAAACAAATAAAAATGTTCTTTAATAGCTCATTAAAAAGAAGCTTAGTGCAAACTGAATTTATTGAGTTTGGGCACTTAAATGCATGTTAACTCCAATTTAATTCAAATGCACAGTAATATAATTAAAATGTATGTTAAATGCAGTTAACTGAACTTTAGAGTGATTTTGACCCACTTACTGTACGTAAATAGGACTTTAGTGCATTTCATAATAGAATAACATTCTTATATTGTCTTTGACGTGTGTGCTGCCGAATATACCAACAAGCATTTATGGTAAAGTAAAATACATGTTAATGTCATTTCTATTGAAACTTTTTAACTCGTGTATTTAAATATGTTATTAACCGCTTTGTAATGATAACCTTTGATGAAGTACTGAATACACTACAGTTAAAATGGTCATCAAGCACTTTACATGTGTTAGTCTGTCAGTTTGTGAGTCAACACAGTAAGTTTACTTCTTGAAAGCATGACACATAATAAAACAATGATTTCAAAAGTACTTTTTATGTGACATTATTACAAACTGTTTTTTTTTTTTAAGTGTACTAAAAGTGTTACAAAACAGTCATGAAAGTGTACAGTACTCTGAAAGTACACTTAAGTGGCATTGTGCATTAAAAGTGCACATTCAGTACAATTAAGTGCACTTTTTTCACAAGGGGTATAAAAGAGGCCCAGTCTCTCTGTTTTTGAGCAGGTGACATAACGTGCCCACATTTTATATTTTTCCCAAGACTGTAGATTTAATTTAAGGAATATTTAAGGTGCTGAAACTGGTAATATTCTACAGCGTTTTGAACACATTTTGCCTTTGCAGATTGGTTTTAAATGGCTCTGTTATTTACTCAAAGAATAAATATTGAATGCAGTCTATTAGTTCATATGGTTTTCAAAACAACTGCTTCTACTGTATTCATACTATCTTAACCATTTCTGTGTCCGTGACTTCTCAGAAAACTAACATTATGATGCTGCATCTGTAGACACGCTTCAAAACTGCAACCAGTCCATGCACATTTGCACCTTTCCTCTCAGATCCGTCACTTACAGAACTACTGCTATGTGTGTGTGTGTGTGTGTGTGTGTTCTCGTTTTTGTGTCATATCAGGACACAACTCTGTATAATGACATGGGTATGACACCGGTATTACAAGGAGAGGGTGACTTATAAGGACATAACCCATGTCCACATTTTTCAAAACGCTTATAAATCATACAGAATGAGTTTTTTTGAGAAAGTAAAACTGCACAAAGTTTCCTGTGAGGGTTAGGGTTAGGTGTAGGGTTGGTGTAGGGCCATAGAATATACAGTTTGTAAAGTATAAAAACCATTACACCTATGGGATGAACACACTTTACACAAAAACAAACGTGTGTGTGTGTGTGTGTGTGAGGGCACCTGAGGGAAAGGCTGGCGTGTGTGTTGCTCTCTGTGGTTCTGTTCTGTAGGTCCCAGGTCCCTGGTGTGTGTGATTGTGTATGTGTCATTACTGAATATATGTTTCTGTTGGGCCTGCATCCAAATATAATGAACCTCAAGAGCACATAAGAATTGTATGAGGGAGACATTTCAGTGCTGCAAACTCATGGAGTCCAGCAATTAATCATGACTGATGTTGAAGGCATAGTTCACCCATAAAAAAAAAATAAAAAAAATCAATCTGCCATTAATGATTCACTCTCAAGTCGGTCCAAACACGGAAGACTTCATCTTCAGAACACAGATGAAGATATTTTTTATAAAATCCGAGAGCTCTCTGACCCTCCATCGACAGCAACACAACTGAAACATTCAAGGCCCAGAAAGGTAGTAAGGATGTTGTTAAAATAGTTTATGTGACAGCAGTGCTTCAAACGTAATGTTATGAAGTGACGAGAATACTTTTTGTGCAATGAAAACAAAAATACGACTTTATTCAACAATTCCTTTGTGCCACAAGGATGTGCTGTTTTCTTTCAAATCAAAGCTAAATACACGTAGAAAAAGCTACATGCATCCTTTGTTTTCTTTCTGCACCAAAAGTATTGTTGTCGCTTCAGAACGTTACGATTGAAGCATTGATGGCAGATGGAGTATTCTGATGACGTCTTTTTTATACTTTTTTAGACCCTGACGGTGTAACTTACTTGGTAGTCTATGGGACAGTCACAAGCCTCCATGTTTTCATACCAAATATATTAAATTGTGTTCAGAAGACGAACAAAGCTTTTACAGCTTGGAATTACATAGGGATAAGTGCTTAATGACAACATTTTCAGAGTATCCCTTTAACGTCTTACGGTCTAAAAGTAAAAAAAAAAAAAAAAAAAAAAAAACCTAGGTTTAAAAAAACTGTATATTGTAATGTATAATAATCTGTTTATAACATTATGTTTTAGATATGTTCAGTTGAAAAATATTATCTATGCTATGTGAAATCTGTATAAAATAGTTATATTTTTATTTTTAAACAGTGAAATAGTAATCATAAGCATCTGGTTGTGTAGTATGAAATCACTGCGTAAAAGGTGTAGAAGTAATCAACATTATTAAAACTCTCCGCCTTGCCTTCAGTTCATTTCTGTTTGTAGTTTGAGAATTTATTAACTCTTTTTTTCTTACAGTGTATAAAATTGAATATGTAAATGTGTATTCCGTTAGTTGACAGTTGATAACTGTAAATATTAAAGATTTTGTAAATATTATAATCAATAATTGTATAATTAGTGGATTGTCAATGCAATGAATGAATGAATGAATGAATGAATGAATGAACAGAAGCTAATGGAAAGCACAAAGAATCTATTATTGTACTATTGTAACTATGTAAACATCCATCTCTAATTATCATGATTATGGATGGCTGCAGTGTTTAAATGGTAAGAATCAACACAGATTTAATCTTCAATCCAGGTTTGTTTGAGCAGTATTTCTTTACTACAGGAGCCACTATCGAGTTGTAATGTGAATGAACAGCGCCATCTAGTAGCAAGAAAACCGGTCCATCATCACAAGTGCGATGTGCATTTCAGTTCCCAAATGTCAGAAGGTTGCTAACATTTTCTTTTGTCTCTTGATTAAGGTTTGTTTGTGTGTGTTTGTGATGAAGAGCTGTGATTGGCTGATGGGCAGGAGTTGCTGACGTCATCACACTTCATCCTCAGGCACCGGTTCCTCAAACTCACCTGTAACAGTTTCTTTTAAGGCAGCATTTATACAACATCTCCACAACTTTATACAATAAAGTCACTTTAGAGCAGTTAAGTGCATTGTGCTTTCAGAATATTCAAAATGTCTTTTTTGATATTTAGATCCAAGGATTGTTGTTTGAGTGCTGTTTTAATGAATTTCTCATAATAGATGTTCACTAAGAAAATTTCAAATAAAATGATAAAAACAAACAGAAAACAAAACCATATTTACTTATTATCCTATTGATGTATGATGCAATTTAGTGTTCCTATAGCTCAATTGGTAGAGCATTGCTTTATCAAGTGCAAGGTCGGGGTTTCGATCTTTTACTGTCTATGGTTTCGATTCCCCGGAAACACATCATAGGTAAAAATCCTTCACTATGTGGAAATATTTGTGTAATGCCACCCAAATGTTCACACAAAGAAAGAAGGCGTGGTTTCAGTAACACAGTTAGTGTTGATGCAGTCAGGGAGATGTGTGTGTATATAGGAGAAAGAAAAAAAACACTTTATTTGGCCTTCTGAAAGTAGATGGTGTGTGTCTATGTGTGCGCTCGACGAAACCGTCTTAAGCTTTCAGATCCACTTTTAATTTTAAAATGTTTAACCTCTATTTGTCTTTTATTAATTTATATAATTTCATAAATGTTATTAGAAATTCAAAAGGTTTGCAACATGCTGTGTAATTGTATATTTAATAAGCATCAACACAAATTTAGCTTGAACATAAATGTTTTTATTACAACAATAACATCTAAAAAGCTACATGCATATCAGAATTCCACTGGACTCTCTTCTGAAGGTTCTAAATCATCGAAGAGCAGAGCTGGATGTTCTTCATGGAACTCTCTGTTGGTGTTTGGCGATTATTGGTGTGCGGTTGGTGAGTTTCTGATTGAATTTCTTGAGTTATTGATTTAGGGTTTTGCAATATATGGTTGCATTTAGCAATTATTGTAATTAAAGAACAAGAGCCTGTAAACTTATGTTAGAGGGAGAAACACTATAAATATATGAGTATTTTGTTTCTTATACAGTTATTAAAAATGCACACATTTATGTAAACTTTTATTCTCATGCTTCTGTGCTGATCAACTCCCAGTGAAGCCCACAGGAGACTCAGGGTCTGTGGGTCAGTAAACGCTGCCAGGAAAGGTTTTAATCAAAGAGAGACGTTCCAGAGTTTGACAGTGTGGATATTTCTTCTCTAGTCTCATTTGCAGAAATCAATTTTATTTTGGGATGCACGCAACGTTGTCATCCAACTGCACAACTTTTGACCCTTTCCAACTTCTACGTCATGCACATGCTTGTTGAGAATCTACTTAATGACTGTTTCATTTGGGACATCATTCAGGTAAGTCCTCTTCATCTTCAGTCCATGAAAGATAGACATTAGGTTTAGTACTTTAATGAAATCCAAATTGTGCAGTTGAACCTAAATCAAAAAGAGAAATCTGATCTCCGAACTTCCCCAAAACTCCTAAATATTATGAGCTCAGGGTTAGCCTCCTTCAATAACCTTTCTAAAGCCTTTCCTCTTAAGTTTGTTAAGTCATCTGGTATCTGTTAAAGACTCGGTGTGGTACTGTCTCGAACCAATTTCTGGCAATAATATATCTTCTGTAACCTAAGTCTAGTCACACTGTTTTAAGGCTCTGTCGGGTATTCATGTTTTGGATATGGATATCAATGATATCTCCAATTTCAACAGATTAGAGATCTCACGTACATTTTGAAAAAGATTCATTGTAGCATTTTGAATATAGAATTAAGCCTTTTTTTAAGCCTTTTTTTTTTGAAAGCCACTCTAGTTTAAAACATAGTTCCCAGAATTTCTGAATTGAAGGCATTTAAATGTCTTTAGATTTTTTTTGTAGGCAAGCTAAATATGAGTTTAAAGTAGTTTATAAAGATATTGTAATGTTGTTGGAAAACAATGCAACCCCTCCGGCATTGAGCAGCTGAAGAGAAACTCTTGTGCAACAATAGAAGAAAGTGCAATCAAGTCTGTCATCACAAATAAAGGTAGGTTTCTAAAACTGAGGAACGCTGAACACACAGATGACAAACGTGTGGCTTTACTGAACACACCAGACTCCCATCTGCCTTTTCTGATCCACAGCTATCATGTATATATATATACATATCTTTAGGTATATATATATAAAAAAAAAACTTGTGAATATTTACTGTATTAAAAATAAGGTTCCACAGCAGGAACACAATGCAGATAAAACAGTATTTCATTCATGTTTGTTATCTGCGTGTCCAGCATTTCTCAGTTTTCTGTGTGTAGAGAGTTAAAACATTTTAATTTCCATTTCATTACGAAGCAAAGAACTACAGAAGTCTGAAAATGCCCCGATTAACAAAATAGGATGTGCCCATTGTGTTGTAATCAAATGAGACAGTAATGAGATTTTTATTTCTTTATATATTTTGTTTTTAAATAAAAAACTATTTTTTTTTTTTTTTTTTTTACAATCGTATGGCAGCCATACACATTCTGTTTGCTCATTATCATATTTATCAATATCATCAAACTGAGGAAGATTCTGTCATGCCACGCTGTTCAGTGATCAAGCTGAATAAAGCTGAATAAAGCAGACTAATCACAATGAATGCAATGAATTCACACTGGAGAGCAGAAAGATGGAGAACACAAATCCTGAAATCCTGAAAGTCTTAGACTCCCTTAGATAACATGCTAAATATATGCTTACATTGTTTCTGATCTTTTGCCATAAACACTGTCCACACATAAAACAAAATGTTAAAACTGTTTATGAACACTCAACTTTTAAACCACACACTCAATGTTGAAAATGAAAAAAAGAAAAGACACAACCCAGTAAATGTATCAAACTGAAAGAGAGAGACAAGAATGAGAATAATGTTGACTGGTCGTCCTTCAGCTGAACCGTACTGCTGTGATTATATCTGGTGTATTAATAACAAATACTGACTTGGCTTCAAACACACTATTAGAAGAAAAATCAACCATTCAATAAGCAATATTAATGCTTATCAATCCAATTCACATAGTTTCTAACAAAAATAGAGCGTACTGTAAGTACACAGACCTTGAGACAAGTGACTGCTCTAAATGAATCAAACTGAAATACTGTAGAAATGTGCATGTGCTCATCACTGAGAAATATCATAATAGTAATGCCTCAGTCTGGGTTCGACTACAGAAAATCCAGGTCTCTCTTCCTGCCTGCAGAAACACAACACAACACGGTATTATTCTTCAGTGGACCCAACTGAATTCATCTGTTAATATTAATCTTACGTTACTATGAATTGTTTTTACAGCTATTAAAATAATAATATAATCGTCAGAAACCCAGAATTATTAATAAACAGATGCAGATAATGCAGCCCATTCATCGGATCACTTACTTGTATGTCCAGCATTTCATCATGAGGTCGTACATCTCAGGCGGGCAGTCGGCTGGAGCAGACATTCGCTCTCCCCTCTCGATCATTTGGATGACTTCATTTCCTTTCATACCCTACAGACCATAAACCAACATCAGCAGCAGCGCTGAAATAAACACTCACTTATAGAAAGAGTTTCAAACACCGCTCATGCATGAGTGTGCAGCTTGAGGTTTAGATGATATTCAGTATATGGTATATAACGAAATATTAAGGGTATTGTAATAAGCCCACGTACTCTAATGAATGTAGTATTTAATAACTTTTGAGTTATTATAACAATGCATTTATAATGCATTTATAATAAAATTAACAAAACACAGTGGGAACTTAGCTATAGTGAGCATATGTTGAATTTGTGCATATATATTCACATAGTATAAACTAACTTCAGTTAATGTATTGTAAAAAAAAAGAACAAAAGAACATTAACTGCGATTAATGTAGCCTTAAATTATCATTGTTAATTCATGATTTCTAAAGCATTAGCTAATATGTATGAATTCAACCTTGTTGTAAAAGCATCACCACAAAAAAAATCTAATCAAATTAAATAAAAAAAGGAAGTTTTTGTAAGGTTCAGATTTCTGTAAGAAGACTTGGGTGGTCTTATTTTCACACCAACCAGCCTCTGTATCCAAGTAGACTCCACTGTAGAAGAACTGTATTTTTATTTAGCCATTATAAACATCGTGATAGTAACACCATTTGACAATGTTGCTTGATTTTCAAACATATTCACTTAGCGATATGTTCACAAATCAATAAATCTCCTATCCCAAATAAACAGAACCACTCAGAACTGTTTGGAAGCATCATTAACATGCTCTGCAGAATCACACCTTGTACGGTTTCTGTCCGTATGAATACGCCTCCCACATCAGGACCCCAAAGCTCCACACGTCACTCTTAGATGAGAACTTGAAGTAGTTCATGCACTCGGGAGCGTACCACTTCACCGGCCACTTGCCAGGACCTTTGGTCTACAGGAGCAGGGAACAAGGAGCATGCACTGAGCTTAGACCCTGACTCCACTTTCCTAACGTGAAGCTTCTGCAGTGAAGCTATGTACTGTAGATCTATAACAACTTGCATGGTAAAATATGATGAAACAGTCAGTGCTTCTGGAGGGCTCTGTGTGCATCAGCCGTGGAGAAGCCCTGGTTACTGTACACCGGTTACTGTACCTTGTAATAGTTCTGCTCTTCTGTCAGGGCTTTAGAGAGTCCAAAGTCACTGATCTTGGCATAGTGCTGAGTCACCAGAAGCACGTTCCTGGCGGCCAGATCTCTGTGGACGAAGTTATGCTCTTCCAGATACTTCATTCCCATAGAGACCTGATGAACCAGCTCGGTGATGTTCTTCATAGAGATGTGTCTGCAAGCACAAGTGAAACATGGAATATAGCAGACAGTATGTTTGATCTATGATCTATTTTAATGGTGTGGTTTTGATATTTTTGGCTTGTTCGTTGTTAAGTTAGTAGTTACTCGTTGTTAATATAATCTTGTGATTAAAGTGCTTATCAATGCGCTTCAGACGTCCCTGTATTCACAGTTCGGCAGAGCTCTGGTATCTTCTGAAGTATGTCTAGCGTGGCGTACCTGTTCTTCTGGAGGAACTTGTGCAGCGGCCCCAGCTCCGCCAGCTCCATGACCAGCATGAGGTTCTCCGCTTCACAGATGCCGATCATACGGACGATGTACGGGTTATCCAGCTGCTGCATGACGCTCGCTTCCCGCAGCATCTCGTCCTTCACCGCCGCATTATTATCATCATTCTTCAGGATCTTAACAGCAACGATCTTCTGTGTCCTGCATCAAACACAAAAGCAGATCCATCGTGAATGCTGAACACTGTGTCAGCGAAACAACGAGTTCATGCCGGAAATCATATTTAACATTACCAGAGAGAAACTCAATACTTCTGCAATACTTGAGGAAGAAGACCAAACCACTAAACAACCAAACCACATTTCCCATCATGCTTTGTGTCGAGAAAGATAAAATACTGTACACACAATATTGATTTGTTTTTGTTTTTTTAAACAAATTCAGCCTTTTAGTATCAAATATCAGTATGTAATTATTTTGAAAATGAGAAAGAAAGACATGCTCTTGCATAAAGGTTTGATCGACTGATACTGAATTCTGAGTATTTTGGGGCATTTACAGGTTTTATATTCTTTAAATTATAAATTGTCTGTTTTCAGTTAGTGCATATATTTACAGAAACAGAAACAGAAATGGATTCTCGTTACACAAAGTGCAAATAATGACAGATTCTGTTCACACTGTAAAAATAGTATTTTATTTGCAATAAGTTTAAATAGTTAGATGCCGTTTATTCTTAGTGCAAACAGTGACAGATATTTGCACTTCAATATTGTACTACATTATAAAGCAGTATGCAACAATAACGTATTGAGTGTAAATTATCGTTGTTATTAACATTATTAAATTGATGCCACCTTAATGGGAAAATAAAGCCCTACCAAATAAACACTTTAAATACTCGTGAAGCACTTTATTTTCACTTTTTGAATGCTTCATGCATTTTTATTGAAAATGAACACTTTTCTGATCTGATATGTGAAGGTAAAAGAGAGAAGAATGAGTTTTATATACGTGACTTATACCTTACGCCACTGTTGCTATTGTATAACAGGTGTCTTTTGTCATTTTGTGTATCCCAAGCAGACAGTAATGGCCAGAGTTACTGTAAAGGGCTCTGTGCACTTAATGTAATTGAAACTAACTGAGATGTTTCTCTGTAAACGGAGTTGTCTTACTTCTTCATCTGGTAGACTCCTCTCATCACAGTGCCGAAGTTTCCTGAGCCCAGCTCTCCGTCCTCCAGAGTCAGGTCGCTCCGCTTCACTGTCGTGGACCGCAGCTCTTCAGGATCAGCGTATGGACTTTCAAACTCCCGCGTGTCCATTGGCAGAGCGTCTGTCAAAACAATGGTGCGGCGTTTAGAAAAGAGAAAAACTAACAAGTGGTAGTGTGTTGAAGCAAAACTAAGAGTACTAACCTGTGTTTAACAAATTAGGATTAGGAAGTTCACCTCTGATGTTTGATCTAATGTTATAGGGATTTTCAGTACTCTATAAACACAGAACACAATTATTAGCATCAAACAGATTACATGTAACAGATTAGCATAGAGAAAGCTGATAGGACACAGGCATGCTATCTGAAATGCCTGCATGCATCAATGGGACCAAACTTTCCTGTGTTCTTCATGGCACCTTAAATCAAAATCGAATGCATACATTAATTTAAACTGAGATGTTTCAATTGTAAATGAATGGCAATTCATAGATACTGCATTATATGTGATACGATCAGTGTCCATGAAGAAGAGGAGAACCTTCTTCCAAAAGGTCAAAAGCCAACACACAGTGTATAAATAAGTAAAAGAAGAGATCTCTTGCAGATAGGATTGATAAGTATGTCATTTATATCATTAAAAAGGAGGGATAGAGAAGGAAAATGAAAATATGGATGTATGATTGGGATAATGGCACCTGTTAGAAGATGAAAAAGCTTCTAGACAATATCAACAGAAATAAAAGCCATTCACTGCTGTTGGTCAAACCCTGAGATGCAAGCGGATTGAGTTGATGACTGATTAGAAACATTCGACATAAGCAGCAGTTTGTGAGTCATTTATAATATAGCACTTCTCACACAGTGTGTTCAACAGACTGAATCCAGAAGACTGCAGAAGTTAAGCTTCCTCCTGGACCAGTGTTCGTGCCAGAAGTGGCATGATGCATTCAAATACATTTTATCTAATATCTAATCAAATGTATAGTTTAATAAAAATGAACGAAACTTTATTAAAAACTGAACATCCGTGTCTCTCGAATGACAAATATTGTTTTCATATTTAGTAATACAAATCACCGCGAGAGTGACGTCTGTACTTCCCGGTCAGAGAGCACCTGTCCATCAAAAGCTCATTATCCAATCAGAGTAGATCACTGTTAACCCCGCCCCCACGAGAGGTTATAGATCAGTGGTCAAAACCTGTTTTTATACAGTCTATGGTCAAAACACCAAACGAAAAACTGCAAATCGTAAGCGAAAAGTGAGGCAATGCATTAAGAATCCACGATTAGCGAAAAAAAAAAAAAAATCAAAATATATAAACACTAATGTATTTACAAACACTAACGTTTTTAAAATGCTGACAAATCTAGTCTTATTCTTTGTTAATTAATTGTCATTTTCTCTCTCTCTGATGGGTGTAAGAGCCTTCTTGTTGAAGAAAAAAGGTTTAGGTTTTCAAATCCTTGGTGAAATAAACCTCTTAAACCAGTCTGAGCTGTACTAGCTGGTAATCTGGTTTAGTTCCCGAAGCCTGAAGACCAGTTCAAATATGCTTCAAAGTTCAAAACTTTTAACTACAGAAATAAAATATATTCAAGAAAACGTGCCCTGAATTACATCCTTTATCCACCTTATTTTGCAAGGCCGAAGTAAGCTATTTTCTGTGAATGTGTGAGATTTCCGATTCACTGGCCGCTATTGGTCAACAACTAGAAGAATAGAAAAGTGCAATAAAATGTAAAACGATTTGCTTACAAACCACTGTTCATGATTTAGATAATCAATTAAAATAATACGATAACAAACACAAGTTTTAGTAGAGCTTAGATAACTAGAAGCGAATGACATCGGAAGCCTTGCACAGTCAATGTAAAAATAGCTCCGCCCACAAATAAGGTGGATAGTCAATCAAGGTGAAAATGTGTCAAATGGATGGTAATAATGAACAATCATTGATTATATCTGTGAGTCTATATGAATGTGAGGAGTTCTAGCTGCTGATTGGATGTGATGTACAGGGCAGTGCATGAGGAAGAGGTCAGAGAGAGGGTCAGACGTCCCTCGGGCGAAGCTAGAAGCAACAACCACACGCAAGCAAGGCGGGAGTCCTACCACTGCCACTGGGGGGTAGGGAGGAGGAGAGGGGGGTATTAGTGCACCTTTTTTTGGCCAGGTTTGGGGAAGGAGTATGATTTGATTCTGGAGAGAATCCCACCTGTGGCACCTTGCTAGAAACCACAATTTTAAAGAGAATTAGGTTATTTTTATCCTACACTATTTGATGCTAATGTTAAATGCTATACATCCGTGATTAATACTGTCTTCAGTAATTAGCTTCACAAATTCACCAATTACATACAGCAACATCGACATGATAGCATTTGCAGTGGCCCTCGTGTTACATGGATTAGTTCAGTGGTTCTCAGCAGGCTTTTACCGTGACCCAACGCAGAATCGGCTAAATGTGCATAAAATCATAATGCAATGCATAAATTCACTAGCGTGGGATATTAAAAAGTGTGTAACTTTCTCAGTAAGCAGAAAATGTACCATTTTGGTTTCATGACGTCTTTAACTTAATCATTCGTAATCTGTATCATTTTTTAAAGGTTAATGAGAACGAGGAAATATAATAAGCTTTCATTTATTTTTCTGTAACATGTCAGATGATACAGAGACCCTAAACAGGACACGGCGATGGGGGAAAAATGATGTTTCAGTACGCTTGCAGTTGCTTGCAAAAGCAAAAGTGTTCTTTGTGAGGGAATGCAGGGTTTCGTAACACAAAACTTTCATGAACAAACGGGAAGTTTCTGTTCATTGTCAGCAAATGCAAAGTTTCTCGGGGAAATCTTTACTTTTTGCAAGCGAACAATTTTCTCGAGGGAACTTTTGCTTTCTTTTAAACCAAAAGCAAAGTTTCTTGGAGGAAAGTTACATGCTTGCACTTTATTTTACAGTACGTGTACTAACATGTACTTATGGTGTACTTACAGTGTATTTATCTAAGAAAGTTTTGGTAACACAAGGTAACTGCATGGGTAGGGTTAGGTTTAGGGGTAGGTTCAGGGTTACTACCTAGTTATTACATAGTTATTACAATTACTAGTAATAAGAAGTACATAGTATGTACATGAAGAATGAAAGCATACTTTTTCATTTTGTATTTGTCCCATCACCATGCCTGTAAATGCTACGGTTAGTTCCTTTTTCTCATTGCATTTAGCATCGTCTTTCCCTGTTGTTTGTGACAATGTTTTTGGGTCACACCCACCGGTTGAGAACCACTTCGTTACTTTATCACACTTACACTAAGTTTAACGAACAGTTTAATTTCCTTAAATTTGTGAAAGAATTAAGAAGGATCTGTGGATGTTTTAAACAGTCCTCAATGTGAGTGGTTTATGTCAGTGCGCTTTAGAGTCTCTTCTTTAAAGCAAGCTCATAGATCAGATCACATTCTCTCTGCTGCGTCTGGTCGGAGATGGGACTGTGCTTACCTCTGAATTATGTGATGGTTTCGGGCAGGTCTCGGTTAGCACTCGGAGCAGACCATCAGGCTTGTACGAATAATGTTCTACCAGCTATAATACACAACACATTGCACATCAAAGTCAGGTTCTGGACATCCTCACAGTATCACAGAGTATTGTGGTCACGTTTCTCAAGCTGAGGCCTGTTTCACAGAATACTTTGTTTTTCATCAACGGTCGATAAACTACCATTAATGTACTTTTAACGTACAGTTTCTTCATCTGAACCGAATATACATCAGTTATGAACATACTGTATAGCTTTATAAAGGATGCTGTGTTTCTATCATTTACAGCACGACATCTTTACAAACTCCAAATGAGCACACCTTTGAAAAGATAGACTGTAGAGTTGTGACGCACTACAGATATCAAACTATTTCTACATCAACATACACTTTCAAAGCAAACCCACCTCATTCGAACCATGCAGAGCTTGTGTGAGAGATGTGTCTGAGGGCTAGTTTATGGCCTTAGCTGTAGCATTTACCTTGCTAAACCTTTGATGCCATGCATCACGCGCAGCCATTCAACCAGGAAATCAAAATATAACATGGCGTTTGTCCTGTTGGTCACCATATTCAAAACAATGATCGATGTGTGTCGTAACATATACAACATAAACTGACAAGCGTGCAAAATAATAAATCATATTTTGCTAATTATCGGCGGTCTTTATTATATATATATATATATATATATATATATATATATATATATATATATATATATATATATATATATAGTAGTTCTCAGAAATTTGGAAACATAATGATTTTTAATTAATATTTTACTATACTGTCATTTTTTACTGTGAAATTTAGAAATATTATTGCATTTTAAAATAAATGTTTTTTATGTTAAAAATTCATTTATTCCTGTGATGCGCAGCTGTATTTTCAGCATCATTCCTCCAGTCTTCAGTGTCACATGATCTTCAGAAATCATTATAATATGTGCTCAGTTACTATTAACAATGTAAAAACAGTTTTTGCTGCTTAGTTTTTTCTTACTGCTAGTTAGGATTCTTTCATGAATAAAAAGTTCAAAAGAACTTAAGTTAAATACAATGTTTTGTAACATTATGCATGTTTTTACTGTAACATTTGATCAATTTAATGCATATTTTTATGTATCTATACTTTAGACTTTGAAGGCTGCTCATCATCTGCTCTGAAGTCTTAACCAGGTTTGACAGAATTTATTTACCTGCCAAAGTGTGTCGAACTTCTTCCCATCAGGAATGGAGAGTTTGCCCGCCCTGTCCTTGTCGATACGATAGTGCATGACTTGGTTATTATGCAGGAGACACAGTGCATAGGACACGTTTTTGCCGTTGCTTTCTCTTTGTCTAATTCTGTCAGGAGGAAAGAGAATGATAGAGGACAGAGAATAAACCACAGCCATTTACAGAGGCTCTTGCAAACTGACCCCTGGTTACAGTTTACTCTACACAACCAAATCAACACTAGATGGAGCCGGAGGAGAAAGACGGATGAGATTCTGTATTGAGATTCAGTGTGGGTGCACATGTTCAACCAACGTTTAACCGAAATGCAAGCAGCTAGGAAACCAGAAGCTAATGACACGACTCTCATGATAATAAAGCCACATTTGTCTTGTAAACAAACTTTCTTCTTTTTCCACTTTTCTGTAGACTCTCACATACAGTACAAGTGTTTTAAGATGGTGGCAAGTGCTCTATGTGAAGCCAGCACACACCACCCCCACCCAGCCCTGCTCTTGTTTTACGCCTCCACACTGCGTCTTCGGTCACTTCAGGAAGTCCTCTCAAACACTGTCACAGCGGAAACCACACGCTGCTTCGCTCTTTCACTTCAGAGCAATGGTGCTACAGTCCACGGCCCTGTCGCATACCTCATCATGCCATCTCTTCCTTGTGGAGTTTTTAAGCAGTACTTCCTAATCCCTTTTTGGGATTCGAATTTTAATATTAGCGATGAACTAAAATTGTTATGTAAAATCTTATTCAAGGCACTATTAAGAAATCATTTGAGTACATGCATAATTGTGTCATAATGGAAATAGTGCTGTCAAACGATTAATCGCGATAAATGGTGTTTAATCGCATCCAAAATAAACGTTTCTGTTTACTTAATATATGTGTGTGTGCAGTGTATATTTATTATGTACATATAAATAAACACATATGCATGTATATATTTAAGAAAAATATGTTAGTGTATATATTAAATATATTTATATATGATATAAATTATATGAATAGCCTACAGGTAAATATTTTCAAAATATATGGAGCATATGTGTGTATATTTATTATTTATAAATAATAAATATAAACAACACACACACACATATATTATTTTAATGAATCGCGATTAATCATTTGACAGGACTAAATAAAAAAAACACTTCATGACTTACGTTTTTTTGTGTTTCAATCAAAACTAAAAACATTGCTTTGTTCTCATTAGCAAAGTAAATGAAATACTGATACAATATAAACAATTACTTATTTTTCATGAACTGTATTATACACTACCAATTATTTGTGAAAGAAGTTTCTTCTGCTCAAATGCATTTGTTCAAAAATACAGTAAACACTGTAACATTGTCAAATATTATTACAATTTCAAATACCAGTTTTCTGTGTGAATATATTGAAAATTGTAATTTATTCCTGTGATCAAAGAAGTATTTTCTGCATCATTACTCCAGTCTTCAGTGTCACATGATCTTCAGAAATCATAATATGCTGATTTGCTGCTCAAGAAACATTTCTGTTTTTTATCAATGTTGAAAACTATTCAGAGCCCCACACATGACACGCAAGAAAACATTTATAATTTGTGCACACAATTTACTAATTAGTTCCCTCAATGTACTAAAGCATGAACACAATTACTATTTATTTCCCTCTATTTATAAACATTTTCCCTCTATTGTGCACAATTTATAATACGAAATTGTAATCCTGTGCACGTTTTACATCGAGGGAATTAATTATTTAATCATACGCACTATTTATAAATTGAGGGAACAAAATAGTAATTGTATGCACATTTTAGTACATTGAGGGAACATATTATTAAATCATATGCACAGTTTATAAATTGAGGGAATGAAATAGTTAACATGCACATTTTGGTAAATCGAATGAACGAATTAGTAAATTGTGAGCCCAATTTATAAATCAAAGGAAACAAAATAGTAATCAAGTGAACTTTAGTACATCAAGAGAAGAAATAAGTAAATTGTATGCTCAATTTATAAATTAAGGGAACTAAATATTAATCATGTGCATGTTTTAGTAAATAAACGGAACAAATTAGTAATCGCGTGCACAATTTATAAATCGAGGGAAGAAAATGGTAATCATGCATGTTTTAGTAAATAAACGGTATGAATTAGTAATCGCATGCACAATTTATAAATCGAGGGAACGAAATAGTAATCATGAATGTTTTATTAAATAAACAGAACGAATTAGTAATCGAGTGCACAATTTATACATCGATGGAATGAAACATTAATCATGTGCATGTTTTAGTAAATAAACAGAACGAATTAGTAATCGCGTGCACAATTTATAAATCAAGGGAACAAAATAGTAATCATGAATGTTTTAGTAAATAAACAGAACGAATAAGTAATTGCGTGCACAATGTATATATTGAGGGAACTAAATAGTAATCGTATGCATGTTTTAGTAAATAAACAGAACGAATAAGTAATCGCGTGCACAATTTATACATCGATGGAATGAAACATTAATCGTGCATGTTTTAGTAAATAAACAGAACGAATTACTAATCGCGTGCACAATTTATAAATCAAGGGAACAAAATAGTAATCATGAATGTTTTAGTAAATAAACGGTATTAATTAGTAATCGCGTGCACAATTTATAAATCAAGGGAACAAAATAGTAATCATAAATGTTTTAGTAAATAAATGGAACAAATTAGTAATCGCTTGCACAATTTATAAATCGAGGGAAGAAAATGGTAATCATGCATGTTTTAGTAAATAAACGGTATGAATTAGTAATCGCGTGCACAATTTATAAATCAAGGGAACAAAATAGTACTCATGAAGGTTTTAGTAAATAAACGGAACGAATAAGTAATCGCGTGCACAATGTATATATTGAGGGAACTAAATAGTAATCATCTGCGTGTTTTAGTAAATAAACAGAGTGAATTAGTAATCGCGTGCACAATGTATATATTGAGGGAACTAAATAGTAATCGTGCGTGTTTTAGTAAATAAACGGAATTAATTAGTAATCGCGTGCACAATTTATAAATCAAGGGAACAAAATAGTAATCATGAATGTTTTAGTAAATTAACGGAACAAATAAGTAATCGCGTGCACAATGTATATATTGAGGGAACTAAATAGTAATCGTGTGCATGTTTTAGTAAATAAATGGAATGAATTAGTAATCGTGTGAACAATGTATATATTGAGGGAACTAAATAGTAATCGTGTGCATGTTTTAGTAAATAAACGGAATGAATTAGTAATCGCGTGCACAATATATATATTGAGGGAACTAAATAGTAATTGTGTGCATGTTTTAGTAAATAAATGGAACAAATTAGTAATCGCTTGCACAATTTATAAATCAAGGGAAGAAAATGGTAATCATGCATGTTTTAGTAAATAAACGGTATGAATTAGTAATCGCGTGCACAATTTATAAATGAAGGGAACAAAATAGTAATCATGAATGTTTTAGTAAATAAACGGAACAAATAAGTAATCGCGTGCACAATGTATATATTGAGGGAACTAAATAGTAATCGTGTGCATGTTTTAGTAAATAAACGGAATGAATTAGTAATCGCGTGCACAATGTATATATTGAGGGAACTAAATAGTAATCGTGTGCATGTTTTAGTAAATAAACAGAATGAATTAGTAATCGCATGCACAATTTATAAATCGAGGGAACAAAATAGTAATCGTGTGCATGTTTTAGTAAATAAACGGAACGAATAAGTAATCGCGTGCACAATGTATATATTGAGGGAACTAAATAGTAATCGTGTGCATGTTTTAGTAAATAAACGGAATGAATTAGTAATCGCGTGCACAATTTATATATTGAGGGAACTAAATAGTAATCATCTGCGTGTTTTAGTAAATAAACGGAACAAATTAGTAATCGCGTGCACAATTTATAAATCGAGGGACCGAAATAGTAATCATGTGCATGTTTTAGTACATTGAGGGAATTAATTAGTAAATCGTGCACACAATTTATAAATCGAGGGAACAAAATAGTAAATCAAGAATATAGTTTGGGTGATACTTAAAAGCAAAAAATAAAATAGTTAATCTCTCTCTCTCTCCTTTAACTTGCATAATAAGCCAACAAGTGAATGAGACTCACAGGAATTTGCCATTGACGTGTGAGCTCCTGAGCAGCCGCTGCTCCGAGTCCTCGCGCTCGATCTTGCCATGGAACCACGGCATCTTCTCATGAGCTGTTGTGGCAATGAGTTTCTCCAGCTGAGGCCTCTGGCTGATGATAGCCTGCTCCAGAGCCGAGCCCTGCCACACCACAAACACATCTAATGAATTGCTCCAGAATTACACCAAAAAATGAGCATTTGAGCTGGCTTTTTTTAATGCAGCATAGGGGCATTAAATAAATGCATTCACAATTGATGTGAATGTTCAAAAGCTGATTCTACGAAAACAAAATGTGTGAAGACTGTTGCAACGAGTGAAACGTTGACTGTTCACAACTTCTTTTATTCTTGTAATCTCACATACTTCTGACTGGAATGGTATATTCAACTGTAAATGACTTGCAAAGAACATATTGAACTAAACATGAAATTCTGAAGTAGAAAGAGAGAAATAGCATTTTCTTGTGAAACATATGCCAATAATATATGTTTTATTTACAGCTTTGAAAAAAAGTGTACCAAAATGAAGATAGTGACTGGAAGGAACTAGCTGGAAATGTAAGGAGGATTTGAAACTGCAGTCAAATAAAGTTGTTTCATGCACAATGAGACAAAGAAACGGTAAATATATAGTACATGCATGAGCTCAATACTCTATTACAACAACTGTCTCATTCTCAGAAGAACTAATGACTCAAATACCAAACTCAAGACAAGACATGACTATTTTACATGCTGGCAAATTTATAAAAAAAAAAAAAGTGTTTAGAAATAAAGTGAGTGAGAAGATCCACCTAGATCTAACTGTCAACTGAGCGGAAACAGTTTGTATAGTGTGAGCATGTAAAAATAAAACGGATTGTACAAAATCATAAAAATGTGGCAGAAAGTTATGAATCACCATAAAAGTGTGCTGCAAATATTATAGTATTCTGCTCTATGAAAGAGCAACCTCTGAGCTAAATAAAAGGGTTGTTCTTCATTTTGATAGTGTGACAATCTGCTAACTAGTTAACTTTGCAACTACATGTCAGCTAGCTCTCATTAGAGTGTTATTAACCTGTTAGGTTAGGGTTAACAGAATAAGTCGATGTGCAAAGTTACTTATACTCACTAGAATGTGTGTCGAAGGACCATCAGAATAAAGTGTTAGCAGATATTAAGCAGAGAGTCTTTCAAAGTATTGCAAAGTGACTTACAGTATAGATACAGTAGAGGAATGTCTAAAGAATAAAGTGTTACCAAAAGATTTAAAAAGGACACCAACCTGCAAATTCCAGGTTTGTTTGACGTACTGCCTGATGAGCTGCTCTCTCAGGTCCTCGAAGGGCCCGACTTTGGGCTCGGTGCCGCGGGGCCGGTTGAAGGGCCTCTTCAGCAGACAGACGAGCCCGTCGGACTCCTGCGAGTGATAGTCGATCACATCTATGGGGGTTCTGTGAGATCTGCCACCGGCGATGGCGTAGGTGTCGTTCATCTCCCTCTCGATGGTGTAGTGGTAGAACTGGCGACCGTAGGCCACGGACAGAGCGTATCCGCCGAGGAAGCTGCGGCTCTGGCGGAGCAGGTACAGGCCGTCCCCCGCTCCTCCCTGACGCAGGTACTCCTCCGCATCCTCTCGCGTGATGTTGCCGAAGAAGTACGGCAACACCTGCACCTTGTCCACCATCTCTGCTCACCCGTCTGCCAAAGCTCAAGGACCGCTAATATCCTGAAAAAGACAATGTGAAGATCAAAATCAGTGAGAGGCTCCGAGCAAACCCTCAACTATAGGTTACTTTTCTAAATCAACTGTTAATCATCTTCAAACATGGAAAGCAGGCAGAGCTTACCTTTACTTTAGTAAAGTAATTACTGATTACTGTCAGAATCCTTCATCACTTGAACTGGGATAATAATAATTGTAATTTTAAAGCACGGTCACCACAAAGCATCTCTTCTTACTTTGAGACCATTCTGAGGTTAAACACAGATCATAACAAGAGATACTGATACTGATTTTAAAATCATATCTTTGCATGGGTATGCCAGGAAACACAGGCATCTAACAGTTCATCTTAAAAAAACAAAAACAAAAATACATAGATAAACCCAAATAGGAAATAAACCAGTTATCGTAATAGACTGTGGTGCATTATGAATGAATGTTGTGCCCAACCACAGTAATTAGCCATGATTACATTATACTGTAAATTGAATACATTTTCAAAGAAATGATATATTGTAGCAATCACTTTTTGTGTGTTTTCTTGTTTGTTCTGTTCTTTCACCCTTGATAATGTTTTATTACGTCTTGTTATCTTTAACATTATCTTAAACGTTTGATTTAATCAAAGTAATGAAAATTAGTTTCACTCCAATTCTCCTGTAATTCGTTGATGCTAATTATACTATTGATTTTCAGGACGCATCAATATTTTGGTAAATTAGGTCAGGTAAAATTCTAGAACTTCTCTCCTTGGTTATGAAACATTGGTTTTTTAACTAATTCTGCATGTTTTTAAAGACATTTGCAAGAATGGGAACGTTCTAGAACATCCGGTTTGTTGATCTAACATTCCGGAACTTTCTGTAATGTTCTAGACGTTTCTGGAACATTCCACAACTTTGTGCGACTAGTCATAAAAAAAAAAAAAAAAAAAAAAAAAAAAAAAAAAACTGATTTTTTGGAAAACTCACTGTCGATGTTGTTGCCTCAGTATTATGCATGTAGCATGTCATTTGCATATGCAGAAGATTAGCTTGCACAAGTTGTGCACAAGTAACATAAATCTATGTGATATGAATATTTATTTTCAGCATGTCACATTGTTCAAAAAGACACTTAAAAAGTAAAATCTCTGGTAACACTTTACAATAAAATGTCATTTGTTGTCACTAACAAAGAACAACACATTTGTTACAGTATTTTTTTATTAATCTTTGTTAATATTAGTTAATGAAAATATTTTTTTTTTTCATGGTGTAACTAGCCATTCTTTGTTATTAAAGTTTTCCATGTTTTCTAAAATAGTAAACCATGAAATAACACAAATGAAAGAGTGAGATTGCTGGATAAAGTTAAACAGATCAAGATTATCTAATATTTGCCGCTCACTCTGCCACTTTCTGGCTGTTATACCATCACTACCAGCTCCAAATCTATTAAAAAACATGTTTTTTAGATTTATGCATTTAGCAGCTGCTTACTTGCAGTGCATCCAGGCTATACATTTTAATTCGATGTTTTTAGCAGTGTGTGTGTTGAACCCACGACCTCTTGCCCTGCTAACGCAATGCTCTGCCCCCGAGCCACAGGAACACTAAATATAGTGAACGAATTTAAGCTTTTACATCATCAGAAACATTCTGTCTTCCTGACCTTGTTGAGCAAATATTTTCTCACAATGTAAATTACACAAACACATGTATGTGCATGTCTGTCTATATTTGAAACTTGTGTAAGAAGTTAAAAGACAAAAGACGTGCGCCGCTGAGAATCTAGCTCACGCAGAAAGAGGAAGCGGTCAAGTCTTTTGCAATAACATTCAGCCTCTACTACAACTTAAGACCACTCCCAGATGTTTAAGGCACTTAAAGATGAAACCGCTCAAGACACGGACTCCATGCTAACTCATGACTAATCATTTATTTCTGCAGTTTAAGCCCAGTTTAAACTAATATATCTTGATAAGACTGTCCTAAATGTTTGTTTCCCAGTAGCGGTCAGCGAAAGCCATGTCTGAGGGAAGTACAATACTCTCTCGCAGCATTACAGTTTCCTTTCTTTATTTTCATTCTGCTTCTTTTATTTCTATAGAAATAGACATACATTTTCCCATTATTACTAATGTGACTAGAGTATCAGAAACCCATCCACCGGCCTTTTTACGCATTAAACAGCAACCTCAAACACAAACACTAATACAAAACCTTAGGGCCTCGTTTTCACGCATGAAAGAGAAGCAAGACGATTCTGAATCTAAGCAAATTCATCAAATTCAACCGCAAAAGATTCCATAAAGAAGAAGCCAGTGTCAGTCTTAGTGTAACCGAACAGCGAAACAAAAAAATGTGATGTGATGGAAAATGTGGTTGTAGCATTATGTGAATTGCAGCGAAGCAGCCCAATGGCTGTAATTACACAGAGACGTGTGCCACTGGTCAGGTGGGCAAGCTTTAAATTATGTCATGTGGGAATTAGACTACATGTTAGATCTACCTCATTTAGATGACATCATAAAATGCATTTTATTAGGGTGTTTGTTCAGTCAAAATTATGGGATAATAATACTATGCCCTAGAAATATAAATAGGTTACTATAAAGATCTTAAGAAAGTTTTGCTTTGTGTTAGAAAGTAATAATAATAATCAACAAACTAGAATGTGTGTTTGTATATATATATATATATATATATATATATATATATATATATATATATATAGTTGGAAAAGTTTCTAAAACATGCAGTTCTTTCATTAGAAATTATATCATAACACAATAATTTATTAGCATTTAGTTAAGTTTGTCATAAACTTTCAAAATCCTGTAGCTTTCAATTTATTTAAGCTAAATTATATTTATATAATTTATACAAAATCTCTATTGTGCATACCACAATTCAGACATTTGGACCTCACTATAAATGTTTGCACACATGCATTACATCTGAAAAACCTTCATGTAAATATTTAGGACTTGTATTAATTATGTAATCATAAATAAACTGTTGTTGAATTATTGCAATTCAATCAATTATCAAATACACACAATTGCCTTCTTTAAACGAATTGTGAGACAGAAACATCTGATATTTTTTTCGCTGTTATACTTCAAAGTAACTAAATAATGACAGATCAGGTGATGCCACAACAAAGTGAGATATTACACAGATAACTGAAACAGATTCACTTTAATTTTCACGATCCCATATCAACATCTAAAGACTGACGATCTGAATAAGAAACAAGAATAAGAGAGAAGTAATAAGAAATATCTGAAGAGAAGACAATTAAAATTGTAATAGAGAGTATTTCGTTCACACTAAATTCACTCGGCCTTATGAATTCATGCAGTTTAACATCATACCTGAGGACACAATCTTACATTCACATGAAACAAATGCTACATGCAGAGAAAGAGATTCACATTCTTACCTTAGAAAGCGTTGGGTTTCCTCACTTTGGACAATGGCTATATCATGTTTAAACTGCTGTCGAGCAGAACAGGATGTGGTATGACCAAAAACTCAGTGGATAGCTGAAGAAGCTGCTAATTCAGGAACACTAGTGCTAAGAGTTTGCTGAAACAGAGCGAATACTGATGCACTGAAAGGCTTTTCTCCTTCGTGTTGCTCTTATACTGACACAAACTTCAGTAAGTAAATGCAACTATATGTAGACTTCCTCATTTTAAGAAACTTCTGCCTACTTCCTTCGCAATTTTTTTGTCCTGTCTTTGACTTCCTCTTCTATCTGAGAAAGAAAACACATGATAGCAGATATTTAGTCCAAGGAGTTGCCATGCAATTGGATAAAAATGTCCGCTTCCTAGATAAAGTTTCCATTCAACAAACATGCTACATACAGTTAAAATACACTGAAAACTAAACAAATTTCGAATTAAATCAAGATGATTTTTATTAATCAGTACATTCGTACCAAATAATCCTAGATAATACTTTAAAATGATTAAACAAGTAATAAGAACTTCAATACATTACGAATCATGTAAGCCACAACTTAAGCATAAATAATAAAACCCCCATACATTAATGCATGAATTAAACTATAAATGAAGATGTGTTATGTTCAAGGTCAGTAGCAGGAAGAGCAGATGTGTTTTGTGCTTCATTGAGCTGAACCCAGCTGTGATGCTTCTGTGCAAATTGACTTTTGTTTACTCTTGTTTCAACATGTGCTGAATTACAGTATAGCTGGATGCCAGACTGAGATTATATAGATATTACATGTATTTTAGACTTGTGAACTTTATTACATATATAATAATCACTAAAGGGATATAATTTATGCTATAAATGCTAAGGCAGAGGGATTTTCAATGAGAGAGAAATGCAGAGATGAGCCACAGCTGCAAGAACAAGTGTCTGAGAATTTCGCAACAAAGTGACATTTAAACTGAATCCTGGATCACATTTCACGCCTCATGATTGCTATCTGGGGACCTTTCTTTCTTTCTTTCTGTTTCTTTCTTTCTTTCTTTCTTGCTTGCTTTCTTTCTGTCTGTCTTTCTTTCTTTCTTTCTTTTTTTCTTTCTTTCTGGATATGCACTTCAGGTACAGTACTTCTCAAAATTTCTCAAAACCTATAAAAATGTAATGTTTTTAATTAACCTTCATCTCGTCAGGCATGCAT
Organism: Carassius gibelio; assembly: GCF_023724105.1. Lineage (NCBI taxonomy): Eukaryota > Metazoa > Chordata > Actinopteri > Cypriniformes > Cyprinidae > Carassius > Carassius gibelio. The sequence continues at coordinate 18,074,816 of NC_068380.1, read as the reverse complement.
TTATTTTAATCAAAAATACAGTAAATGCAGTAAAATTATGAAATATTATTGCAATTAAAAATTTCACGTTTCAATTTGAATGTGTTTGTTTGTGTGTGTGTGTGTGTGTGTGTGTGTGTGTGTATAGGCCTAGTGATGGTAAAGCTGAATTTAGTTATCGTCAGAATCGTGACTCCAGCGTTCATTGCCACATGATCTTTCAGGAATCAGTCCAAAATGCTGCCTGAAGAAAGGCACTGAATTTTTAAGTATAAATTTCACTGAAGTGTCTTCTGTTGTCAGCAGGGGGCAGCACAGGGCTTGAACTCAACTCAAACAGCCACATCTGTTGTTCAGAGAGTACACCAAGACATTTTTAAATTATGAACAGATTTTTGATATCACATTATGTGTGCACTGAGCTATGCTTGATCTATATATTTGGTCAGAACATCTGCAAAAACAAAAGTGACATTTTGTTAAATGTGGAAAATCTCCCAGTGTTCATCAATGTTTTTCAGTTTTGCATTGATTTTTCAGCAAAAAAATAAAAAATAAATGGTTCATACCTGGTGTATGTGAGAACAGAACAGATTGTCTAAAACATTCGCCTGGTATCTCATCACAGGAAACATAAAGTCAACCCTGTATGCATTGGTTCTGAAGCCTTATAACAGACCTGAACAGAATGACAGATACTGTAACCTCTCAATACTCTTCAGGAACTGCTTGAGCTACTGAAGACGCAGTGACATCCGCACAGGTATTAAAGCAAGAGTTCAACCAAAAATGAACATTTGCTGAAAACTTTCTCATCCTCAGTCCATCCAATATGTAAATGAGTTTGTATCTTCATCAAATTTGGAGAAATGTAGCATTGCATCAGTGTCAGTCCATCAGCGACTTGTGAGGTGAAAACATGTTTTTAACTTCAAACCTTAAATTTGAGTCCTTTATCCATAATATTGAGTCCTTTATCCATAAAAAAGTTGTCTTGTCTGAATCGAGAGATAAATCTGTAAAGATCAAGCACTGTTGACAAACCAAATCAGTCCAAAAAGAGAGTTAATGATGGATTTTTACAGCTTTTCTCTTCTCCAGATGTGAACTGATGGACTGGAGCGGTGTGGATTACTTCTGGATTATTGTCATGCTTTTATCAGCTGCTAAATTTCTCCAAATCTGTCTACATGTTGGATGGCCTGAGGGTGAAAACATTTTTGGAAATATTGTATCTCCAGTGCAGTTCTGAAGAGTTTTGGCATGTAACCCCAGTTTCATTATAACATGAAGTGCTGACCTTCAGAGGAAAAGCAATATCCCTTACTAAAGTCCACGTTAAAGCTCGGATATGCTGTGTAAATGGACAAAGCGTGTTACTCACCTACCTGCTTGACTGAAACTAATATAACTAACCTTAAAGGAGACATATGATGCTTTTTAAAAGATCATTATTTTGTGTATTTGGTGTAACAGAATATGTTGACATGCTTTGATGTTCAAAACCCATGATTTTTTTCAATACTGTACATTACTGTAGTTCCTCTATGCTCTGCTCTCAAATGCCTCATTTCCTAAAAAGTCCCTCCTTCTGACAAGAACAGTCTGCTCTGATTGGCCAGCTGACCCAGTGCACTGTGATTGGCCGAACACAGAAAGGCACTCGTTGGAAATGTAACGCCCCTTTCCATAATCGTGAGCTTCATCTTTTAAAATAAATGTAAAGACAGTTAATAATGTGCTTAGTTTTACCATGAGTTCAAGCCCGAAAGGGGAACAGAGAGGTGTGACAGACACAGTGATGAAGCTCGTATGGACAGTTAAGACAACTGACTCCACTATGTGACCATGTCTCTCTCTCTCTCTCTCTCTCTCTCTCTCTCTCTCACACACACACACACATGCGACAAATAAAACTCTGCATTTGAACATTCAATAGCAAATACTTAAACTAATAACAAAACATACTTCCAGAAGCAGATTCAGAAGCGCCAGATTGTCTTAGCAAAGTCAGAATGACCTCCTCTCCTAGGTTCAGGAAACGGTTGTCTATAAAATGCATTGCGTTTTGGTTGTAAGTATCATAAAGATTAGATCTACTTTCAGAAGGCCAAATAAAGTGCTTTCGCTTCCTCCTAGATACACACACATCTCCCTGACATGACTGCTTCAACACGAACTGTGTTACTGAAACCATGCCTTCTTTCTTTGCGTGAACATTTGGGCGACATTACACAAATATTTCCACACAGTGATGTAGACACGTGGGGCGTGTTTAAATGAGCTTTTTTAGGGGCGCGTGGCAGAGTCTTAATTTTATAAAACATATCTCTTTGGATTCTAGACTTTAGTAATCTTATGACCCCTTTATGATCAAGAACTTGATCTTCACACGCCAGCGGTTCAGAATTTGGTGAGTTAAGGATTTCAGTACCATGGACAGGTCTCACGATGGGATCAGCTGTTGACACACTCACTGCAGAAAATCTCTCATCCTGATCTAACCCAGAGGCCAGTGTACTGATGTCAGTGATGAGAACATCATGCCCATGAGGCAGAGGAAGAGGCAGATAATCATCCAAAACCAGTATCCTCAGGTCCTTGTCTCTCAATGATGATAAAGCTGCTTATATTTACCTGTGTGCTGTCAAAAAAAAAAAAAAAAAAAAACCCTGCATCAAAGTTTGCATCCATCAAAATTTGAATTAGTGTGTTTCAAATCACAGTATGTTGAAATGAGTATCCCAAAGATGTCTACTATTTCTACTGGAAATTCAAAGCACAGATTCATGCCCTTTTTGGTTGTTGGCTAATATTGCCACTTTGGAGGAGGATTTAACGCACATTCTGAGCTATATTTGTGAAATACATTTGAACATTAATTTGTGCATCATTATGCAAAAACATAACGTGAGTTCTCAACATAAGACCCACGACTGGAGAATAAACATGCTTCTTTTCTTTCCAATATGGTAGGATGAATTGTTGAGTATAGCATAAATTAAATAAACTAAAATGTGGACTGGGTATAAAAGGATGCTAACTGTGAAAAGATGATTGACACACTCCTGCAAAGACCTCGCCAGCCAAATCCTCAGCAAAGACTACAGGATCCAGACGAGTCCTCTGCTCAGTCTGACCTGTGTTGCAGCCTGGTATTAAACCACATGCTGGTTTCATCTGTTCAGAAAAGTAACCATTATATTCCATAATAACAAAGAAATCAAATTGTAGTAATTCATGCATCATGAGGAATATCTTATGCACCCTCCAGAAGTTTGCATTCTGCAAGTGAACGATGCCTTGTGGTGCCATCCCAAAGAGGTTCAAAATCACTCTCACAGACCTTTTCCTGGACTGTGTCCAGCTGATGGTATGACCTCCCAAACTCAATTCCAGTCTTTACCTAATTTCAGAAAACAGCTAAAGACTCATCTTTTTCGCCAGCACTTAACCAGCTAATACTAGCACTTACCTTTTCTTTTCTTGTCCATCATGTTGTTCTCATTTGTAAGTCGCTTCGGATAAAAGCGTCTGCTAAAGGATTAAATGTAAATGTAATTGACAAATGACAAATGTAAGATAACAATTCAGCATCTCGGAGGGCGCAGCCCTCAAAATGAGATGCATACCAATGCTAGCATCCTAATCTTACTATTTTGCCGTAGAAAGATTTAAGATTAGATGCTAGAGTAGAGAAGTATGCTATGCGCTTCTGAATTCAGCAACAGCTTCTGCATGGAGAACTCACAGCTCCAAATCTATGTTAGATCTCTCCTTTATATAGTCATATGTGTTTACTTACACATAAAAATATGTTTTCTGCTCAGTAATACAAAAATAAATCTGTATGAAAATAAGCTTTGGTAGCTCACAGTTTACAGTTTCATCACTTACATTTTATTTATTTTTTCCTGAGGAGGCAATATTTTTCAGGTTTTGTGAAGTCATAGACAAATCTGCTTATAAATGGTTAAATATAGGCTATGCAGGAAAAATAAAGCCAATCACAGTTTAGTATGCAAATATTATGCCATTGCTATCTGTTCACATTTTGAATAGTAAATATTCAGTCTTGTAAAATTTTTATCTTAAATATCTTAACTTCGCAAAAGCCTAACACTTTGCATTGTATAGAGAGCTTTAAAGGGTGACTCGACACAGATGGAACAACTAAAGCAGAGGAACGTAATAAAGAAGTCTGTATGCCTGGCAAACACTATAAAAACGGGATCTCGAGGAATACACAGCATGTCTTAAAGAGGGATGTGTGGGAGACGCAGAAATCCCTGGTGACGTCACGGGAGCGCTCGGGAGCGCGTCAGCACTGCTTCCAGGAAACAGCGCTCGCGCTCTGAAGACCACAGTCGAGCCCCAGAAGCATCTTCAGAGGAAAAACAACCGACATCCCATCGTTTCCATCGTCTACCGCGACATGACGAGCGGGATTTAAAATTACCTCTTCATACGTCAACATTTAGGTGAGTTTCGAATCACATCCACGAATCACTTTTGTTTTTATACAATATTTCTTATTTAAAATACACTCTGTTTATTAGGTACAGTTGTCTGTATATCAAATGGTCTTAAAGGTATAGTTAGGTGATGCTCACAGTTCACGCTGGGTTGTCTCGGTCCTTTATCTTTCTGCATCACATCCCGAGCCACATTGTAGCCTACTGAAGTGTACATATCAGTAGATAACTATTATGCTTGTGTACTTGTATTTCATTATCATTCCTTTCAGTTTTTTTATATACAGCACTATGCCAGAGCAAAGCAATGATTACCGGGTGGTTGTGTTTGGAGCCGGTGGAGTGGGCAAAAGCTCCTTGGTCCTGCGCTTCGTGAAGGGAACCTTTCGCGAGAGCTACATCCCCACCGTGGAGGACACCTACAGGCAGGTGATCAGCTGTGACAAGAGCATCTGCACGCTGCAGATCACAGACACCACGGGCAGTCACCAGTTTCCTGCCATGCAGCGTCTGTCCATCTCCAAAGGACACGCCTTCGTCCTAGTGTACTCCACCACCAGCAAACAGTCTCTGGAGGAGCTCAAGCCCATCTTCGAGCAGATCTGTCTGATCAAGGGGGACATCGAGAGCATCCCAATCATGCTAGTGGGCAACAAGAACGACGAGGTGAGCGCTCGTGAAGTGGAGAGCAGTGACGGAGAGGCCATGGCCAGGAGGTGGAAGTGTGCCTTCATGGAGACGTCAGCTAAGACAAATCACAACGTCAAGGAGCTGTTCCAAGAGCTGCTTAATTTGGAGAAACGCAGGACTGTTAGCCTTCAGATCGACGGCAAGAAGAGCAAGCAGCAGAAACGAGCCGAGAAGCTCAAAGGCAAATGTGTGGTCATGTGAAAAACCAATACCAAAGTGTGCTTGGAAAACCAAAACGGTTTCACTTTCAGGACACTGATGCTCTGGCTAACACTGTTTACACCTCAAGACAAGAATATTGGACATACACTTACCGTAGTGCATTTGCAGGAACAAGGACTGAGACAACAGTTTACTTTCTTTCTTCTGTGGATCACAACAGTAACATCTTTGATGACTACGCTGGCTGCTCATTTCCATATCACAAAGGTTACGCTTTAAATTCGTTACTTCAGGAATTATTTCCTTGTTCTTTGACACAATTTCCTGTGGAGAAAAATGCCTAGCGAGCCAATGTTATCATTTTAATATAACTTTAGCCTCTCACTGATGTGATTGTGATGCTGCTATAGGTTTGCACCAGATTTGACCCTGTCCTAGACCACACAAAAAGAGAAAATGTCTGGTAAACAGAGGCTAACGTGCATGAACACAATGGCAGTACTAATGCATTTTCTGTTATCAACAATGTAGACTAACGAAAAGCAGTGCAATCAGTCCTGCTCATAGCTTTAAATCTGTGATGTGGAGAGCAGCGTTCCTTACAGCACAGGCTGGGCTACAGTACATTAATGTGCTGTACAGTATAAAAAATACGTCATATATGGCAGTTCATGATTACATGCATCATCTGGAGCAGGTAGTAGTCAATTAAAACAAGCTAAAAGGTTTTTGTTCGACCTGCAATTTATTATTAAAGTAAGGCTGCTATTGTTTTATTTTACTTCCATATGCCTTAGATTGGACTTTCTTTTTTTGGAAAAAAAGAGTTCATGAATGTGCATTTTCAAAAAGAAAGTTGACTATTTTCCTAGCACAGTATTTGTATCGAGGCATATTGTAGTATGAAAGGAAAGATCAGCTAAATTCACATGAGCATGAATAACCTGTAAAACTTTATTTTTGTCTAGATATATTTACCTGAGAAGCAAATGTCTTAAGATATTAAATCTTCTTTTCTGATTTTATTTTTTATTTTTACATATTTGCTTAAAAGAAGAAAATAGATGTCAGTGGGGTAAGAAAATTAATAATTCATTCACAGGAAAGACAAGTGTTTTTCTGGTCTCATTGGCAGATATTTTTTCTTGTTTTAAGCTAAACTTATCGTTTTTTATAGAAAATAGGACTTTATATCTTAAGTAATTGAGCTTTTCTTAAGTAAATGCATCTTGATTTAATAATGTTTAGATATTTGTTATGGAAAACAACAAAGATACTAAGTAAGAAAATCAGTTTTTGCAGTGTGGCTGTGTCAGTTCTGAATATTGTAAACAATAATGATATTAAATATTAGTTATTCATATTTAAAGTGTTCTTTAGAGTAAACTATTATGATCTATCCACTACATGTTTAGTAAAATATCAGCAAGTGCTTTTGAGAGCGATATATCTATTTTGTAATTCTCTATTTTAGCATGACAGTGAAATATAAATCAAGTTCAAGTGCTACACTGTATGTAAACTCTCTTGTGGTGATGTAAACGGCTGTATATTAACTACAGTAGAGTACTGAAGACCTTTAATGTGATACTAAACTTGAATCTGTGCAAATGTTGCTCATGAGAATTTGAATGGATGCAGGAATTGCTTAGTCCCAAAGCTTACAGCGGGTTTCTGTTATACGTCTGATATATATGTCTGTATAGACATCATGTGTGCCTACAAGATTAAATGATTGTATTATAGGTCACAAGAATAAATATTATTATTCGTTAAGCTGATTCACAATACTGTATGTGTTACTGTACCGGGAGTGTACTTGAATCATCCATTAACTAGAAATGTAACATTCACACATGGAAACATTTTAAGGGTTGCTGTAGACTCAAATGATTGTGTTAAGGTCAGTCTACCAGCGGTCCTTACTCAAACAGATGATGAGCGCTTTGGCTCTGAGCAGAACTGATGCTGGTGTGTGTGTGAGGAAGAATGTGTGTGGTATTTAGACATGTCAGAGTAATAAGGCTCGTTACCGGCGAGTCAAGGCCTGCAGTATAATAGAGCTCCTGCCAGCACTTAACAAGCCTCAAGTGACCATGAGCTCTGCCAGCATCATCCTCCGTTAATCTGAGTAAAACATTCTGCTGTTTAGAAACGAGAAAAACTAGCAGCAGCCTGACAGTAATACGGTTAAAGGACCAGCAGTTTATAATGACCATAAGAAACTATATACACTAAGTAGACATCGAAAACGCCTCTTTTACCGCCGCACGTACCGCGGCGGCGGCGGTATAAAGTGCATTTGCAGCTTTTGACCACTGAGTGGTGCTTTAACCACAAGTTATCAAACCAGCGCATCAAAGCACATTTTAGAGAGAGTTAGGAACAGATAGAAATATAATTGCTATAATTGCTATTCAAGAATAATCTGTCCCTAGTTGTCCAGTTAAATATGGTCTACAGTATATGAAGCAGAATGGATGCTCATGATATCAGACATCTTTGATGTCAAACCTAACATGAGATGAAATACAATTATTATTATTATTATTTATATTTTTTAACTAAATTTACTAAATACTATATTCATTTTTTAAAGTGCTTTAATCCAGGCTTATACTATAGTTCTATAGAATTCATACTATAGAATATACTATAGAATTCATATTTGTTGTTAATACATTGATAATACAGTTATATGTGTTCCTGTAGCTCAAGTGGTTACGCATTGTGTTAGCAAGCGCAAGGTTGGGGGTTCAAATCCCAAAGAACACCTCGTTAGGAGAAAATTGTTAGCCTGAATGCAATGTAAGTCACTTTGGATAAAAGCGTCTACTAAATGCATACGTTTACATCTAAGCTAAAATAAAAAATGTTGTTAGAGTAGTCTTTTGTAGTCGGTTCATGACGGCTGCCAAGCCTGCACTGAAGAAGATTTTAGATATACAAAGAGGTGCACTCATATTACTGTGAAAGGGAGAAAGTGGGGATTGTCATATTTAGTGTTAGTCACTTTCACATTGGCTGCAAAACAGGCATAAATCTTCGCTTATTCATCATGTTAAACTCATTGAGTAATTAATGTATCCACATAGCCACACGAAACAAAAGATGTAAAAAAACAACAACAACAACAACAGGACTAATCAACCCATAACTGGAAACCAATTACTTAGGACAAAATTATTCACCTATATGAGGGTGCTCACGAGAGCTATGCCCTCGATGCACACTTCTGTCGAGCCTGTACTGAGGTGAGCTCTGCAGAAGACTTCTACCTGACAGCATTAGGAAAGTGTTGACTCAGAGGAAGACCACGAGGGTTTAGAGTGTGATTTGGGACAGGGCCCTGGTCAGAACTCCATCCAGCTCAGATTGGACTTCCACTCTACGTCTGTCAGAGATAGTGAAGTGTACTGAGGTCTGTCGTCAAGCATACATCATCCGCTCTGATGCATACTTTCACCACACTATCTTGATAGACAGCTCATGGACGATATGTTACTTTCACCGTGCTGTTGTGGTGAAAAAAATAAAAAATAAAAAAATAAAGCAATCGGTTTCTCCTTTACAATATTTAAAGTTTATGATGGATGGATACACATTCATCAGTCAGTAGGTTAATTCTAGCTAGCATCAGAATGTGCTGACAATGCTAAACTAAGGTTAAAGTTAGTGTTTAGGTTACTGTTTGTTTCAGTGTGATAGATGTGATGACCAATGCAGAAAAACTATTTATACCATTGCCAGATATTGGTTACATAAAATAATTCAAATGTAATTTATGCCAAACTAACTCAACTGAAGCAAAATACGAAAAAAGTAATAGATAAATGTATATTTTTATGTTTTTCTTAAAACAATTTGTGACAATCTACGGATAACATAGGCTATTCCTCCCCATTTTCGACATGCACAAAGTAAACATTATCTGGCAACATGCATTAACATATGCAGTTAACTTAATTACAGGCCAAGTAATAGTTACTTGAATTGATAACTTACTAATAAAGTAAGAAAATTTAAATAATACCATTTGGTTTATTTGTATTTTTTCCGGTCTTTGGGGTTTTGCTAATCCATTACATGCTGCAAATGGTTGTGTCATGAAAAAGTGGAGATGGAGATTGGAGAATTGCTCTCCACTGACTTAATGTCCATTAAACTGCAGCTGATGCTCCTGTCGAAGCTGCAAATGCATCCTGATAGTGTCCTGATAGTAGTGGACCCAAGAAGATGTGATGACGCACAACTGCTGTTTAACTGCACTTCATTATTGGTGCCATATATCCTCCATAACATCCGTTCACCAATGAACCGACTGTCTTCATGAGGTGACCACACATCAGTGCAAAACAGCACAAATGAGTCACCAGGACCAACACCAATTCCCCCCCTTCACTAGTGGTTTAACTGTTCTATAACTTGTTTTATTTAAACAGTATATACAATGCTGAATCATATTATTTTACTTTACACTTTGGCAGGAAGCTTCAAATATAATCATTAGACTGGTGTTGACTCGTGACTCGTGTCTGAAGCCAAGCAGTGTGTGAAAGTGCGTATGACTAAAGTGTGAACAACACAAGAGCAGGGAAGTCATTAGAATTCAAAACGTTTCCTTCCAGAGGACATTAAACCCTTGAGATGGAGACACTCCCTTATCTCTAACTCACTTGTGAAGACAACACTGCACAGGTTCAATCTTAGGCCTGTAGTTACAAATACTGTAGTTTCATAACAAACCGTGTTCACAATGCTTAGTCATGTAAAGCAGCCTTGTTGACAAGTTTGGGTGAGTAAGGGCAACACTCACTAGATATAATAGTACCTTCAGTGCCCTGTAGTTGGCGCTATCACTTCTTTCATGAAAAAACTGCTGCAGAAGAAGCTAGATGTCTTGCCAAATGTAAAGTGTAATTTCAACACTCATTACAAATGTAATGGAGTACAGAGTATAGATACTTATTCAATAATGTAGTGAAGTAGAGTAAAAGTTGTTTATATCAGTAAAACTGCAGAGTATCCAAAAAGTGAAACTAATTATTGAAACTAATTACATTTACTGAAATACATTACACATCTGCACTGAACTGAGATGAATGAAGTCTACAGACATCCTGACCAGCGTGACCATTAACACCAGAGCCAATCGTGATGACCCTTAATTTTAGAAAGAGTAATAAAATGCCACGGCAGCCGAACTGAGGGTGCAGGTGTTTTCAATGGAATGGCATGAATTGTGTTTTTGAATGGATGTCAATGGAAGAGCGGCTTCAGTTGACAGCTTGTAAACAGCTTACACTTAATGAATTGACAGCTTGTCTGTTAATCTCCAATGTGTTTGCCATTAAACAGTTAGTTTGGGGTGAGCTATATTTGGAGTTTACGAAAGAACAATTGTTTTAAATCAGAAAACTGAGCAGCTGATAGTCTTCATTTCATGATGCTAATACAGTTCATTTCTATTTCGGTTATGCTTTTGTGCTGACAAAACCAATCCAATCAGCCTTTGGTGGTATCATGACGCAGCTCATCATCTCAGTCAACTCAGACTCTGATCCTTAAAGGGATAGTTCACCGAAAATACAATCACTATTTACTCACCCTTTACTGTAAGTAAATAAATAAATAAATGATCTTATATATTGAAGTCAATGCAGATAGAATGTATGCTGTAGTTTAGTAATTATTGTATATTTATTGGAAATGTATTTGTCAATTAAAAGTTAACCGATTCTCTCATTTCATTTTTAAGAAAGAAAGAATAAATAAATACATTTCCTTACCAAAACTAAAGGAGATGCTACTGGCTCCCTTTCAGAAGGGTGTTTCATCCACTGACACAGGGCTGGGGCTGAGGAGGATTAGTTCATTTAAGCTCCTTCTGGTCTTTATGTCAAGAATAGAACAATAAGAAGTGGAGCAGTGCCCTGATATCAGCTGCTGGGGATGCAGATACTGCCTTTCATCATTACTTCTCTAAAGAAACCACAGTGGAAACGTGACTGACCGCCTAAAGGTAGGAATATACATTTGTCTGGATTCATATGGCTCCATATAGTTTGAATGTGTCTCTATAGTTAGTGCTTGTTGTGGCAAGGTTAGGACATTGCTGACTCTTGTGAAATTGGCAAGGCAAGACAGATACACTTGTCATGGTCTTCCATTAAAATAATATTTATTTTATTTTATTTTTTTTAAACATTAAACCAATGAAATTAAATGAGAAAGTATTATAAGTAGAGCAAACTAACATTGCATTTATGGAGCGATTTCTGTCCGTTTGTTGACTGACCTGCAAACAGCTTTTAAAAATTTAATAATTTGTAAAAGTATCATTTTAAATTAAATAATGTAAGTGTTACTAAATGCACGAGCCAATTAGAAATAACAATGACCAGTATTTTAACAGCATTTATTCATGAAGATGAATGTTAATTTCTATATACAATAATACATTTATAACATTTCAGCTTGTTTAGTTGTTTAATTGTTAACAATTAGGTTGGATTAATTCATTTGTTTCTGAAGAATTCACAATGAATGATAGTGTATTTATAAATATACAGTGACACAGATGATGAAACGGCCCCATGTTTCTATGTTTTAGTGTACAGGACTGTAAATGTCAGGCCGTCCAGCAGAATGAGTCGGAGGAAGAGGAGGAACAGTCGCCGAAGGAAGAGCTCCAGCAGCAGTAAACGTGAGTGTTGATCTATAAGTGGCTCCTGGGACATGTGTGGACAGTAATCCCCTAAACACCGTCTGAGTCACGCTTAGCCCACGGCTGCAGCACAGCCCAGACACAGGTGCCCGATTAGGGGATGCCTATTTTCACAGCACTCACCATTACGCTGAAATCTGCTTTGAAATGTAGAAAATCACAATGAAAATGTACCAAATTATAGTTTTACAAGAAATGCTAGAAAAACAGAATGTGGAATGTAGTAGTTGACTATATGTGACCCTGGACCACAAAATCAGTCATAGTTTGTTAGGATCAGACAATATTTGACCCAGACACAACTATTTGAAAATCTGGAATCTGAGGGAGCAAAAAAAAAAAAATCTAAATACTGAGAAAATATACCCCAGCGACTGCTTTTGTGCTCCTGGGTCACATTTATCATACAATACAAACTAGTGTGTTAATGACTATAATAATAAATTGAAATAATATGATGACAAATAACTTTTTTTTTTTTTTTACCTGCTTACAAACTGTAATCCATTAGTGATTCCAAATTACATGATGAAAACTGTAGTTAGTAACATAAGCCATTACATTTCACGTTAGTTAATATAATCTGACTTCTTTCTGATTACTTCTGGATTGCATTTGACCAAACTCGTTTATCACATTGATTTAAATCTGGTAGTTTTTGAAATACATTTCTATTAAAATGCAAAGAGAAAGAAAATTGTATTTGATTATTAGAAAATTCAACGATAATCCATTCGTTGTTATTAACAACATGAAATGCTTTAAACATTACACTACGTCCGGTTTTCAAACTGGGGTTTGTGAGTTGAATAAAAGCTAATAATTAATTCAATCATAAAAACGTAAAATTAAAATAAATATAAAAAAATATAATGACAATCAAAATTAAACACCTGAAAGTCATGTGACTGTTAACCAACATCAGAGAACTGTGAATATGTAAATGTGTTACTTAATAATTAACTAATTACCTTTAAAAATAAATAAATAAAGATAAATACAAATCTGGAATCACAGCATTCAATGTAAGCAAGAAATAATGTGAATTTGTGCATTTTAATGTATTTGAAAGACAGAATCCTTCCAAACACATATTAATATAAGGTCAAAAACCCACTGAGTGATAATTGAAATACAAATGGATGTGTCCATCAGTAGTCGATACAACATTGAAATGTTGAGAAAACACTTTTTTAAAACTGAAATTATTTTTGTATATTAAGATGCTGTCTCAGTTTTCTGTGTAATTATAGCCACCTGACTAATAACTGGTGCTTGTGTGAGTGTCCACAAAGCTGGAAGACTTTCTGATTGTTTATAAGCTGTAGGCTATTTTAAGAACGATGAAAAGTCTGTCAATTCTGAACAATTTATTGCTATTGTGTGAATAATATGTAGTCAATATAAAGTAACTGCAGTCTGATTATGAGTATGTTCAAGTGTAATATAATCTTAATTTTTGGAATCTGACTATGTAATCCAGATGAAATGTTAGTGTTTTCCAACCCGATCTCACGGCAATTTTTCACAAGGTGGCTTATTCGTACGAATTTGTACGTCCACACTAATACAAATTCATACAATTGTTGCCAAATCTTACGTATTTTACGATTTTCACAATTCGTATGAATTTGTACGTATGACCTACACCTAACCTGGGGTTTAGACACATCGTATAAAATCGCACGAGTGAGGTCATACAAATTCGTACGAATAAGCCACCTCGTAAAATACGTACGAATTGGCCGTGAGATAGCGTTGGTGTTTTCATACAGCTAAAATAACCGGACATGGGATACCAGAAGCCTTGCACGTTACATTAAATTAAAAATAAAATGGATATGCCTATAAAGAATTTCCCTGACAGGTTAAACAACAATGATCCCTAAAATGAAGCTTTTTGAGGTTATTTCCATCTAACATAAACAAGGATTCTGTTACAAATAAGACTGGAGAAAGATATCAGGGTGTGCAATGCAACATAATGTATCTAAACCTCTTTTTCTTTCCGCCCAGAATGCATATCTCCATATAATTTTCAGAGGCACACCATGGTGGACACCGTGGAAACTGCAGAGAAGGGAGAAACTGACTCCTTCTGTAAAGAGCATGAACTGTCAGTGTCCGAAGACGAGAAAGAGACTGAGACTCCAACCACGGAGAAAAAAAACAGAACACGGAGTTGTGACGATTTCTTCCAGGACAAGAAGAACAAAGACAGACAAAAGCCAAGCCCAGAACCAACAGGCCCAGGGTTAAAAATCACACATTCTGTGACCATCGATAACTTTGGACTGTCTTCGCCCAGAGTTGTGTTCGACCGATGCCATGAAGAAACAGTTAGTACTGTGATAGCAGTCACAACCACTGAGGTCAAATGCATGAGCCCAAATATGAAGCTTGAGATCAATGTCGTGACATCAGATGATTCAAATATAAAGACCACCTTTATTCTTCACAACTGCAGAAACGAAAGAGAAGAGGCTCATTTTAGAACTGAGAAACGTCAATCTCTAAAAAATACCCACGTGTGTTCATGGAACCGGCAAGGAGCAGATGACAAACAAAACATCAGTGAGAATTTTAGCTATACGATTAGCATTGCTGAGCTAAATGCAGAATCAACACATGATTCGCAGAGTCAGAGCTCGTGGGATGACCCCAAAGAAATGGCTTGTCGTAAAAGCTGCTGTAAAAATAACTTCCGTTGGGTGAACACCGGTGGCCAGACGGACACAGATTTCACACTGGTTGATGCATCCTCCAGTTGCTCTTCACCCTCTGATTTCTGGCAACATCAGAAACAGCGCTCACTGCCCAGTGTTCTTGGTAATGAGGCATTATGGGATATCCCTCCCCCTGATGAATTTGCCGATAAGAAGACTAATGCACTGGATTTCCTTGCAGAAAATGTTGCATCTTGTCAAATCAGTCCCAAAGAAAGATTCACTGGGCACGACAACACTATTTGCTCACAGACAGCATCTGAGCTTACCTTCTGCAAAAAGTTTACACGCCAGAATACACCGGACAACAGGACAAATGAACCTCAGGAACACTTTTTCATGAATCCCAGAGCTTCGATAAACAGATCTTCTTTCACTAAAAACTTTATAGAAAATCACGAAAGGAAGACGCGCTTGCGCAACAACAGCATCGCCTTCCTAGAAACTCATCCCGCAGGCTACATGGACATTCCTCCCAAAAGAAGAAAGACGTACCCGGGATTGATATATCAAATGAGTCAAGCCAGAGAGAGCATTCCCTCATACAGAGAGTCGTTTTCCTCTGGCACACTGTCGTCGTTTTTCACGCAGTCGCTTCCCTCTCAAGCAGACAGGATGGGAAGATTTTATGTAGAAGACGAAAGACTTTGTCCGCTTGAGAGACGCAAATCTTCCAGTAGCAGCAGCTACAGACCAAGCTCAAGCTCTACAACCGGTCCTGACTCTTGTACTGCCAAATTTAAGGCTTACAGCACAACGAAAAACCCATTCTATCCATCCAGGTCTGATGAGAGTCCAGAAGATGTCTTCTTTAGAGGCGAACAATATCAAGGACCATCACATCTAGACGAGATGGAGCAACTGGTTTCAGAGGTCGCTGCGGGAATGATGATCGATGATGGCACAGATCAAGACAGCACCTCGGTGGGACCGCCTGAGCTGAATGAAGTCAATGAAAGTGGCTTTGATGAGGAGATGGTGGAGCTGGATGAGTTAAATTCTCCAGGTGACACCATGGAGAGTCATCAAAGGGAGCTTCTAATTCATGTCATCCCACCTTCACTGTGCAACTCTGAAGAGAAAATAAATGAGGGATTACCTAACAGTATCAAGCATCACATGTGGGATGGAGATGAAGCTGATGCTCCAAAGAAACGGAGAGGTTCGGTAATGACAATAATCACTGGGGACTGTGAGCAGAGATTTCTACAGGGCAACCATGTCTTCTCGTTTGATGAGGACGTTTCACAGGAACATCAGATAGATGCTTTGAGCCCTGTGATTGAGTCTCCTATTGGGTCTCCAATAGAGGATCCGGCCAGTATCAGAGAAGCTGTGGAAGAGGTCGTGGACTACTCCCAAGCACAAAAAACCATAACCTCGGCTAACGCTAAGCTAACCTTACAAATGGACATGTCTTCTCAACAGCCTGGAGTAGTGCAAACAAATGCATCCCTGGAGAAAACAGGCACAGATGTCTCTAGGACAACCAAATTCTATAATAATGATTCGTCTGAACGGCAAAGTGCTTCAAAAAGTGAGCATTGAAATATTTTATGCTTCTTATTGAACAATCCAGTTATGACCATGGCTGGCTAGCAGATGCTCATGTGTCCTACTTTTAAGAATTAAAAAAAATATATTTTAATGATTCGCCATTTTTAAATGAATCAGTTGAGTCAGTGATTCAGTGACCCATTCATAAAGACAGTCACTGTTTTTGAATGAATCAATCGTTTTGAATCACTGAATGAGTGAATCAGTGACTGAGAAAGACAGAGACAAATACGTAAAAAAACTAATATATATATATATATATATATATATATATATATATATATATATATATATATATATATATATATATATATATATATATATATATATATATATATATATGTGTCCCATTCAGCTTATCATGTTAATAATTCCAGGACATTTTTGTTTACAGTGGTTTTGTACGATTATCAAATTTGGATCTGTGTTAGCTCATCACTTGATGTCCACTACAATATCTCTGCCCGAAGCAGAAAACGACTAAAACGGCTCAAACATTGTTTTAGTGTTTTGTTGGATTTGGCTTTACAATGTTGCTGTCATCAGACCAATACATTTTTGCATATTTTATCATTCTTAGATTCTTTAGAGGTCAAAGAACACCTCAGGCCCCCAACAGACTCCATTCATAAAGATTCAGAGGAGCATTCAGACCACTGGGCAAAGAGGAGGAAGCTCTTCAAAGAGAGCAAACAGCGCAGCTCTGCAGGAGGAAGCTCTATAACTAGCATTATAACAGAGGAATCAGGTAATCACACATATACATGCTCATTACATTTGTCATGTGTGAAGTTTATGATGGCAAAACTCTGCAAATAATGGTCCAGAATTTACTTTATGCTATTTTATTAGTTGTCACATTCATATATTGATGTTATATATAAATGTATTATTAAATATTATATTTATATAGTTAATTATTTGTAATATATGTATATATAGAGAGAGACCACTTGAAAATCCCCAATTTCTCTGGATTTACTGTATTTAATAGATGTATAAAGTGAATGAAATTAGTCAATTCTATGTCCTGCCTTTTGTTTTAAGTATGGGTTTGAGAGAAAAAAATTTAATTTTTGATATGATAACATTTCTGAATGTATTTTTATTTTAAATACTGACTTCTCTTTTTTCATTATAAGACACATTGAACTCTGAGGACACTCGTTCAGTGGACATGTCGATGCGAGATATTGAGGACAGAGGATTTTACACAGAAACCTTTCACTCAGTATCATGGATATACCATGGAGATGAAGTTAGCCAGAATGATAGTCCACACTGTCTCACCAGCTGTACTCGACCAGCAGCCAGTGGGTTCATAGCATTCTAACAAGATCATAGGCTAGAACTGGCTATTTATGATTTACAGTGTTTAAAGATGCATTATATATTTCAGTTCGTGAGCGGACGGTGAAAATCAGCAAAGGCATGGGCGAGTATCCATGGGGCTTCAGAATACAGTTCTCCAAACCCATCGTGGTTACTGAGGTGGACACAAGTAAGTTATCAAGAACACAGATCTAATTAGCAAAACATCAAATGTACATGTATGTAAAAGCAAAAAAAAAATAGAAACTCACTAGTTTTTTATTAGATTTTATAAAAAGGAATAGCTTCGAGGCATTGTATAAAGCCAGTTCACATCAAGGATGATAAGTAAAGTTTCAATAATCATTATAAGTCTGTGAGAATAGGGAATACCACACCATATGCTTTATACAATACAGATTGTGTCAAAGCAGATTTACAGTGCCAAACAGAATAATGCAATGATAATGATCAAAAAGGACAATAGAAAACAGTTTGGTTTTTAGTTAATGTCAGTTCATCATTGATTCAGTGATGTCATCATTTAACATGGTTCAGTTCTCTTCCAATTCAAAATCAAGCCAATATTGCCAGAAATTAAGTTTCCCCAACTAAGCAAGCCAGAGGCAACACTAACACGGAACCAAAACTTCATCTGTGACAGCAATGGAGAAAAAAGATGAAGATGAGATGGCAAGATGAAACCAGCATGGTGTGGTGTAAATCCTGGCTGCAACATAGGTCAGATTGAGCAGAGGACTTGTCTGGCTTGCCTGGTCTTGTGTGGATGGTCATCGAGGAGACGAGGTCTTCGTACAGGATCTATCTCTAGGGCTCATCTAATTGATGTGGTCTCTGCTGACATTCAGAGCTGTAGAGGTCTTCTCTAGGTGCTGATCCACCAACTGATCTGGACACAGACTGGATCTGGTGTTTACGGTGACCTGGGAATAAGAGAGAAAGAGGCTATTATTATCGTAGATGCCATTCTTCTTATGATGTCGCAAGTACATTGGGTGTTATAGGAAGTGTTCCAGTTTCTGGATGACCTAATTAATGCAGCCTAACAATCCTTTAACGGTTTTGAAAATTAGAAATGTGTTAGTGTATTATGTGTATATCAGGTTAAATAGAAGAGTCTTTAATATAGATTTGAACTGACAAAGTGTGTCTACCTCCTGAACAAAGATAGGTAGATTGTTCCAAAGTTTGGGCGTTAAATAGGAAAAGGATCCGCTGCATGCAATTGATTTCATAATCTAGGTATTATCAAATGGCCAGAGTTTTAAGACTGCAGCGGACATGAAGGACTAAACTGCTATATGAGCTGCTCAAGTATGGAGGAGCTAAACCCTTCAGGGCTTTATAAGTAATAAGCAAGATTTTAAAATGTATTCGTTGTTCAATAGGGTCCCAGTGCAGTGTTGACAGAACCGGGCTAATTTGGTCATACTTCCTGGTACTAATAAGAACTCTAGGTGCTGCAGTTTGGATCAGCTTTAGTTTTTTTCATTAAGCATGCAGACTGACCATTTAAGGCTGTAGAGACATATTGTATGAAAATGCTCTGGTCTCAAAAAATTTATTAATTTCAATAGCAGGGAGCTGTAAAGACTCCCGTTGAGGGGCCAAACACAGCTCTGGCTGGAGATGCCAAATCATACTCCTCGCTTCTTGCAAGAGGAGGTCTGTCCTCAGTGGTGTCACCCAATGGTCTTCTGATAGCTACTGAATCAACTTGGGAAACCACACCCGTTTCCTCCAGATTGGGGCCAACAGGTGGATCAAACATCTGACTTCCCTGACCCGTCTAATGACCTAAGGAAGCACGGAAACCGAGGGGAAGGCATTCAGGTGAGTGCTGGGCCAAACATGGGTCAGTGCCTCTCACTGCTTCAAAAAAACAAATTGGGCAGTGGAAGTTTTCTTCTTAGGTAAAGAGGTCCACCTCTGCACTGCCGAAGACAGACCAGATAATTTGAACCATTAGGGGATGTAGTCTCATTCTCCTGGAGTTACATTGCCCCTGGACAGCATGTCTGCCCCTTGGTTCAATCTGCCCAGCACCTAAACTAGTTTGCATTGTGCCCATAAAAGGACACGTCAAGCCAAACTCTAAAGGGAGTTTGACCACCTTGTTGATTTATGAAGGCTACCGCCATCATGTTGTCCAAGATGACCAGGAGAAGACCCCTTAAGGCTGGCAGGAAGGTTTTTAGTGCTGGTGATGTGAAGATATTGCTCCAGGTTTGACCAGGATCCGAACGCCGGTCTTCCTTTATACAGAGCTCCCCAACCAAGAGTTGGAGTGATCTGATTTGACCACCTTCCTTCCGGAGGTCGATCCCAATAGGACGCACTATTGAAACAGGTGAGGAGACCTCCAAGGGGCCACAGCTCTGATGCAGCTCTTTGAGCCAATACTGGAGGGGCTGCATGTGAAGTAGACCAAGATGAATCACAGAGGAAATGGCCGACATGAGACCATTGTGGAAAGCCCTGAGGTGACGTGAAATTCCCAGTTTGAATGATGCAGCTAGATGCTGAACAGTCTGGGGGCATTCTGGCATAATCCATGTCCGCGATGTCCATAATCCATCTGGGCAGAATCATGTCCCCAGAAAGACTACTCATTGGATGGGAGACAAACAGCTCTTGGCCAAATAGATTTTCAACCCAAGCTGCTCCAGGTGACATACCAACAGCAATATGTGAGCAATGAGTTCCTGTTCTGATCTGGCTAAAACCAGATAATCATCAAGGTAATTCAAAATGTGCATTCCCATCTGCCTCAGAAGGTACAGTAAATATTCATGTTCATGCACTTCGTAAAAGTGCATGGGGCCAGAGACAGTCCAACTGGAAAGACTGTATATTGACAGGCCACTCCCTCAAGTGTGAATCTCAAGAACAGTCCGTGAATGGGGGCAATCGATATGTGAAAGTAAACGTCTTTTAGATCCACTGATAAAGCAGTTCATGGGGGATTTGTTTCAAAGTCAGCATCTTGAACGGCTGTCTCATGAGTGAGCAGTTCAGCGGCCTGAGATCAAGAATTGGCCTGAGCCTGCCATCTTTCTTGGCATTGAGGAATTAACGGCTGTAAAAGCCTGACTCACTGTTCACTACATTAATCATTTTCATGGCTCCTTTTGCAAGTAGTGTCTGCACTTCAGGCCGAAAAACGTGAGCATCATTGTCCCATACCGAAGTTAGAATGATGCCTCTGAAGTGAGGTGGCCTGCGAGCAAACTGAAAGTAACCTCATTCACTGGTTTTTAGAATCCAACTTGACACATCCAGGATAGCTTTCCAAGCCTGAAACTTTCTAGTGGCAGTTGGCCGCATTGGGCGGGGATTGGTTACTCTGTTACAGGGACCCTGATGCCTAGGAAGCATGCTGTGTTTCATCGTCCAGGGGTGCTGCTGAATCCAAGGCTCAAACTTAAACTTGGGCTGAGGTGGCGACAGCTTGGCAGGTTGCTGATGGAGCCTTGTTGTCAACTTGAAACAGCCACCACACTGGAGCACTTTGGCAGGAAGTGACGCATTGCTTGCAATGACTTCTGTGCTGCTGTAAACTGCTCAGCAAAACCATCTACGACAGGGCCAAACAGTCCCTTAGGAGAGTCTAGCAAGTCTAGGAAGGTGACCTTGTCAGCGTCCCTGATCTCCATCAGATTTAGCCAAAGGTGGTGCTACAGCACCACAAAGTTGGCCATGGCCTTGCGGATCACCTGCACAATCGCTTTAGTAGTGTGCAGAGTCACGTCAGTTAAGTTTTGCCTGAATCACTTGGAGCACTTCCTTCTCCACTGAGGGTTAGGTTTAGGGGTAGAGCTTCATTCATGCTTTTTATACAAATAGTACTTTTCTTACAAATCACACAAAATTCATACTAGTTCTCCATTTTGTATAATAATTATGTTTTCTCTTGAAATCAGGTTTGGAACAGCTCTATTATCCTGCCATCTGTAATCAAATTAAACACACATGTGGATTGACTTCTAAAACATATATCAACTTTGAACAGATAGATTTATATAATTCATAATCATTAATTAATGTAATTCAGTATGTTGTAAAAAAAAATATATTTCCTGCATCAGTGATATTAGGCTTGGCCTTATTAATTCATGCTGCTGTACACTCACAAGTCACTATTTTAGAGAGGCTATGAATCCTATGTGTTTTTGTACACATGTGCGGTGTTAACCAGTTAGTCTTCTTTGCAGCCACAAAACCAGTCAACAACATTCTCTTTTGCGTTAAACTTGCACAAAAGTCCCACTGCTGATATTTTTTTTGTATAAACATGTTTCTCAGATGTCGAGATCTCGTATGGAGTCAGATAAAGCTGTTGGTGTGCTGTGTTTCAGATGGAGCAGCGGAGGAGGCAGGGCTGCAGGTTGGAGACTATGTGCTGGCGGTAAACGGCACTGATGTCACTAGTGTGCCACACTCAGAAGCAGCTGACCTCGCACGACAAGGTAGGGTGCACAATCAGACAACATTACAGCAGTTCTCACGTTTACACTGATTTGCAGTTTGGAGGAATCAATACCAGCTGAAAGTCAGAGCCAGTCTGCAGATTTTGGGTAGTCAGAAATGTTACATTTCACATGAAACTGTGTAGTGTCTTTCTGGGACATTTCCAAACTCCCTAAAAACTGCAGTTGTTAAGCCCCTCCTGAAAAAGACCAATCTTGATAACACAATTTTGAGCAATTTTAGACCAATATCTAATCTTCCTTTTATAGGCAATATTATACAAAAGGTAGTTTTTAATCAGCTGAACAAATACTTAAACTCAAATGGATACCCTGGACAATTTTAAATCTGGTTTTCGACCGCATCACAGCACAGAGACAGCACTCATTAAGATAATAAATGATATTCGCTTAAATTGTGACTCTGGCAAAATATCAGTGCTGGTATTGCTAGATCTCAGTGCTGCGTTTGACACTGTCGATCATAACATACTACTAGAGAGACTGGGAAACTGGGTCGGGCTTTCTGGGATGGTACTCAAATGGTTCAGATCATACTTAGAAGGGAGAGGCTATTATGTGAGTCTAGGAGAGCATAAGTCTAAGTGGACGTCCATGACATGCAGAGTCCCACAAGGCTCAATTCTTGCACCGCTCTTGTTTAGCCTGTTTTATTTTATTTTATTTTTTAATGCAAAATCATCTTCTAACTGTTTTTAAATGTTTTAATCATTTTAAAAGTTTTAAAATTGCTTGTTTTTATTTTTTTTATTATTTTTCTTGATTATTTTACTTTCTTTTATGTAAAGCACTTTGAATTACCATTGTGTACGAAATGTGCTATATAAATAAACTTGCCTTGCCTCGCCTTGCCTAGTGTAGAATTGCAATAGACTCCATGTTGATTTTATTTTTTTTTTTTTTTTAGGTTGATTTGTTTCATGCCCAGTTTTCTGGTAGTTGATAGTTGATACTTGGACTATCAAAATAAAGTGTTACTGGTGCTTTTGTATAACTTACTTAAATCATTTTTGTCTGTTTTATGTGATTTCTGGTTCGAATAATAAAGGCCCAGACATTTTAACGCTGACCATTGGCTCGGATATCGGTCGAATGCCTAACACTCCACGACCAGCGTGTAGGGGTTACTTGCATAAGCGAACTCATTCCAGTTTGCTGAAAGGCTGGAGAAAGAGGTGGTTCGTGCTCAGACATGACTGCTGCCTTTATTACTACAGAAACAAGCGCGTGAGTGCAGTTTTCTGTTTCATCCAAAGAGTTGAACCTGTACAATCTGAATGTGCAATGACTTACAAAATGCGTTTCTCGTTGACAGGATGAAGGGAAGAGTCAAGCTCTGTCTGTGACGAGTCTGGAAGGAGCAGTAGTGGAAGCAGACACCAGTTTAGGAAAGCCGTTTGTGTTCAGATGCTGTCCTGTCTCTGGGAACCGAGTTTACTACTTGTGTGCAACATCAAACCAAGAGATGAAGCGGTGAGAACATGCAGTGCTTTTTAAAATGAAGAGATCATTCTATTGATTTAATTTAAGCAATGCTGAGGAGTTACAAATAAAAATAGTCTGATGGAGTGACACTAGTTCAGCTGTTTTCTAAATCGTTCAGCTTTTCCAGTAACAAGCGACAGTACTTTTCCCAACAAGTGATGGATTTGCATAAGAAAACACTGCATGTGTACTATACTCTGTGAATTAAACATAAAGAGCAGTTTACCTGTGATAATCATATAAAGTGCTCTTACAAAGGTAAAAAAAAATAAAATAAAAACCTATCTGGGGGAAATGTTAGGATTATGCTCAGTTCTGTTCTGTCTGCATGTGTTCCTCATAAGTCTTATTTTTTCATAGTAACCGATTTGGTTTCCCTCATTTTTGATTTGCTTCATCTGTGTCCCATCTAGTTTCCTTCGTTTGCTCTATGTACTTAAGTCCTCAGTTTGAGTTAGTTCCCTCTTTAGTTTTGTTTATGTCTGTGTGTTACTGCGATTTCTGTCTCTTGGTGTCCTATTTGCCTTGTACTCCCTTGCACAATCCATTTTATTTCAGAGGGACTGCCGTTACTTAAATGCGATTACTAACGTGCATACCAAAAATCATATGGTAAATAGCAAATAATGAATAAAGAAGTTTGTAATTGTGTGTTTCTCAGGTGGCTGGAGGCTATGGGTAGAGCGGTTCATCCTATTACTCAGGTAACTTCCTAATGATTTGTGCATGTATTATTTGTTGTCATTTAACATACCCAAATATGGTATTTCATTCTACTATAAATGAGAATAAACAAGATCGATTAATAAATCAGTGTCTTGCTAAATTGAATCGCACTGGTTGAAAGAAGCCGATGTTGTTGTGGTAATGCTCATAATGCTAATGATATTAATTGCTTGAGCAGAATCACGTGTGGATGGACGTCACTCGACACAACTCAAATCTGCCCCCTCTGGCAGTCAAGAACCCAGAATGCCTTGGGTTACTCCACCAGCTGGACAGGAGCAAGGACTCATGGGTGCAGCACTACTGTGTTCTGAAAGACGGATGCCTCTATTTCTATGCAAGCATCCGGTCAACCTGCGCGATAGGTATGTCTTAGAACTGTTAGACCTCCAGATAAAACAAAACAACTCTATCCTGAAATTAAACTCCCAGTATACATTATATGGGAAAAAGTATTTGGAATTATGAAATTCGTGCTCAACTGTAAGAGGCATTATTGGCAAGCAGAGGCATTTAGGAACAGCAGCTGCTTCGGCACGTAAAGTCAAAGTGTGGGGTCTCTCTGGATGCACATAGTTCATAAGAGTCACTAATGCTCTGCTGATTCCATTGCTGAAGAGTCCCACCAACTTCCACTGGCATTCATTTCAGCATAAAGACTGAATTAATGTTGTTCAGTTGCTTTGACGCAAGCGCTATATAAATAAAGGTGACTTGACTTAACTTGAATGGTGAGAACTTCATGTAAAGGGTTTCCATGGCCAAACAGCTGCATGCCATCCTCACATCACCAGATGCAGTGCCAAGTGTGGGCTGGTGTGATGTAAAGCATGCAGAGACTGGACTCTGGAGCAGTGGCGAATCACTGACCAATCACTCTTCTATGTCTGCCATACTTAACTTAATGCTTCTGCTTACTACCAAGACATTATAGACAATACTATGGTTCCAGCTATTTGGAAACTGTTTTGGGAAGGCCGTTTTCTTTTCCAGCATGACTATGCCCCCAGTGCCCAGTGCAAGGTCCATAAAGACATTACGTTGGATGAATTTTGGTGTAGCAGAATTTGACTTGCCCATACAGAGCCCTGACATCAGCTTTATCAAACGCCTTTGGGATGAACTGGAATGGAGACTGCAAGCCAGGCTTTCTCATTCAGCGTCACTGGTTGGCTTCACAAATGCTCTACAGAAACACTCCAAAATCTTGAGAAAAACTTTCAAAAAGAGTGGAGCATCACAGCTGCAAAGGGGGGACCAGCTCTTTGGATGACAACTAATATCTCCCATTTGTGTTATTCAGGAGGAATCTACCTGCATGGTTTCACAGTGAGGGATCAGCCAGTGGGATCCAAAAGATCTGCTATTGAGCTCAGACCTCCATCTGAAGAGTTTAAAGTGTTCCACCTCTGCGCAGAGAACGCAAATGAGAACAAACGGTAATTAACTTGATCTTGAAGCACTTTCAAAACATTCAATAAAGTCCACAAGTCAACTGTCAAAGGGGCTGAAAACTTTTGTTTCAACTCATCAGTCTACGAAATTGTAATTTTCATACAGTTTGGTGTTTAAGACATGCTGACAATGTTTTGTCATATCATATTAATTTGTTTCAGTTTATTGTACTTTGACTAATTTTAGCTGACAAAAATAACATTTAATGAATTTTGAACAAAATATTTTTTTATTTTTTGTAACAAAGAATGAATTATTGTTTCCAAACCTGCATTTCTGACAGGAGGTGTTTAGGCAGCACATGAAATGGCATGAATTCTTCTGAAATTATAAATCAGGAATTAATTAACGTGGTGAAGTAACATCGTCCTTTTTTCTTCTGTTCTTTTGCTCTTCCTAGATGGGTTAGTGCAATAAAATCGTCTATTGGAAAATGGCTGCCACTGCATCAGGCACTTCAAGACTACATGAGTCGCCCACCCGAGGAAACAAGAATGTAATATACAGATACATACAAATTAAAATGATAAAAACGTCTGCTGTAAATATTCGTGATGAAAACATATATAATATTCAAGTGCTTCTTTGTCAACCCAGCAGCAGCGAGTCCATGAAGTTGTCATGGCACCCAGACACACTGCATGCTGTGCTGTGACGGTAGCTAGAAGCATAGAAATATAATTAGAAACCTCCGAACTCAGCATCACTTCAAGACTGACTTCAAATGACGTCTTGATTTAGGTCCACTTTACCTTTAATGTGATGCATGTTTGTTTGATTCAGAGGAGAGTTTAAGAAAGAATGATGGCCTGCATTTCTGTAAAGTTATGTTGTCACACAAGTTGAATTATTATGATCTGTTTTCCATTTTCAGGATTTATATGCATTTATAAGACATTTGCCACTGTCATCTGTACATCATATGCACTTTCTTTATGGTTTTAATGCGTAGGCCATTTTCTCTTTAGCTTACCTGTTGTTTTAGATATTTATATAGTTGACGGCAATATTATGACTTTTCCTATTCTTTGTATAACTAATGACACATGTATGGCTTTTTGTATTATTATTATTTTTATTAGTATTCTGTGATCCTTTTTACAAAATTTTGAATTTTTCAAAACTAAGGGAGTATTTACACTTGGTCACTTCATGCATTTCAATGAATCGGATTCATGTTCTCATATGAGCCCTGTGCAACCAAATGCATCACACTTGGCTGAAATTCGTCTGAGATTACATTCACTTTCTAACAGGATAGCTATTTGATCAGTAAAGCACACGTAGGGCCACGTGTAAATATCCCCTTTCCTTTGAATCTGGTATATTCTGCTCATTTAAGTGCTTGTATTGCATGTTAATAGCCTTTGTAACGAAGTAAGCTTGCCAAAATACAGACCCGCATTATGTTCTACCTCACAGATGTTGTTCTTGTACAATGAGTTTCATGATTATACGTTAATGCAGTGGACTGCTCACTGAGTCACCGAGTGGCAAAATATTGCACGAATGTAAATATATAGTATATATTTAATTAATTATTAATTGGTTTAATTTAGAGTAAACTGTAATTTAGAGTATCTATCTAGATATAATCCTTTATCAGTTTAATTATTAGTCATTTGTATTGTTTTATTCAGTTGTAAAGTCGTGCTGTTGAAGGAACAGGCTCATATATTGATTTCTCATGTAGGCGTATCACACGTCACTTCACTGTGGGCACAAATTCAGGAGATGATTTATGCTTTTGTCTAAAATGTATTTCCACATAGAAATTTGGCATTAAAACATGAAATCAACTTCAGAACTGTCAAAAGAAATTACAACAACAACAAAAGAAGTATAAAATAAAAACAAGATTTGTTTAAAAATACAAAATACATTACAAAATAAATAAAAGAATAAAACACTGAAGCAGAAAAACTATAATGAATACTGTAAGACACTGATGCCTTCGTTCAGAGAGCCCTGAAGCACATACATTATACATACATTATACATACAGTACATGTACAGTTTTTGCTCATCATTTGAGATAAAAACAGTTCTGCATCAACAATCTGCTCCGAATGTTTTTACTAATAATCCATTCTCAAGCCACTTCGACCAGTAACATACACAATATAATGGCACATAAATAATGTAAGGCATTATTATATTCAAGTCATCTGTTTCATGCATGCCGATACATTCTGACATGCACCAGAGCATTTGATAAAGAAAGACAACATACACATAACACACTCAATCACATTCACACAGTGTAAATCTGAGGACGATATATACCAGTGTTTTTATTTCTTTTCTTTTCTAGGTGCAACCACACGGTTCATTGATAACAAACCAGAAATGTGTTCCTGATAATAAACAGAAAATCATTATCAATCATCAAGTATTATAAAAATTACATGTCAGTAAAAAATTGATAGTGTGGGAGAAAACACACTCACCAAATGACCCATATTCACAGCAAATTCATCAACATCACACATTTAGGGTTTTTTATTCCCTTAGAAGGGAACTGAAAAGAAACTGCTCATGAAGCCGTTTGGACATGTGTGACCAAGGAGATCTGTGAACTGTGTGAAACAGACAATAATGATGTTTCTATATACTAAAGAGTACAGGACAGACAAAGAACTAAACTCAAACTCAAACACGGATGGAACAGCATCTTTGGCAACTTTTGAGTAAGCCATTTTCAGACAAGATCGCTTACCAAGATCCTAATATACAGTTTTAAAGCACTGAGCAGGACTGTTTCAGCTGTCATTTGGAAGTTTGTTCAGTGTCTAAAGCATTGCACTTTCTCTATAGTAAATGAACCGGAAGTCTCGGGATGAACCGGTAAGAGTTTCCAGTAGAAGGCACACTCCTTCTGTCATTTGAGTTTGTTTTCTTGAGCGTCCGTCCATCAGCTGCATGTCAAGCATACGTGCATTCAGAGGTTGTCAGTTTGAGCGCACCCTTACTGTGCAGCGTCTTCAGCGTCTTGAACTCCAGCGGCATCCGGTGGGGACCCGCACTGGAAAAATAGCGATATTTCAGTCCGTCATAGTAATGGTATTTAACGGGATTTCCTTTACCGTCTTTGGGGAAAGGCCAGAATCCATACAGGTGGATTTCATCACAGAAGCGTGTAGCCATTGTGTACATCAACAATCCAGTAGAGGGCCGTTTGATATTGATCTTATTTGTAAGCCAGAACCTAAGAAAGAAAAAAAAAAACATTCCTAGTTATTCCACATGTATTCTTCACATTATATTTATTAGGATGATGCCTTGAATATTTTTGGTTGATTAGGGTCTGCTGGACCTTTTGTAGTCACACTGGCAACAGACTTCTAAAGCAATTATTATTATTATTTTTCAAAGTTGTAGTGCTTTTGTCTTTTTCGTTGCTTTTATTTTTTGTATATTGTTACATCAATTAGCAAACATCATCGCACACCTGCTGGCAATGGATAGGTGCATAAGAAAGGACCAAAAAAGTCAACAACAACAACAACAACAACTAAAAATATATATATATATATATATATACAGGGCTTGACATTAACACCCGCCAACCCACCAAATGCGGGTGGATTTTGCTCGTGGCGGGTAACACAGTGACTCCAACTAGCCACTTTGGCGG
Source organism: Carassius gibelio (assembly GCF_023724105.1). NCBI lineage: Eukaryota > Metazoa > Chordata > Actinopteri > Cypriniformes > Cyprinidae > Carassius > Carassius gibelio. The sequence continues at coordinate 18,045,375 of NC_068380.1, read as the reverse complement.
GTAGAATAATTATAATGTTTTTAAAAGGCATCTGAAATAAGTCATATTGCAGTGTGACACTATGACACTACAACTCCCTTCAAGCGATCTGTGATATTTCTCAGTTCATCTCAGTGGATGCGCAGCACACCAGTGTTTAATGTACTGTAAACTCTAGTGTGAAGACGCACACATCCCCGTCGCTTTCTCTCACACACACATAGAGAGAGAAAGAGAGTGAGTGAATTGACATGCTACATTTAAACAATATTCTTAGTTGTATTTTCCTGTCAAAATAACAGCGTTCCTATGGAAGACTTCATCTTTTAAGAACAGCTGGGTTTTCCGGTAGTGGGCAGAGTTAATGTGCAAACAGCAATCCCATTGGCTGGCGCTCACCTATTATCTCCCCTGTTTTGATTTCAGCAAATCAGCTCAAGCAAATGCACAAAGCCTGATTAATATTCATGAATCCAGCAGCTCATTAATCCTTAGTAATCCTTAGTGTGTTTTATAGTTCTTATTGTCAGAATTCAAGTCATCAAATCAGTATTTCTGTTAGTTTTTTCCCCAATGTTTTTGTTGTTGTCAGAAACACTGAATGACAGAAAAAAACAACCACCTCTCAACTTAAAATGTTCAGTTAAAATGGCTTATATGCATTCATACAAAATTTATTTCTAATTACTTAAGCTATATTAAAAAAATACTTGATTATTATAAAGCTTGACTGACTGATGTTAAAAGTGTATTTTTTTTTTAAACTGTGCAATTGAACAAATATTATATACATCATCCAAAAAGCTCTCCAGACCGAACTGGCCCAGCTCTCTGTCCCTAGTTCTATCTGTCAGTGGATCACCAGCTTTCTGACAGATAGGCAACACTGTGAGACTGGGGAAATTCATGTCAAACAGCCGCTCCACCAACACTGGTACACCTCAGGGATGTGTTCTCTCCCCTCTGCTCTTTTATGGCGTTATTTTTGTGCCTCGATCTTGAGCGAGTAATAAGTTTTGATCACAGAGAACTATATTTTGCAAGCACATTACATTATATTTTGAACAGAAATTAACAATCGCAAAAAAAAAAAGAAATGGCTTGAGCAAGGAAAAAACGATTCCGTGCTCAATAAATGTATTTGCTTGTTTGCTATCCATATTAACGTGCAATAATAACCCCTCTCACGCAGTTTACTCAAGTGCTCTCTCACAAACGTATTCTCTGCGCTCCTGTCAAGTCCTCTCTCTCTCTCTCTCTCTCTCTCTCTCTCTCTCTCTCTCTCTCTCTCTCTCAACCTCTTAATTTTGTGTGCGCTCAACTCTTGACACACGCTTTGATTTGATTGGAGACCAACAGGCAATCACAATTGACCTTTAATTTTCTGATTGGTTGATTCTGTGGCACACTTGTAACACTGTTGTAAGTTGAGCGAGCGTGTGTCAACAGTTGAGCGCGCACAGAATTAAGAGGTTGAGAGAGAGAGAGGGGGGGGGGGGGACTTGACAGGAGCGCAGAGAATAAGTTTGTGAGAGAGCACCTGAGTAAACTGCATGAGAGGGGTTATAACTGCATGTTAATATGGATAATAGCAAACAAGCAAATACATTTATTGAGCATGGAATCGTTTTTTCTTTGCTCAAGCGGTTTTCTTTTTTTTGCAGTTGTTCATTTCTGTTCAAAATATAATGTAATGTGCTTGCAAAATATAGTTCTCTGTGCTCAAAACTTACAATTCCTAGCTCAGGATTGAGGCACAAAAATAACGCCATACTCTTCTCCGTGTACACCAATGACTGCACCTCTCAAGACCCCTCTGTCAAGCTCCTGAAGTTTGCAGACGACACTACAGTCATCGGTCTCATCCAGGACGGTGATGAGTCTGCTTACAGACAAGAGGTTAAGAAGCTGGCTGGCTTATAAACAATTGTTTTTTGTCTCTGTGTACAGGAAGCTTATGCCACTAAAACAAATTCCTTGTCTCTCTCTCTCTTCTCTCTCTCTCTCTATATATATATAAACTAAAATATTTACTAGCCAATGGTGATTCAATTGCCAAGGTATCCGTAGAGGGTTGCAACCTAACCAGTAGTCCTTATTAGGGCCGGAGCACAAAAATGCCACAAACTGAAATGTGTTTTTATGATGAGAGGAACGTTCCCCTCAAATTTTAATGAAGATAAAAGCAACTTTGTCTGAACCATGGCATGCATTTTTCGTGAGGTTTTGAGACTGACCTACTTTCCATTGCAATTTGTAACAAAGAATTTCCCATTGTGGTTCAATAAAGTAATTCTGAGTCTGGTTCTGATTTTTAAACAGACAGTGTTTCTAATGATAACGTTTTTTTTTTTCAGTTTAGTTTTTATCTTTTTTTATTAATCTTCTACATCCATGCACCACTTTTATTATACAGTAAGAAGCTACTTTTTTATATCTTTGTCTTAATACATGGTTTTATTTTAAAAAGAAGCTTTACATACAACCTTATCAGAGCTAATGATAATGACCTGTAATGTTATACATTTATGTAGTCTTGATTTGGGTGTGTACAGTGGTTTTACATTTAAAACGGTTGTAAGTCTAGTTCAAGTAAATATTTGCACGCCATAGTCAACTTTTCTCAGGTACAGGTTTCACAACAACAAAAATGTGGCTAGTAAAAATGATGTGTTGCTAGTAACTTTGGAAAACCACTAGCCACATTGGCTAGTGAGAAAAAAGTTAATGTCAAGCCCTGTGTATATATATATTAAAAAAATCCATTGTTGGCAAAGTTTTCTTTTGTTGCTTTGTATAATGTTACATAAAATATACTTCTTTTAGATTTGAGTGTATGGGGTCTCTAACAACTCATTTCAACATGCTCTCTTAATAAAGTGAAGGTACACTTTAGATGATAGTGCTGTTAAATCATACAATCTTAACAGAAACTAGTTTAAATCGAGTGTGAGTTAAGAAATCTAATCTTTGTTTTCATGTTGGTGTAATGTGATTTAGAAAAACATTTTCAAGAAGTTTATGAAATTGCAAAAAACTTTACTGCCGTACTATGGCCAAAAGACTACCAAACAAGAAAAAAAGAAGGACAAGAGCTGATTGTATCTGTCGGTTGTTGACTGGGTTTGGCCGCCGATGGAAGATCTGAATGTGATTGGCCTGATTGTGGTGCAGCCTTGCAAATGTGAGATAAGTTAACATTGGTTAATGCACTAGGTGTCATGAAATAACAATAAACAATACCTTTACAGAATTTATTAAACTAAGTTCATGTTATTATAAGTTCTTTTTAGGTATAGATTTTAACCATTTCAGTAGTGGTTGGTCAGAAAAGTCAAGGGAGACTGAGGCTCTTAAAAAGATATTGCAAAGTAATGTACAGATACATTAATCAATTGACTCACTAATGTATTAATATAAATACATATATTTTTCATTTTTCTTTCATATGCAATTTCTTTCATATGCAATTCACAAAATGGGGAATCAATTTTCCTTTCAAACTACACTCCAACATATAATCATATAAACATATAATCAATGAAGCTGTAGCACACAATGCATTTCTTATTTATATCACATCATGTCATTACATCATGACTGTGTTCTGAAGAGAGGATTCATACGAGTGCACATTTGTCATACTGTACAAATGGACTCAATACAATATGTTAGTTTCATATAATTTATCATTTAACCAGCATAACATCTATAATACTTTCTGTTATTTTCATTTATTATGCAGCAGTCCCATTTTAAATATTTCACTATGCACAGACACTATTTAACTGAACAGAGATGACATCACTGAATTCAATGATGAACTGCCTTTTACTGTCATTTTGCATTATTGAGACACTGTTCTCCAAATGAATGTTGTTCAGTTGCTTTGACGCAATGTATTTTGTTTAAAGCGCTATATAAATAAAGGTGACTTGACTTGACTCAGAGTGAAGTTTTAATGAAGAAAGCATCATATCTGTATTTTTAAGTACATAATTATTATTAGTAATAAAAGATTAATAGTAAATAGGCTACGTTTACATGATATATGGAGGTCTTTGATGTGTTTTTAGTATTGACGTTGACGATTAATTGATTATTTCATCTTTAGACAATATTTTATGAATATTCCTGAAGATTGACATCCTTAATAAATAGGCTACATACGTATACGTAGACAACATAAACAATAAAATATTGAGTGCACCAACACTGGACTGACTCACACACAGATATTATTATCTACACCAGATCCGTTCTGCACCACATCAACAGGTGTGTCGATAAACTATCCACCCATAAAATATTTAAAATATTCCCCAATTAGAAACCTCGGATGAGCAAGGAAGTTGAACTCCTGCTAAAAGCAAGTGACACAGCTTTCAAATCTGGCGACCAGGAAGACTACAGTTTATCCAGGGCCAATCTGTGAGCTGCTAAATACAATACTAACTTCGGATTGAAGATAAATTCAACAACAATGATCCTCAGTTTATGTGAACAGGCATTCATGCCCTCACAGGCCCATCACCTCAGCTCTCCTCACTTCCCTGGATCACCTGGATAAAGGCAACACTTATGTCAGAATGATATTCAATTCAATTTCAATGACTTCATTTCTGCTTTTAATACTGTGATTACATCTAACCTCACTGATCTTGGCATCAACCCTTCTCTCTGCAACTGGACCTCAGACTTTCTCACTGAAAGACCACAGTGTGTTAGGATTATCAATTACAACTCCTCCATTCTCACCTTGAACACTGGCGTACCTCAGGGCTGTGTCTTGAGCCCAATTCTCTACTCCCTCTCCATAATCACTCTATAATCAAGACGACACCACAGTGGTAGGCCTGATGAGCGGCGATGATTAAACGGCCTACAGAGAGGTGTTTCAGCACACGGCTGTGTGGTGAGCCGACAATAATCTCACACTCAACACAGAAGACCAAACAACTGATTGTGGACCCCGATGGACTCAGAAGGACTACACACACCCATCTACATTGATGGGGCCGAAATAGAGTGTGTTACTAGTTTCAGATTCCTGGGTGTGTGTGTTTTTGAGAATGTTTCCTCACAAACCACAAAACCTCAACACCACCATTCTGATCAAAACAGCACCTGTACTTCCTTAGGAAGCTAAGGAAAGCTCAAATGTCCCCCACATCTTAACAAACTGCATCAGTGTGGTACGGCAACCACAAAGACAAAGACATCCATCAAAGACACGTACCTCGAATATATGAATAACTACAGCATCATCTGTTATTATTGTTGCACATTCCTTTGCACAGTCTACTTCATAATGCCCACTGCACTGTATTTAGCCACTGACCATATGTTTCTATATTTACAAATACCTCATTCCGAAAAACTTACCATATGTTTTTATACTTCTTCATTCTGAATAATGAACCATCTGTGTTTTTTACTTCTCATTTTATTAATACACAATGGCTAATTGCACTTCTGGTTAGATGCTAATTGAAATTGCATTGTACTTGTACTCTGCAAAATGTGAGTAAAATTGAATCTAATCGAATCTAATTTATGTTAAGTTAAATTTTTCATGTAGCATGTTACTTCAGTCAAAGTGCTCAAATCTAGTAATTACTCTGAAAAGTGTTCAATAAAAATTGAACTCTGGAATGTTTATTGGTATAACTCACCCTCGTACAGCGTGGATCAGGCGGAGTGAAGGATATGCAGTGCGCACTTTGAGTTTGTGTTTAAGAATGAGCTCGTTCACGATCTCCACGTGCCTCTCTCCACCCTTCACCATGAAGGCTGGGATCCAGAGCACGCTGTTGTTCAGCTGCTGTAGACGCCGGATGAAACTGTCCCGCTGTCTTTCGTCCTGCAGACCCCCGTACACCCGCGGGATCACGGAGGGGTTCATAGTGGTGAAGTCTGATCTCAAACCCACATCATCTGCAAACTCCTCCAGAGGAGCCAGGTTACATCTGCTCAGGGATCACAGAACAGGCAATTAAGACAAATAAATTACAATTTAAGGAAGAAACTAAACATAAAACTTTGGATAAAATAAGGCTAACACCGGTCCAAATCCATATGCCTTAATTGTTAATTGTGACGAATATGCACACTGCTACTGAGCATCACAAAGCCATCATAAAATTCCCATTTAACCATGTCAAGCATAATTCAAATGAATCATACAGCATAACTGAATTTAATGCATGTGCAGATGAGATTTAAAGGACAGATTATCCGTAAATAATTACTTAAAATTAAAGATTGTTCCTCACACAAAGCTATAGCTATAATTATAGTGCACAAGTTATCCGTCACACATACTATTATGATGTTTTTTGTTTGTTTGTTTTTTCTGCGTCACTGTTAGCATTTAACAGCCTCAGTTGCAATTAATAAAACACTCTATGCAGGGCCGCATTAAGATTATAAGGGGCCCCTGGGCTTTACCTCTTCCAGGGCTCGACAATAAGGACTGCCCGATTACCTGAGGCTAGTGTGAATGACGCTCGGGACAGTAGACGTTACGGTCACTTGCCCGATCGGGCCAGTGCTGTAGGGTGTGCGTTTTATGTAGTATATGATATCGTGATTGTTGATTTAACGATCTGATATTATCGAGTATGCATCTCACTTTACAAAAAACAAACAAAAACACACCCATTCTGTGCACGCATGCACTACATGATGTAGTCTAGTCAGACTAAATTAGACTTGTGCACGTGATTTAGTCTTAATGCTTCAGAATTCAAATATGCCCCTGTATATATTTCATATTTATATAATTTAATATCTATGTTAACCAATATTACACAAAGAGTGCCGTTTTTCACCAAATATTAGCATGATTACTAATGTGATGATTTTATTCAGCGTACAGTTTAATAAACAAGAACTTAATATCAAGTGACTAACATTTTAGACTCCAAATCGTCTGTTTCGCTGTATTTCGCCAACAAAAAATTATTATAATCCACAGCTTTAGTGTGGTTCTTTCATTTTAATTTAATTTTTTTTCATTTTTCGTTACTGGCTTCAGCCAGATGGTTGAGATCACCGGGTTTGCATTCAAAGCAAAGCGATAAAGCGTAATTTTAAAGGGACAGCCAACGAATTATAAAATCCGATTACAATATTTTCCGGCATCATCGGGGCCCTCCCCCAGCCCAGGGCCCTGGGCTTAAGCCTGTGCATTAAATATAATAATTAATTAAATATACTTTCATTTTTGTTTCATGAAAGAAAGTCATACATGTTTGGAACAGGCGTTTTTATCCTTAATTAGCTGAAATGAAATAAAATTTTATTTCATCTGGACAGCTCACTTTCTCATTCATTTTAACTATTTTAGTACTTTAAGTACTAAATATCTAAAAATAATATATATATTTTTATAATAAATATAAAATAAATATATTTTATATAAATATAAAAATATCAAATTTTATCGAATATTATAACGGTAGCACTTTACAATAAGGTTCATTAGTTAACTACTTTAGTAAACATTATTAAAAAGGCATTATTAAAATCAAAAGTTGTGCTTGTTAACATGAACTTACAATAAACAAGTGTATTTTCATTAACATTAACAAAGATTAATAAATACTGTAATAAATGTATTGTTCATTGTTAGTTAATGCTATTTAATGCATTGACTAATGGAGCCTTATTGCAAAGTGTTACCACAAAAACTAAAACTGTATCTCAATGAAATTAAAACAACACTGGTTTGGAAAGATGGATTTTCATTTTAGAGGTGAAGTATTAAAAGCTTCTAAATTACTTAAAGATTTTGCTCCTGGTTCAGGTTTCCAAAAAATGGGAATCAAATAGTGTCCAAGCCAAGTTACCAGCAGGAAAACACTGATGCAGTGAGAGATAAATGACCATTTAGACCTTATTAGACTCTGTGCCTTGCCATAAGACCGTAATAATTAGATCACCGCAAAGAAGTAAATACATTACCGTATAACGAATCCATGGCTGTCTATCTCCTTCCCACATCTGCTCTTTAGCAGAACGCCTGAGTTTCCCACCACAGCGCAGGTCTTGAACGACTTGTTCTTCAGTGGAGAGACTTCAGGGAGTAAACTGTGTAGCGTCTGAGAAATATCGAATGTCCTGCGTCGGTCCAGAACGTAGCGGACCTTATCGCCTGGTTTAAAACTGCTCTTGAGAACAGACACGTCTCTCTCCGCGTCCAAGAAGCGAAGTACGTCCTTCCTTTCCATGTGTTGAAATGAATAAACACCACAGATTACTCATAAGTTCATAACCACACCAGCCTGCAAAACATACTCGAAAAATAACCCTGTGTGGTCATGCTCTGAGCAAGTCACAGGACAGTCTATTAAGCAATATCTCTAATCCTCGTCCCTTTCAAATGTTGCAGCATGAAGCACATGGTTTCTCACCTTATGATGGTCACAAGGGTGGCATTGCTCTTCCATCCCACTCCCATGTCACTCAGATCACGTAAATCAAAGCTGAAATGTTTCTCAGAGCTGTTGACCATCAGTCTGAAGGAACCTGGCTCAGACTTCCTGTTCAAATGGCAATGTGACAAACAGTAACTACACGCTCTGGCACTGATGCATTAAGTTTGATATTGTGTTTGTGTAGTCAGACTCATTAATATACTCTCATAACAAAAAGAAAGCACCATGCCGTGTACAGCAGCACTGGTATCCATCATGATATCAGAGAGGAAAAAAAACCTGCACAACCAGTTTAAGACATGCTGCCATCAGACTCACAGACACATCACCCAAACAAAACTCTTTTCCTGAGTTATTGATTGGTTATATCGGTGTTTTGGTGTCATTGATCACTGTTCAGTTAGATCTGATCATTACCTGCATTTCTTCCTTAATAAACTAATCATCTGTTTATTAATATTCAGTAAGGTCATTGATAAGTTTAGGTATGGGGTGGATTAAGGGATCTAGAATAAGGCATTAATATGTGCTTTATCAGTACTAATAAACAGATAATATGTGAGTAAACAGTTAATATTGAGAATTGGTCCTTAAAGTAAAGCATCGCCTTTATTTGTATTGATTTTCTGTTTTCATTTTTTAGTATGAGTTTTAGTAGTTTTGCTTTGTGTTTTCCCCATTTTTATTTTTTATTTTTATATTTTTTTATTTTTAGTACTTCACCTAAATGAAAATTGCACATTGTCTTGCAACTAGCTGAAGTTTTTGTTGTTGTTGTTTTACATATTATATTTCAACGAATGTTTAATTCAAGTAATGCAAATGTTTTTTTTATTAGTTTTAGTTTCAGTTCACACTCATAACCCTGCTGCTGATCTGTTTCCTGTTCTCATTATCCAGCATATTGTGTTTGAGTTGTCATCTGTCCAGTCATTTGTTGCTGTGTTTTTGTAAGATTTTGTGGTATATTCTCTGGATTCAGAACTTTTATTTATTTATTTTGTAAGCATAAACTCAAACTTACATTTGATACATTTTTCAGACAAAGACACGTAGTATCTCATGTAATTTTGCTTATATCTTGATTAAATTTTTTGATATTTGTACTTTTACTAGAAGTGCTTGGTGTTCTTTTTCTTTGAGGAGCAGGTTTGTACGAATCTGCATTTTGTAAATGAGCAAACTGTCGCTGCAAAGCATCAAAAGACTCATGTCACATGAAATCACATCGAAACCTGTGAGAAGACTCAGCTTTAGGTTCAGTTGACATTTACTGTCAGTTTTTTTCCACTTCTGTTTTTCAGTGATGTGCAACCAGAGTGCAAGAGACTAAAGGAAACCACATCTGATGAGCGTGAGCTGTCTGTGAGCTGTCCTCTTACTTAAAGAACAACACACAACTCTCACGCACACACACACACACACACACACACACACAAGTCAGATCTAAATCTGGCAAGCATATATGGCAACTAAAATATACTTTAAAATCACTTCTTCTGAAACTCGTTTGTCATGTTATTACTATTTATGTTATTACAACATGATGATTTTTAAATTGCACCTTTTTATCGGAAATATAATTCTTATTAATATATAATAGCATATTAAATAAATATATTCAGATGTAAAGTAAGCTACACAACTAGTGCACATTGATTACAATCAGTTGCACTTCTTTTTCACAAGGGTGTGCAAGAACAAAAAAAGCCATTTCGACTCAAACAAAGGACAGTGTGAATCGATCTTAATTCAGTTGAGATGAAACAACAGCAGGGCTCGTGAACTATAGTTTACAATAGGAGGTCTATGACACAAATCAATAAACAAATGAGCAGAAATGAATGTTTAGTGCTAGAGACTACAGCTCAATCAGACTTCCGATGCTGATTAGATGAGGAGGTAATTCACTCTGTAACCTTACCTTGTCAATCCAGTTCTCTGATGCGCTTCATTCCTGCCGATATCTGTCGTCTTGTAGACTATCAGCAGGATGCTTATGGTGCAGATAGTCCACCGTTTCCGAGTGAGCCACATTTCACACACGCATCTGGAGCAAGTGTGTGAAGATGAGAAGAAAGAGTGCTCTCCTGAAGCGCACATCACCCATCGCTCTCTCTCTCTCTCTCTCTCTCTCTCTCTCTCTCTCTCTCTCTCTCTCTCTCTCTCTCTCTCGAGTCAGTGAGTGACACGTGCAGGAGCCAATCAACGCACATTGAGACACATTCTAATAATCTTTCTTATCGAAATCGAATCGGTTTCGAATCGATGAAGCAGTGCATTTCTTTTCCACGCAGAAATCTGATCTCATCGTGGATTACAGGAAGTGACAGGAAACACGGAGACAGACGCACTCTTTAGAGAAATTGGCTGAAAATCTTAAAGTCGCCTATTGTAAAGTTTTAGGCACTTATGTAAAAATAAATAAATAAACTAACTGTAAAGTATATATTTAAAAAAAAAAAAGAATAGTAAGCATAGTTTATTAAAAAAAATAGAAAAATGTTTTATTTATAGGCTAAATTAACTTTATTAGCTAAATCGAAGTATTTATTAAAGCCATTTTCTTTCTCACACTGCAGTTAGGGCATATTCTTGATTTTCCACTGACTTTCAGATTATTGCAGAGAATAAACTCTGTGATCAACCAACGTTTATGAATCGTCTGCTTGTTTTGTCATCATGATAATCTTCACAAAGAAACAGAACTTTTGTAAATTTGGAAGCCTGAATACAATTGGCAGACGTCAGTGGCTTAACTTTGCTTTGAAAAGTGGTGGGAAAAATTTAATTTTCGATTTTCAAAAACACATCGATGTACCAGGGGCAGGGCCAGAGAAGGCTGACCGCAGGTGCTGAGGGGGTGCAGACCATTCAGCGCTCCAGACTCGATGGCCTCGTCCCAGATGGAACACTTCATGTGCACTTCCGGTCTTCAATGGCCACAATAGCCGCATTTCCACTGTCGGGCCAATGTCTGTTAAGTCCACGAGACCGTAGGGAGTCCCGTATGTCATTTTAGCGAGGGTGCTCGCGAGCGCCCCCTATGTGGCCTTTATGTGCCCTCGATCCGCACCGGCGCGAGCTCTGCAGCAGTCTTCAACTCGACAGTCAAAGCATTACGTCACAAAAGTACGGACGCAGAGGAAGACCACGAGGGTTTAGGGTGCCATTTGGGAACGCTCTTTTGCGACTAAGTTGGTCGGATGAGCAATTTTGTAATTATTTTTTTATTGTATTAATCAATGCATGCTGATGAACCTGTATCATAATTTATAGTTATATGGAAACGAAAATGGTTAACATTCAACCCGTTCTTTTTCATCAGCAGTATTTTTTCTGATTTGAATTTTGTGAAAGGAGTTCCTCTTTTGCTGTGTTATAAGCCCAGCTTAGTTCTCGCCCACTCAATTTTGTAATATGCTTCAATTTTAGGCAGGTCAATCTCCACATGGACACATGGGTTTATGGTAAGCTGTATGATGAACTACACCACACCACAGACACATGACCTCAGCGTCACTGTCACTGTCACTTCTGACAACTCACAGACCTTATTTAACCAAAAACCCACTGACATCAGGACGATGGAACTGAAAGTGTTTAAATGCTATCTCATTTCCGGTTTTGGCCCACAAAAACAAATCTTCCCCGGTTCCCTGCATCACTCTCAGCTTTTGGGATCTGAAGGAGTGTTTGGAAATTGTGACGCTCATCTGAGTTGGGCTTGCTTGATTGGTTTTTATTTTGGCAATTGTAAAAGGCCATTTACACCAGAACTGAAATGAATAAGCCTCAGGCTGAAGGAAATATAAATTATTGTCTGTACAACCTTTTTGTCTGTAAAATCATGTCAAACTAACCTTTCAGCTGTGCTGCTGTTCTGGATTGCATGAAGAAAAAGATGCAGGTTATCTAAAGTCATTGCTGCAGTACGGTTGAACTGGATCATCAACGGTCAGCAGCATAGACACTGGTTAATAAAGCTGGATTAAATACATAAAGGATATTTGTGCTATTTACCATATTGCAGGTTTGCATCACATTCTGAGTTTGCATTTTTCAGTAGTATTCATTTTGAGGAATACTAAATCAGTTTTAGTGCTAAATGTTGACATTTAGTCCAGAACTACAGAAAGCATGTTCACACAACGCTTCTGCACTCACTCCTGATTCCTCTCAACATGAGGACAAGAGAGCTGTCAGTCAATGAGTAAATGGACTTTCATTCCCTTTTTTTCCCTCTTTTTCCTTTTTTTGTTGAAAAAGTAACTCAGTTGTTTTTATTGTAAAAGTATTGTGGTACTTTAGTTACTTGAAAAGAGTCATCTCTATCCAAGTTAATGTGTTTCCTCCAACACTGCTAATGACACAGCTTATTAATGCTCATTTTATTTTGTTCTCTTCTAAAATGTTAGATTTTTTCCCATCCCTGATCATGCATTTATTTATTTAAATTTATTTCATTTCATTTTACTTTATTTATTTATTTATTTTTATTACAAACACTCATTTGTTGATGCATTTATGCATGGAATAAAATAAAATAGGTGTCTTTATCAAACTAAAAATGAATGGAAACCTTTTGGGGGGGTAAAGCGTGTACTATACTTGTGATCTTGTTCATCATATTTGCTTGCATATAAATGCAATAGAAAATAAAACATCTACATTATTAGTTTTTGATCTCGTATGTGTGTGATCCATTATGAGAAGTGAGTGTCCGTCTTGACTGGATATATTTTATTTTTTTCCTTGACCACTGCAGATTACTTTCGTCCACTTCGAGGCGAGGCATCTGGCTTCTCAAACGAGTCTTTGATTCATCCCAGTGAATCGAGTCTTGTAAATTCTTTTACCAAAAAGATTAATTCATTGATTCGTTCGGAGTGCTTTCATATTCACACCAGAAGGTGGCGCCAACAGAACGTGAAATGAGTTATAAGTCATTTACGTGTTATGATTGAGTCACTGCATTAATTTGTACGAAAAGCCACAACCCTTATACAGATGCAACTAGAATGTTGTGGAAAAGTTAATTTATTTCAGTAATTCAACTCAAATTGGGAAATAAATTCAGTGCACATAGACTGAAGTAGTTGAAGTCTTTGCTTATTTTAGTTGTAATGATTGTGGATCAAATTTATCAAAAACCCATCAATTCACAATCTCAACAAATTAGAATATGATGTCATGCCAATCAGAAAATCAACTCAAAACACCTGCAAAGGTTTCCTGAGCCTTCAAAATGATCTCTCAGTTTGGTTCACTAGGTTACACAATCATAAGGAAGACTGATCTGACAGTTGTCCAGAAGACAATCATTGACCCCTTCACAAGGAGGGTAAGACACAAACATTCATTGCCAAAGAAGCTGTTCACAGAGTGCTGTATCCAAGCATGTTAACAGAAAGTTGAATGGAAGGAAAAAGTGTGGAAGAAAAAGATGCACAACCAACCGAGAGAACCACAGCCTTATGAGGATTGTCAAGCAAATTGATTCAAGTATTTGAGTGAACTTCACAAGGAATGGACTGAGGCTGGGGTCAAGGCATCAAGAGCAAACACACACAGACGTGTCAAGAGATTTACTGAACCACAGACAACATCAGAGGCGTCTTACCTGGGCTACAGAGAAGAAGAACTGGACTGTTCCCCAGTGTTCCTGAGTCCTCTTTTCAGATTAGAGCAAGTTTTGTATTTAATTTGGAAACCAAGGTCCTAGAGTCTGGAGGAAGCGTGGAGAAGCTCATAGCCCAAGTTGCTTGAAGTCCAGTGTTAAGTTTCCACAGTCTGTGATGATTTGGGCTGCAATGTCATCTGCTGGTGTTGGTCCATTGTGTTTTTTGAAAACAAAGTCCCAGTTTACCAAGAAATTTCGTAGCACTTCATGCTTTCTTCTGCTGACCAGCTTTTTGAAGATGATGATTTCATTTTCCAGCAGGATTTGGCACGTGCCCACACTACCAAAAGCACCACGTTTGTTAAATGTCCATGTTGTTGGTGTGCTTGACTGGCCAGCAACTCACCAGACCTGAATCCCAGAGAGAATCTATGGAGTATTGTCAAGAGGAAAATGAGAAACAAGAGACCAAAAAATGCAGATGAGCTGAAGACCACTGTCAAAGAAACCTGGGCTTCCAGACCACCTCAGCAGTGCCACAAACTGATCACCTCCAGGCCACGCTGAACTGAGGCAGTGTTTAAAGCAAAAGGAGCCACTACCAAGTATTGAGTACATGAAGAGTAAACGAACATACCTTCCAGAAGGCCAACAGTTCATTAAATGTTTTTTTTATTATTATTGGTCTTGTTATTGGTCTTATTATTATTGAGATGCTGTTTTGTTGTGAAAGTGAATCTAATTTGTTTGATCTTCCAAAAGAGAACTCAACCAGAAATCAGTAGTTAAGTTGTATTTACAAAACAAATATTCAGATGTGTGCAGCGCAATTTACGGAGGACTGTTTCCTGATCCTGGGAGAGAAGACTGCAATGCTGGCAAACTGTAAGCACGTTTACATATTTAAAGGATTTGCCACTGATGATTAAAACGTGAGTTTTAAGTAGTGTGGAGAAGTGCTAGTTGTTTGACAGTTTTACGTCTCACGCTTGAGGCATTCAGCCAATCACAACACACTGGATAGCTGGCCAATCAGAGCACACCTTGCTTTCCAAAACAATGAGCTTTGTAAAACCGATGGGGCATAGAGGAACAACAATAATGCACAGTATGTGGAAAATAATGTGGAATTTTGTACTATATTGAGTCCCCCATCAGACATTAGCATTAGACAGATTTGACTGCTGCTGTAGTAGTAGCAAGACAATAGTGTCCTTATTCAGCTCCAGCTGTGTGGAGTAATTCACTCATTCAAGTTACATGTTATAGTGAATAAATGTTTGCCAAGACTTTTGCGTTATGACTGTCTGGAACTTGTGAGAAGGAATCAAATTGTGTGAAATGCTTGCTGAAAAACTTACTCACCCTCAGGACTAGGACTTCAGCCGTGCTCCTGGGGAGCCACTGTCCTGCAGAGTTTGGGTACAATCCTTATCAAGCAAACCCAAACCAGCGAATCAAAGTCTTCAGCATCAAAATCACAGGCCAGGTGTGTCGAAGCAGGCTGGAAATAAACATTGCATCACAGTGGGTTCCCAGGATCAGGGGTGAAGACCTAGACCCTCATTGCATCACTTGCTCACCAGTGGATCCTCTGCAGTGAATGAAAAGAAAAGAAAAACAACAACAACAACACCTGATCCAATCAGTTTTTTTTTATTAAAAAACATAAAGTTCCCATAAATATCACACTTCAGTTTAACATTGAATGAAAAAATTAAAACAATTTTTGTGCATTCACAAATAATCCGTTTGATCAGAGTATAGATGGATTGAAACAGTGACTGTGGAGAGAGCCATGCAATGCTCTCAAACTCACTGTGTTGTAATCTCTCACAGTTTAAAGTGTCTGTCACAGGCAAGTGACACTGCTTTCATATCCCGTTGACACAACGCAGTTTTATCAGAGAAGATGGAAATTGCACACAAACAAAAATAAAAAATGAAAAAATGAACCACCACCTAACATTTAAGCCTAAATTTAAAATGAATAAATGCTCATGTCTTCTATGTTTTGACATATATGTTTACTGTTAAAATCTCAGAAAATCTTTTTTTTTTTTTTTCCTGGTGAGATGTTTTTAAACTTAGTTTTTTTTTTTAACTCCTTACTTGGGTCAATAGAAACAATATACTGTATTAACATTTAATATCTTCAGTTTGAACAGGACCAGCAAAAAATAAATTTTATCTTAGATATTTCATTAATTCATGTACATGTGTACGCACTGCCAAATTACCATCAAAAAACATAGTTCTGTATATAACTGTAAATGTTAAACATAAGCATATATCATGGATTTTAAAATACCTTTTTTGGGATAAAAGGGTCTGCTAAATGTTTTGCAGTTCTGTATTGCTATTGAATTTAAATATGTGGTTGTACTCTATGCATCTTGTAAACTGACTTGTGCTGAAAATGTATAGTTTTCAATGAAGTCCTACCATGAGCTATGAATGTAAGTGGTGATATACAGGTATGGTATTTTAATTTAACAATAAAAAAATGATAACCTAATTCCCAAAGAAGAACCACAGCACCCAAGAGCTCCATCAGAGCGGCTACTGTTAGCATCGAAACGGATATTGCGTCGAAAGAGCTCGGCAGCTGCCCTCTCCCATATTGTATTGTGAATGATGTCATTTCCCATGCATTTCCCACTTACATGTTGTACAGTTTAAAGCAATAAACTCATAATGTTTAGCTTTTTTTATTCAAACATAAATGAGTAGATTATGTTGCAATGTGGTTTCTTCTAATTGAGTTTGACCCAAAGGCTGCCTGCGTGGGCGTAGCTGCGATGTTTAGATGCTGTGTATAACGGATGCTGAAACACTGATGGATCAATGAGGAGAGAGAGACTCTTGGGGAACGTCACTATGGTAACTGACGGTGAGTGCCTGTGGGTGTGCAGCGGTTGCCATGGTTACCTTCTCTTCAGCTCTTGGGTGTGATGATGATGCTGCTCTCTCTCTCTCTCTCTCTCTCTCTCCTCCCTCCTTCTCTGTTTCAGTGAGTCAGGCTGCGCTGAAACAGCAGCACTTCATCTCTCGTTCTCTGCCGTGCGTCAGATCTTAACGTGATGAGCGAGTGAGGTAGGCAGGCTGTTATGAATGTTTGTCTTCTCATGGACTCTTTCGTGCTCTCTGTTAAATGCAGTGGATGTGTTAGTGTTAGCAGATTGAACGCTTTTGCTCTGTATAGTGTGAGAGTTTGAGCAGATTCATTGTGTCCGTGATCCTTTATTTAGACTCCTGAGAGACTCTGTCATGTGCAGACCGATATTTTCAGGATGATCAATGGTGTATGTTTGAGGAAGTGCAGGAGAGCATTAGACAGTTGTCTCTCTTCATCCGTGATCCATGCACATAATAAATACTGTCTGTTTGGGATGAGCATCATCACTGGTTGATGAAAAGTGAGCGGTTTCTGTGGATTACACTGGTGTTCTTCTCAGTTCTTTGAGTTTATATTTGGCAGCAGGTATGGATGACGTGCGAGATGATTCATGCTGGGAATGATACGCTGACCTAGGGATGGCACTGTTTCCAGTTTCTGTTTTGATGTTATAAAAAGGGAGTTGGGATCAGTTTGGGATGAATTTAAGCAAATGTACACATGTATTTATATCTCTGTTAACATTGAACATTATGAATGGATCATTTGTAAAAACAACTGTTCCTTTATAGCCTAATCAATACTTGGCTTCAATAATGTAGATTAATGAAGAGTGCAAACGACTGATTTCCACTTATTCTAAATCTTTAAAGAAGAAGGGCCTAGTGTACATAGATGGCTTTTCTTTTCTTTTTTTTCTTTTTTTACCTCTTTTTTAGTCTCTTTGTAAGAGGATAAATGCTGTTTCTGAATATATAAAAGGATGCCATTCCAAAAAGATCACCAAATCCTAAACACAGTCGTTTGGCATTGTTTTTGGCATTTTTTTTTTTTTAAAAGAAGTGCGAATGATTCATATTTCAGATATACAAGACTTGTATGGATAATGGAGTCCAGTCTGTTATAAGTGATGCTCCCTGTGGTTTTAGGAGAGGACGTAGCTCTATAGATCACATCATTATTCTTGAAAGTTACAGAAATGATGCTAAGGAACATGTGACTGCTGTTTTCTTTGACTTAGCAAATGCATTTGATGCAACTTGTAAATACAGTGTTTCCCATCATCCACATCAACTTATAGAAAACTGCTGCTGTTTTCCAAACTGAGATTTTATGTAAAGTAAAAAAAAAAGGTGGATTGACATTGGTTACTGACTTTTGCAGAATTTTCTCTGTTCGACCAGCCTTTAGCTGTGACAATATTCACAAAATAGCATGGCCTGTCATGCATTATTGTTTAATATTGTTTCAGAAAGTAGCACAATATCTAGCACAATATCTCATCACAACACATTTGATGAATGGATATGCTATTCTTTCATTTTTCATTTCATCTGAATATTACCATCTGTAAGATTGACTTAGCCAGTCAAAGCAGTTTTGAGGTTAATTGATCTAATTCTGTGTCTCTGGAAAATCATTATGGGATGTTATGCTGAATTTGTGTCTATTTGGGATTTGTGGAAACATTAATGTTTTTAGATTCACGGATTAAAGAAAAAAAAAATATATATATATATATTGGGTACATTTACAACAATGTACTAAAAACAGAAAAGTTCTTCTTCTGCATTTTTGAAAAGTGTTGCACACAGACAACAACATCATCAAAATGACCCCGTTCACACAGATCTGTGGAATCAGCTGAAAACAATGTTTTATGGTTATCATGCATGTCCATAGAATTTGTTTTCATAAATTTGTCTTTGTAATTTACATGGAGACAGTAATGGTGTTGTTTACCAAAACCTGCACTTTGAAACCTGTTTTCAAAGGTTTAAATAATCAGCCAAAACATATAAACAGTTGTAAATTTTTCATTGAAAATCATGTCGTATAAAGGCCTTAAATTACCCTTAGGGTAGGGTACATATATATATTTTGTTTGCTAGTGTTATTTTAATTTTATTTAATATTGTCATTTATTTATTTAGTTATTAATGATTTATAAAGATGAAGCATAAAAATCCTGGTTTATTGTGTGAAAATTGCAAGATTTGTTAAAAAAACGTTACTTCATTCCTGAAATGCGTTTTGATTTCATATGCCCAGAAAGACCAAGCAGCTCCTTGTCAAGATGTTAATTTCCCTCAGTGTCAAGAGGATTATTTCAGCGATTAATTCAGTTTACACTGAAAGAGCGTAAGCCTTCAGTTCCTCCCCGTCTGCTTGTTTCTATTCGTCTTATTTGGATAGGCCTCTCTTCTTCATCACTAGACATCTGCCTGTACACTGTTTGTGCGTCTCGTTGATTGGACTGAGGCACTGAATGTAGACGTATTGTGATGGTAATCTCGGGATGTTGTCGATACCTCCCATAATTCCCAGGGGCTCAGGTCTGCTCATTTACTGTTCATCCCTCTTAAGATATCGAGTATGGTGCTGATCCCGTCACGAAGCTGTGCTAGGCCCCTTCACTTCCTGTGTCTCCTGGAGAGTATTGTTATGGGAGTCCTCTTTGATTAGATCAGTGTTTGCTCTCTCTCTCTCTCTCTCTCTCTCTCTGTCTCTGTTCAGAGTCAGACTGAAAGTAGATTTCATGAACGGTGGTAGGGATGTGAGAACTGATCTCTCTGATTATTCTGAGAGTGCTGGGTTATATTTTAAAATGTGCATTTGTTTTATTGTCATCTGTTTGTTCTCCTCTTCTTTTTTGGCTGCTGTTTTTGCAGGTTGTGAGAGAAGCCTGATGTTGCAGTCGTGATATGTGCTGCCCAGCGTGAGACGCAAGAAGCCCGTCTCCTCCTCCTCCTCTTCATCTCGTGTGCCCGTGTTCGACCGCCCAGGACTGTTTCATGGCTCTTTTTTGAAGAGACAGAGCGAGTGAAGAGAGCAGGAGATCCGGAGCAGTGTTTCTGTGGCTGATGGACTGAAACACATCGGCTCTCTTCAGTTCTGTTGTTGATCGCTCTCTTCTGTCCCGGTCAGAGATGGGCGCTCTGGGGTGCACCGTGCTCGTGTTTGCGCTCTTCTTTCAGTGCCACAGCCTCAGTGTCCAAAACCCCATGTTCAGGTCCAAGAGGTGAGCCAGGTCCCTTTTAAATCATACTTCATTATAAGTACTGAGTCAAAAATTAGCACATTAATTACACATAATTTCACTAAAATGAATTGGGTTATACTTTTTACACTTGGGTTACATTTAAGTACTGAGTACTATTAATTAACTACATGTATATATTCTAGGGTTAGGGTTTGGGTTTGGTTTGGGGTTACTTGTTATTGTAATTATACAATTATGTAATTATGCATAATTCATTGTTATTATAATAGTAAGTACATGTAACATGTGAAACACTGACACCTTAAAATAAAGTGTTACCATGAATTGTTTCCTTTGTATATTACTTAACTTAATATAGTGCCTCCATACTTTGTGTTTAGGGCTGTTATTTATGTTTATTTTATTTTGTTGTTTTTTTGTTATATGGAAACAAGTGATCCAACAAGAGTTTTATTTTAGTGATGCAGTGAAATTAATATTTTACAGAAATATTTAAAAATACATTTTTCATTTGACAGACAACAGAAACCTACGGAAGAGGATTAGGGCCAAGCAATAATAATAATAATAAAATAATAATAAAAATAAATAAAACCATTTTGAGATTAAGGTCATTATAATGCAAGATTAAATCTATGGATTAAATAAAATGTTAATTTCAAGAATAAAGTCATTGGTTTTTGAGAAAAGAATAAACCATAACACTTCGAGTGGGTAGGACAAAGGGAGGGCTTTGCTGTTCCAATAAGGCAGCGTCTATTTAATAATTTTAATAAATAAATACATTTACACATGCATCCTGTTAATGTACAACAATACTGACGTGCAACTAGTATCTCTCACTATTTATAAGTATAAATAGCATCTAATAAGTATTTAAGCTTATTGCAAAGATCTTCTTCTTTTACATATCATAAACAGAATCACTATTTTCACTCAAATAAAGCTGTAGAGCTGTAGACAAACACAAGGTTGCACAAAAGGCAGATTTATAGCTCTCTATCAGCTCCAGTTCATTGTTTAAACAGTGACGATAATAAAAGCTTTTCTTGACACATTTATTCAAGCATACATTAAATAAATAAATCATTAACAGGTTAAGGTAAATATAATAAATACATAATATACTGCATCTATTTACTGAAATGTTATTAGAGTTGTTTTTCTAGTCGACGCAGCTCAGTGTAGAGTCTAGAGGTCAATGTAATGTTAAGTGATATATTGTTTACAAGCTGTTTATTAACATCTTTCTGTGGTTGAAACACACACGCGCGCACACACATGCGCGCGCACACACACACACACACACACACACGGATGCACAAACATTCAGTAATATTTACATTAAGCATTTTAACTTCTTTTGTGATATAATGACAGCTGAAAGCTAAGACAGTGCTTAATGTGAAAAGTTGACTGAGATTATTGGATTATGTTCAGCACGCTACAAATACCGTTCGTTTTCTTCATGCATCCACTGTAAACATCATAAACTAAAAGGTTGATCTTGGGGCTTAAGAATTGATGTCAGTTGATTAAATTGTCAACTCAGCATTATTTTCCACTGTCCACACAGCTGGCATGTTTACCTGCTATAGTTAACCACATTTTGTGTGCAAAATAGACACTAATACAGTCAAAACTGTAGGTTTCAGGACAGGGCCTGGTCAGACCCCAATGACTGCTCCAGGACCAGACAGTCTTTTGTGCTGTCCAATCCTTACAACTTTTCCCTCGATATTCGCGTACCTGGGGTGATTCCAACAGAGGTAAGACGTATCATCTTTGTGATTTGCTCATGAAAGCCCTTGCTTCATCACCGGTTAGCTCTCAGCACAGTTTTGGGAAATGCTATGAAAGTGTGCGTGGGAAGAGGAGAGACGACAGCACAGACGGCTTCTGTCTGATTTCACTCTCCTTGAGTTAAAAGCAGCACAGTTTCCCATAAACCCATGCTGCACTTCATCATTTCCTTGCATCAAAATGAACATATTATGCATGCTTTGGTAAGAACACTGTGCAAACACACACATCCTGGCACAGCTATAATGTATTACAGAAAACAAATGCACAGCCAGTTACATCTGCACTTGCATGGAAAGTCTATATGAGTGTGCTGTTGCCTATTTAATAACAGAGACTCTTATTTTGTGCTGTTTATTCATTGCTTTCGAAAGGTTACATCGAGGTGTAAAAACTAGATGGGTCATGTTTGTGTTGGAACAAAAACTGTTAACCAACGAAAACAAACACGTCTCTCAACTACTGAGAGAAACATCTTCTCATAGAAAAATGCATTTGCATCTCATGAATAATAATGAGACACAGATGAGTCATCAGTGTACTGTAGAGATAATGAATGTTTGAAACCCATAAGCACAAAATTAACTAGTTTTCTTTTTAATAAATTGATTTTAACATTGATGTGCAGCAAATAAAGGCATTTTTAACATCTCAGAAAATGTAGTTCAGAGTTTCATAAACCTTTAAAAATCAGATTGTAGCGCAGTATTATTGCAGGTTTATTTGCATGTATGTATGTATGTGTGTGTGTGTGTGTGTGTGTGTGTGTGTGACAGTGCTGATTGCACTCAACCTTGTTGCTCAGGCAGCTGAAGAAAGAGCAAGCCTAAGTCAAAGATTAAAAAACAAGAAAATGAGATTTAATATTGCCTGTTTAACTTGTTTAAATATTTAATGCAATTTTTGCAGCATATGTAATACAATACATACAAATACAGCAGAATTCATAATATAGCTGATCTAGTTAGTTAGTATTTCAGCTGAACCCTGGTTTACCCAAAGCCACTTGCAAGTGAAACAATGGAAGCAATCGAAACAACAGGAGAGCAACAATAAACAAGTGCTATAACAAGTCTCAGAGAGCTTCACACAGTACACGTATATAATAAAGACAAAGAGGCATTTTTTGCTTTTGTTCCCTTATGAAACAAAAATATATTGCAGTATATTGGAAAATATCATGTAATATATTAGGCATATATTTTTTCCAATATATTGCAATATATTGAAAGTGGCAATCATTTGAATATGTTGCTATATATTATAAATATATGTATCATCAATATATTATTAAATGTATTCAAATATATAAAATATTAGAAAATAAAAAGGGAAAATAATATATTACAATATATCACAATATATTTTAAGAAATATATTGGTAAATATATTTTCCTTTCGTTAGGGTTAATTGTATAATAAATAAAAAGAAAACAAAAATAGATAGAATACAAAAAAATACTGTATATTTTTTTTTAAGAAAACAAGCAGTTAGTAAATGAATAGAGTGAAAGACTAAAAGTTTCACAGTTATAATTCACAGTTTATATATTCACATATAAAAAATATGCATTATATAATCATAAACTATTAGTATGGTGCATTGGTGCAAATAATAAATCTTGTATTTTTTTTATATATATATAATTGAGTTTTGCTTAAAATTCTCACCTTTTGGGCACTTAGCAAATTACACATGCAATATAGTGTTATGTTATATTTACGTTTTGTTATAAAATAGTCAGTATTTACTTTGCAGCATGCTTGTATGGCCAAATAACGGCTGCCCCTAAAATGTGTTTGAAGCACTTGTGTAGATATTGCATGAAATAAATATTTTTAAATGTCTAGATATTTTATTTTGGTGCATTTAATTCTGTTATCACTGAACTGGTCTAGTCTGACGTATAATTCAGTTTCACAAAGTGTTGCATATATATATATTCAGTGCTCGTTCTGCTTTTGTAAACATGGCCAGCAGTGAATATGTGTTATCTGTGATAGAAACTGTCTGACTTGTGTTTGTTTTTAACAGTCTGACAGCTACTACTGCACGGCTGTTCCTGTCCCCACGCCATGGGAGGCATACATAGGTGAGCACATGATCATCTCTAATCATCGTCTCAGTCCTGACTTTATTAAATAATCATCTAAAGTAAGTCAACAACATGAGAGAACGGGAACTAAGTCTCACTATGAACCATCTATGAACAAGACAAAGACTTGAGTCTGAACAAGGAAGTCACGAGGACTAAAACACAGTGAATGAAACCTGGCCACTTTATTTTTACGTGTGCATTTGCACTGTAATGTTTGAACAAGGACCGTCCGCTGGGTCTGTGTGCATAGTAAACTTGAATTAATATACGTGAATGCTGTTCGGTATTTAACTGGTCCTGATGATGAAATGAATGTTTAATCTGATCAGGCTTTAAAGATGTAATCTCGTCCAGGCCGGTCTCTCCTGAGACTGCATCTGCTTCTGCTAACATCGCAGTATAAGGTCTCTCTCCTGCTGTGTGCTTACCAGGCCATTAAACCACACGTTATCATACGTTTCACTGATATCCATCTTGAAATGAAGCACGTTGTGTGAGCTCTCAGTCATTGTAACAGCTGACTGGTTGTGTGATACTGACTTCAGCTTTTAGTGGATTGTGTTTCATTGTGTGGTCTTTAGAGAAGAAAGGCTGTAGTTTGTAGAGTAACAGGTCCACCCAGACGTCTGTGTGTTTCTGAGAGTTACATTATCTCTGTGTTACTAACACCATCAATCATCATCCCATCTATTATTCATAGCTTCAATAGAGAGAGAGGCCCTTCCGGGAGATATCCATCACTTTTTATATGGGTAGATTGTGGTTGAAGCCAAGCAAACACCATTCACGCTTTACAACGCCTCACAGGCTTCATGCAAACATAAATTGTTAAACATGCATCTAAAAAAAAAAAAAAAAAAAAGCTGTAAATTAAATGATTACAATACTGTCTTTCTGCTTTAAAAAGTCATGTTTAATTCACTGTGTCTCTTGCTGTTTCTTTATTGACCAGCAAAAGTAAATCCTACATCAAATTATTTTCAGTGCACATTTCTAATAATTGTTTGTGTGTGAAACCACATTCAAAAAGAGGCTTTGCACTTGTTTATGAACCGAAATGGTATGACACTGAAACAGCTGACTGTCATTGAAGATGCTTTCCTCTCTATCTTACGTTCTCACTAAGATTACTGACTCTAACACTGTTATCTTTTCAGTGGACTTTGTTCCCCATGCCAGTATGGACACAGCCCACCACATGATTTTATACGGCTGCAAAACCCCGTATGCCACCCAAGGATACTGGTGAGTCACTCCTGGCTGCTTCAGAATTGGACTGATGTGTTGTTGTTTTTGTGCTGTTCCCATACTTTCCTTGATTTGCTGACACAAATTAGTCAGTTGCACAAAATCGTTTTTTTTTTTTTTTTTTTTTTTTTGAGAAAAATATTAAGAGATTTTTATGCAGTAAGGATGCAGTATCAAAAGTTACAGTGTGGACTTTTATAGTTACTCTAGTGGCACAATTATTAATTCTTTTTTGACATTCTGTCGCATGTTTGATGACATTTGTCTCTGTACAGTAGGTATTTGTATAGTATATGTGTAATAGTTTTATATTCGTGTAGATATATAAATTCACCATTCACCATAGAATTC
This sequence comes from Carassius gibelio, assembly GCF_023724105.1. Taxonomy (NCBI): domain Eukaryota; kingdom Metazoa; phylum Chordata; class Actinopteri; order Cypriniformes; family Cyprinidae; genus Carassius; species Carassius gibelio. Next base: position 18,019,709 of record NC_068380.1, on the reverse strand, counting down.
ATCCAATGTACAAATCATACAATTTTGAAAACAGCTTGAGTAAATGTGTCATTAAAGCTTGTTATTTGGACAACTCTGCATCATTACCTAAATTAATCTCAATGCTTTGGATAATGCGTGCAACAACTGCTGCTTCCCTATAGACCAATTCAGAGTAAACCTCACAGTTATGTCAGTGATTGCAGAAAAACACTGGGAACAAGTGGAGGTACATGGGTAAAAAAAAAATATATATATATATATATATTTGTGCCATTTGATGTAAAGATCGGAATGCAAATATTTTTTATAGAATACTGTCATCAAAGACGTCATTTGAAGCAATATGCTGATGTTTAACCCTTTAACTGCCCCACCAAGAAAAAAGCATTTGAATAATTTTTTGTTTGCATTTCTTATCTCCTTATGTCATTAGTTACCACACTCAATGTATTTTTTTTTCAACACGTCCCATAATTTTTAAAATATCAAATGGTTGATATGTCACTTTATGGAAAAAGTACCGGAATTCATACACATACTATGGAAATCAGAAAATATGAACTATAATGAATGATCAGAAAGTTATATTTCTCAGCAAATAGTACATTCTGACAGCAGAAAGGATTATCTGAAAACATTAGCTTAGCTTTTCTACGTTTACCATAAAGTGACAAATCAACCATTTGGTTGAGCAGGCAGTTAAAGGGTTAAATTAACATATTTTGGATGAAAACTGCTATGATTACTCTACTTTTAAAGCATACATTTGATTCAAACAATAGGTCTATAATATTCACATTTGCTGTTCAATGATGTATTGTATTAGCCATACAAACCTTACTATTAACATTTTAACATAAAATTTATTTATTTTATCTCACCATTCCGACTTTTTTTTTACTTGCAAATGCACGTTTATATATCCAAATTCACACTTTATAAATCGACTTAACTCAAAAACAGTTTGAGTTGAGTTCGGCAATTCAGAGGGGGAAATAAACAGAAGATCTGAGGGGAAAAGAGAGAATGACTTTGAGATGTTTTTCCTTATTAGAAATGTGAGATATAATATCAGAACTGTGAGGACCCTATCATACACTCGGCGTAAGGCACATTGTGATTGTGTTTTGGTAGTGTCAGTCAAGCACCACGTCGTTTAATTAGCAAAAGCATTTGCGCTCATTTGTGCGCCCATGGTTGTGCCGGTCTAAAAAAGAGGTGTGTTCTGGTGCACTGCTATTTTAAGGAGCTGAAAATAGACTGCACCATAGACCAACTCAAACCTGGTCTAAAGTCTGGCGCAGTGTCTTTTCTTTGTTATTTTAAGAGCATACACGCTGCTTTTTAAACACAGGGACACACAGCAGCACACAAACATGACAAATTAAAGGATTGCAAAGCAAAGTTTACAAACCTACCATTGGTCTATAGAGCAGGAGAGAAAACTGCCTGTTACTGTGGCAACCGTGTGCACCTTGACAACAGCATCTGAGATGACCTGAAGAGGGGAGATGTAGACCTGGTTTTCATCCTTTCTTCACTTTCCATGGGTCGTGTGATTAGATGAACAACAAAAGAATGAGTTCACAAACATTGCTGTAAATACACTACAGCTATATCACCTGATAAACAAACCTCAATACACCAAATCTGCTCAAACAGGCATGTATAAAGCCAGGGTCGTTTATTACACACCTTAAAGCTGAAACATATCGGACATATAAAGTGTCTCTGTCTCATTTTAACTACAGCCGCTTCATTTCCCTGTTATCAGTCTTCACCGTGCAGTTTTCCATTGCCATAGCCCAATGCTTCTCTCTTTAATGTCACTCATGTATTATGAAAAATTCATGGTGCAGATGCTGCAGGGCGTTTTCTCATGGCTTGCACGCTTTCATACTGTGAGATGTGAAGCTTCAGATGCATGAAAATAGGCTGATTATACCAAACCCAGAAAATGTGCTGAATTCAAAGAGGCCGTGAGTCATCGGCAGCCCCAGCGCAGGGGCATGATGGGATATCTGGATACACTTCGATGTTTAAAACTAAAACTAGAGGTGTTACAAGGGTGAAGACAGAAAAATCTGAAATGTGTATTATGAGAAACATGTTTCTGTCAGGTGGAAGGAGAAGTTGTGCACATCAGAAACTGAGAGATGTTGTAAATGTAAAGAAAATATACAGATACACATATATAACGTGTTGGATCCTGGAAAGACTTTTCTGATAAACTCCTGAAAAATACTTTGTTTGAGCATCTCGACCAGTTGTACTCATAGATTGACTCATAGAAAACAATAAAACTGCACTTTTGGGTCATTCTGTGTCAAAACAACCAAATTTCTGAAACTTCCCCAGCTAGAATGATGGATTTTGGGAATATTTATCCTGCAGAAAGATAAACATAACTAGTGAAAAACAAAATATTAAATGTAAAGGAGGATTAACAATCTCTCAATGCATCTCCATGTACAAATTATTCAATTTGGCCCACTTTCAATGGTAGAACAATGAAATGTGGGACGCACATTTGTGGAACAGAATAATATTTGGCCCTTAAAATGAAGATGGCAAAAAAAAAAAAAAAAAAAAAAATACATAAAATAATTCTAAATACACATTTTTTTTGCCGAGGACCTCCGGTTGAGTTGGTACAGAGTGACCTTACTGTAAATGTCTGTTGTGATGAGTAATCATTCTTAACTAAAGGAACATTTCTGACATGTTTTCGTTTGTTGCATTGTTCAGGGATTGTGGGAAAGAGCTGGGGACGTGTCGGGATCAGGCCAAGATCATGTACGCCTGGGCCAGGAACGCTCCTCCAACCAAACTCCCCAAAGGTGCCCTCCTTTCTGTCTCTCGTCTCTGTCAGCGTTTTACTCTGAGTTCAGCCAGAGCTGTTACAGTGTAACTCATAAGGGATCATCAGTAAATGGATATTCTCTGAAAAACAATAAAAGACTAAAGTTTGGTCATATTTTGCATTTCTTTTCTTTTTTTCAGATGTTGGCTTTAAAGTTGGAGGAGACACCAGAGTTAACTACTTTGTGCTTCAGATTCACTATGGTGATGCTACATATTTTAGAGGTGAGTACAGAAGAACACAGCAGATCCAGAGCTGATCAGAAATGGCCTGTGTCGGATGAGTTGCATGTCCAGAATTAACATTTTGTCATCATTTACTACCATTTTGATGTATTTACTACCATTTACTACCATTTTGTGTGTGTGTGCTTGTGCTGTTTAAAGCAGCAGTGTTTGCACAAGGTCTGGCAGGTGTAACGGTGATAAAGAGCAGTGTTTTGTCGTCTTTAGATGGTATTTTCTTTATCTTGTCTTGATTGTAGATCATCACAGAGACTGCTCAGGACTCACTTTAAGAATGACTTCCAAACCGTAAGTTATTGCTGCTAGATCTAATAATACCTGTGATTTATTCATAAGACGTATTTGGTTCATTCTGTCATCATTTGCTCTTCTTCTTGTCCCGAACGAGAATGATTTTCTTCAGTCAGTGGTGTCAAACCTGATACGACTGAGCTTTTTGAATTGAACACAATTGCAAAATGAGATTTTAGAGATGCCGCAAAGTGAAGGATTTTCAGTGAATTAACACTTTTATATTTGGGTCGGCTTATCACACAAAGTTGTAATGTAGCTATGTCTTCAGAAGACTTTTGCTTTATTCCGAATGGAGTACTTCTTTGGTCATTTTTACAGTATAAATCAGCATTCCTTCATCTCAAGATTTCTGTGGTGTTTTATCAGTTCAGCGCGTGTAACTGAATCTGTGTTGTGTGCTCTGTGCAGACAGCCCTTTATTGCTGGCATGTATCTGATGATGTCTGTGGACACTGTCATTCCTCCTGGGAAGAAAGGTACACCAACATGGGAACCATTTCAACTATTTACCAGTTTGGCACTAAAAAGCAGGCATTTGGGGTTGTGAACGGTTTCTAGCTTTACCTAGAAGGCTGTGATTGGATATGAATGCTTGTCGTCTTATTTATGCCGTCTGATGGTTTTGGTGTTTGCAGTTACCAATGCAGACATTGCTTGCACTTACACATCCTCCCCGATGTATCCATTTGCCTTCAGGACGCACACACACAGCCTCGGTGAGATTGCATTTAATAAAATATGTATGTGCATATAGTTCTTATTCAGTCTTTGCAAACTCTCCTTTTCTTTTTGTGGTAGTAACATGCATTTTCATGATCTTGTGTGTCCTCAGGTAAAGTTGTGAGTGGGTACAGGGTTCGAAATGGACAGTGGACTCAGATTGGACGCCAGTCTCCATTATTGCCACAGGTGTGTTTATGTGTCCACTCTGCCTGGTCGAGCATGATGGGTTAATACAGTCTCGGGTGTAGAAAAGAAACAGTCCCCTTTAAAATAATCACATTTTGAATGAAGATGGACACAGTTTTTGTTTTATCCAGCTGTATTTACTTATAACATCCAAGTGAAAGATATAACACCAACATGTCAGAAGGAAATGCATCATTTGTTTCTGTTAAGAGATGTCAGTCATGTTAAAGACTCATCAGTGTTTTCCCTGGTCCATAGTCACATTATCTATAACTATATATTTATATTAATAGCTAACTAGTTAAAGCCTTAATTTAGATAACACCTAAAATTTTCTAATTATATACATTTAATGCATAAAGCTGCAATAATGCAGAGATGAGTAGAGCTCTGAAAATAACTGGCAGTACAAATGCCATTTGGTTTGGGTCAAGTCAAGTCACCTTTATTTATATTGCGCTTTAAGCAAAATACATTGCGTCAACGCAACTGAACAACATTCATTTGGAAAACAGTGTGTCAATAATGCAAAAACTTATAACATGTTTCATGGGTCTGGGTCTGCAAATTGGTGTGCAAATAGGTTCATGTCAAAGCTAAATGTGTCATCAGTTACTCGCTCTCTTGTCATCACAAAAACCCAAGACTTTTCTTCATCTTTGAAACACAAGTGAAGATATTTCTTGGCGAGCAAGCACATTTGAGCTTCTGTTATTATTATTTTGCTATGTTTTTCTCTCTGGCTTGCAAAAAACAACAACTTTAACCTTCACTCGTGTTTAGGCTTTTTATCCAGTCGCCAACACCATTGATGTAAGAAATGGAGACACACTGGCGGCCCGTTGTGTGTTCACAGGAGAAGGGCGAACCACTGAGACCCAGATCGGGTGAGTCCATCTTCTACCAATAATTGAGTCTCAGTTTGCTGTTGTTTTAACCAGACTGTTTAAAACACATAACTGATGTCAGATTTCCTTTGGGAGAGTTCACCTGTTATTTTCGTTTGATTTGTTTCCTGTGGCAGTACGTGTGTTAGATGAGTGATGTTGTGCGTGCTGTTGGTGTTTCTCTGTGTTTGCATGCTGTAGTGTCTCTGAACACCTGTCTGTTAAAGTGACACGCTGTAAGACAGCTGGTGACTGGGTGACGTTTAAAGAGTGATTATACACAGCGCGTGATTGGCTCATCGATGTCTGGGTTTCATCATTTTCCATTCGAGCGTGACTCCTTAGACGTATGTGTTCCTCTGCCCGGCCGTTCCTGTTGCCATGGTGATATAGAGAGCTCATAATAGTGCATTGACGCATCTCGCAGGAAGCCCAACGCTTTCACCCACGCAGCCAACTCAAGTCCACAAGATAAAAATATAAAGATGACTGCTGACGTACAGTCTGGCCTTTGGCTCCAAGAACTGCCCACTGAGGCCAGAGACATATGCACACAAGAACACACACATGAATACATCGGAGATGCTTGGTCCCATTACACATGCACTGCTGTGAAAAAGTAAGTGCACCCCATGGGAAGTGTAATTAGGAGTTCAAGCAACAAGCATGTTGGAATCATGTAGAAACTTGTCAACTAATTATATATAGCTGTTAATACTAATTTACTGAGAAAAATGCAAAAACAATAGAAACCCAACAGGAGCTTGCCGTTCTGCAGTGTGTAGAGAGTTGGTGGTCGGTGGTGTGGCATTTGAGACAAACGCTGTTCTCTGGGTTATTTGCAGTTTAATTTCATCCTCGGAGCTGTAATTTGGCATTTTGTCCTAGCAGCTTGTTGATGTGTGCGTATCTCCTTGCTCTCAGAGGCACCTCCAGTGATGAGATGTGTAACTTCTACATCATGTACTACATGGACAACACCCGTGCTGTGCCCTACATGAGCTGCAGAGAGGACGGCAGTAGTGAACTGTTCCGAAACATCCCTCCTGAGGCCAATATCCCCATCCCGGTCAGTCCAGGTCACATGATGTCCATGAAGCAGGAGTCAGCTCCTCAGAAAGGTACCATCCAAAAATAAACATTCTGAGATTCTGCATGCAACACACTTTGAGAAGGCAGAGCGACCAAGATCTTATACTGTGGGATGATTGCATTATTGCTGTGAATCCAGAAGCCCGGTATAAAGTCTATATTTGTCTTTTGTGATTTGCGCAGACGTTGTGGAGCTGCAGGAGCCCAAGAGAGAAGAGCAAGTTCTGGATCAGGGTAAGATGTTTAAAAATGATTTCAAATTACAGAGACTATCAAGACTGAAACGCACAATTACTGCTGGAATACCATTACAAATCTCATCTGACTGACACAGCGGCTGAATGACATTCATTTAATGTGAAATACACAATGGGTTGATAGTAGAGCTGTAGTACAACTCATGAATAGAGGCTCCAAGACATGAGTGTGTCAGATGAGAGATCTGTCGCTCTTTTCATACACTGAATACTCCAGAGAGGACAAACACATAATAAAAACACAAGCAGTGTATCACTGCATCATCAGTCTGCAGTGCAGTTTACTAAATGTACAATATCAAAATAATTTGCCAATACAAAATATAATATAGTAAACAAACAAAAAAAAAACATAATATAATAAAATACACTGTACAAAAAAAATTAATAATAATGCAAAAATAATTTGCTGAAAATATTTTCCTCTGACAGAGCTCTCACACTGCTGTCACATTTTTTTCTTTTGTTTGGGTCTCATTCAGATTTTAATAACATCTTCGTTTTCTTTCCTTATGTGGAAAATGAAATTCTGCACAATTTCTTCTTTCTGTGTTCCATGGAAATAAAAAATAATAAATCATACAGGTTTTGAGTGGCATAAGGCTTGATAAACTGATAAACCCTTCACACAGCTGCCAGTGAAAATAAACTTATGTACATAGACTTTTTTTTTTTTTTTTCAAAGTTTTGTTATAAATGGGTCATGACATGAAAAAACTAGTTTTCTTTCATCTGTCTGCTTGTAAAATAACACCGCAACTTTCAGATTTTTCTGGAGAAGTCTGTGCTTATGAGAAACCGAAACTGCTGTATACGGCCCGCTGGGTCGTTTTAGACTCGGATGATCAATTTTAAAATATTTGAAATGTAAGTCATGTAAAGATTGCTTTCAGTTTAATATCTCCAACCAGGAGAGGTCGCTAGTTTCCAGCTGCTTCCCATATTAATTTACTTGTAGTAGGTCTTGCACATTCACTAACATTAGCAAATAATAAATGAAAAACTGACCATGAAAACATGATTTTCCAGTTAAGGTGGTTAACAGATTATATTTCTACCAAGGGGAAAGGCTACTTATGTGAATTGAATGCATGACAGAAATGCACTGACCGATGTTCTTAGGGTTTCCGCGGGGGCTTAAAAAGTCTTCAGTTAAAACGTTGTAATTTAAGGCCATGTAAACTCTAAAATGATACATAATGTCTTAATTATTAGAGGTCTTAAATTTAGGGACAGAAAGACAAAAATTGCAATATAGATTAGTATGTAGATTAAACTTAGAAATGCTATGATTTCACTGAATAAACTTGAGCGCTGCATGTTTCAGAGTCAGGCGGAGGCTTTGTTCTGGTTGAGGGGAAACTACTAGCCTACATTTCTGCACTTCTGAAAGTCACACTTTTGGCAGAAAACTAATTTGCTTTTTCAATAAGCCCGTCTGCAATTTTTGCTAGTACATATTTTTAAATGTGAACCAGTGGATCGAAAAAAAAATCGAATGCAAGTCTAAACAATTAAGAAACTAATATATATTTATCTATTTTAATATAAGAATTGTCTAATAATAACCTAATTGTTTAAATTATTATAATAATTGGTACTTTTGACTCTTCCCTTTTCAGGTTTCTATTTTAGCTCATACAATCATACATTTATTTCAATCCCCCAAAGAAAAAATAAATAAATAAATAGAAACCATAACATAATTTGTAATGGTTTTACTGGTTATAATGGAAACTGTAATGGTGCCTGTTGGTCTCTGCTGGTAATTGGTCGCCTTCTGTTGGTGGCTTTTTTCTTAAAACCATTAAATCCTAATGTAATATTTTCCAAAAACTCACTACATGATACCATTATCTAATGGTTTTAATGGATTAAAGTTATTCCATTAAATATATATTCCATATAATATATATATATTATATTCCATATAATATATATATATATATATATATTATCACCAAATCTCAAACTCTAGGTGTTTTTCACCGGGAGCCAGGTGCAGTTCATTACTGATCCACCACAATTCAAACATAAGACTGTATTCAAAGTGTTTAGCCCTTTATCAACAGATTTGAAAACACCTTGAATGTGAATGAAACCAGATGTTTCATTCTCATCTTCAAAGACAGGGTTGCTTATTGTTAAGCTATGACTGTTTTGTGGGAAAATATTAGCATAGCTTGACCACAGGGGAAATATAAAAAAATATATATCATGACCTACAGCATTTAACCATCTCTAACCTGCGATGAGCTCGCTGGTACATCTCAGAGATATCCCTGCATTAATTAAAAACTGAATCTGTTAGCACCTCATTTCTGCAAATCGCTTCTACTTATATTTAACTTCATAATAAAATCACTACACTTCCTAATAGAAGGCGGTACTGTGAATCCCATTTACACAAATGAAATGGCTGTGTTATAGTGTCAGCTTGGTCTTTTACAGAATATATTAATGAATTTTATGTATTTGCTTTTACCAATGGAACTAGAACAGTGACTGAATTTTACCAATGTATTACCATCTCCACAATACTTTTGGCAACGTCTTGAATGCAATCATGCTAACATTATTAAAAAAGATGTAACTGTAATGTATACTTTAATTTGTACCACTAATAGCTGTCCTTATCAATACTTATTTCTAAGAAAGTAAGAAAGTGTGTCTTTATTTGTTTCAGCTATGGCTGTTGCATGGCCAGTAAAATATGTTGCTGCATTATTCTGGCCTGAACCTTGGGGTGAGAATCAAGATGGGTTAAAGGGTAGATTTTGGCACTATTTGTGTTGGAATGAAATTGACAGTAGAAGTGCAATTGTGTAAAATGGTGTTTTGTAGGATGCATCTGTCCTTCACATCCTCTTACCATCCACAATCCTTTGCACACAATCCCGTTTCACAGGAAAATGGCAGAAAAACAATTCAGCACCAAACTGGTTCAAGCTCTACACTAAAGGCCAAAGAGCGGTCAGAAGAAAAGTTGAAAGCAATGGTACAGAAACCTGCTCAGTGCTTCAGGGACTTTCCTTATGGTTTCATAGCTCTTTGTGTGTGATGGAAGCAGAAGAAGTGTTTGGGAGTGCAAGACTGACTGGTAAAATACAGAAAATATAGGCATCTTCAAAGGGAGGGTCACCATAGGATAGGCCTACTGTAGAAAGCCAGTACTCTGTCGAATATCACCTACAAAAGTTGTTTGTTTGGACGATCAGAGGTTTGTGTTTAATAGAATATTTTTTTGGCTCAATCCCAAGAATGCACTTGATACTTGAGTCAGTGGAGTCCATGGCTGGATGTTTTGGGTCACTTAGAAATGTCACATTTTCCATGAAAACATACATCAAATAATTGTGTTTTTCAATCATTTCTTTTACAAAAGACTCTTTCATCTGCAGATCTTTGAGATTCTAGTGATCAGTTCTTCAAGCTATTTTAACAAAATGTTATCCCATCTCCCACAAACAGTTGTCAGCTCTGCAAATTTCCATGGGAGACCTAATTAGTCTTTAAATTAAAAATAAAAATTGACACATCTCTTAAATCTTAAAATAGATTACTAGAATATGCAGTAATATTCTATTAATCATCAAGTTGAAGTCTATGGGCCCTATTTTAACGATCTAAACACACAGTGTAAAGGTACACTCAGGCCGTGTACATATCCACTTTTGCTATTTTAAAGGGGGCTTGAAATGCTATTTCATGCATACTGAGTTTTTTACACTGTTAAAGAGTTGGATTCCCATGCTAAACATGGACAAAGTTTCAAAAATTAAGTTGTACATTTGAAGGAGTATTTCTGTTCCAAAAATACTACTTCCGGTTTGTCACAAGTTTCGGAAAGTTTTTTTCGAGTATGTCTCTGTGTGACGTTAGAAGGAGCAGAATTTCCTTATATGGGTCCTAAGGGCACTTCTGCCGGAAAAGCGCGCGCTCCCGTATAGCACAGCACTAAGAGCACAACAGACTTCACTGATCAGAGCGAGAGCGTCGGGAAATGTCACAAAAGGAGTGTGTTTTTGGTTGCCAGGGCAAGACAACCCTGCACAGATTACCAAAAAAAACAAACAAGGCCCAGTTTGACGCCGGATTTGCACATCGTTTATTTCTTAAGGATAATGCAGTCCTAACGAAAAAGGGTAACGATTGTGTGTTGGAACCGCAGGCGGTGAGTAAAACTGCTTCAAATATCTCTGTGTTGTTAACTTAGCTATCGGCGCGTAAGCACATCAAGTAAACAACATGCGATGTTGGCATCAAACTGCACTTTCCACATGTACAGCTTAAAAAAATTTAAAAAGACGACATAAAGTTGAACTTAGCCATTTTCCAAACCCGCTAAGCAAATATATACAGTTTCAGTACATACCACATAGAGATGTCGTTGCTGCTGCTGCAATCAATTTTTCAATTTCAGCCTCGGGATCTGATTCTGGATCATAAATATACACTGAATCTGACTGTTAGCCATGGTTTGTTTTGGATGATGTTTTTTTTCTCATGGTAATGTCACAGTTTCCAAACGCTCTCGACGCAAAAGCTTACTCACGCTCGTGATTCTTTAGCTCCGCCCACACGTCACACCTCCAGCCGCTCGTGTTTTTCCGGGAAAAATCGGTACAGACTATCTTTCTCTTATGAATATAATAAAACTAAAGACTTTTTGGAGTTATGAAGGATGCAGTACTACTCTATAGGTACTCAAGATTAACAGGATATTGAGTGAAAACCTGCATTTCACCCCCCCCCCCCCCCCCCCCCCATCGATGGAAAAACAGTCTGTGTGTAATAAGCAAAGTTAACGCACACTGTGGACCTGTCCAGAGGCGCATTTTCTACCAATGCGCTCTTTAAATAACAAAAAAAAAATTGCACCATTGACTTTAGACCAGGGTTGAGCGCAGTCTATTTTGAGCTCCTTAAAATAGCAATCATCTGGCCCTAACACTTCCATTCAGTAATGAAGCCATTTAATCATAATTTGATATAGGCATAGTAACATGAGTCATGGAGTCTCAGGGTTGTGTTTGGTATGAAATGATGTGCCTTCTATCCCCAGTGCCCCAGATCCTCAAAAACATACTTTATCTTGACAAATTGTCATAGAAAGGAGTAATATTCTAGTCATCGTTTGGTCTCTCTTACAGTGAAATGTAGTGTAGTGATAGGGCCGACTGTATATTTTATGCATATTACTTTACTGGGAACGTGCATCTTATGCTTTGTTCACGCTTGCAGTGTGAAACAGGAGTTCTCTGGAATTGTTTATTCAGATGTAACCATTGTGCAGGGGGATTTAACCAAATAATAGCCAGTGGAATACGTGCATGAACATGTATCATCATTTTGTAATGCATCATTCTAATGTATCACATTTGTGACTGAAGTGACAGGTCTTAAGGGTATAAAAGGTTTGGAAATGGGTATTAAAATGATACCTGCAGATGTGATTACATAAGTTGAAAGCCCGGATATAACCTTTTGAGGCTTGATAAATGATGCACAGCCTTTTTATTTTCCAGAATAGATGTACTGTCTGAAATAAAAGGCTGTATATGTTGCACAGCCTGCCATTTGCATGAGATCTCACCGGTCCTGTCATACAATCTCCAAAGCAAAAATAAGCACCACCAGTCTATCCAATACATGTAACACCACCAGCATAACCTCCTTTCTTCATCTCCAATGGTTCTTTCACTTTTTCTATTCACGCCACCATTCCTCTTTTGTCTTTCTGCTTCTCCTCCTCTGTTTCTTCCTGTGCAGGTGACCTCTATTCCCTTCTCTCTAAACTGCTGGGGGAGAGGGAGGACGTTGTCCACATGCATAAGTACAACTCTGCAAAGGCGGCCCGAGCCCAGAAACGTCTGATGGCAGAGATTGATAGCATAATGCAAAAAAAAGAACTGGGCTGGCCACGTTTAGGCTACAAAACAAAAGCGGATGCAATTCTGGTGAGGGACAGAGTGCACAAGTTTCACCAGTTAGAGTCCACTGTCAGCCCCTCGTGGAGCAGGACGGTACCCGCCAGACAGCCGGCCACAGGGGCGGCTCAGATGGACCAACAAGGTGGGTTTCCGCCTCATTTTTTACCCCAACACTAAACAAGGACATATCAAGTATCTCTGTCAAGTGTTGTGTGGACACTGAGCTTTTAACACATAGGCCAACAATGAGTTTGTCTCGCTCATATCCATTTGTTTTCCATTTAAAGCCTGTTTCCACCCATCTCAGTGCTACATTTATCATTCATGCTTTGGGTTGCAGAGAGTGTTTGCTTATTGTGTAATATTATACCATGTGGTGTTAATAATTCCCTCATGTGCAACTTGAGAATGACTGTAGAATACACTTCAAGATGCATTGAAAGCTTTTAAGTCAAGTCACCTTTATTTATATCAAGCTTTATACTATACAGATTGTGTCAATGCAGATTTACTGTGTCAAACAGGAAAAACGTGTTCTGGTAATGCAAAAGAAAACAGTCAGTTTAAAGTCAGATCATCGTTGATCCCATTGACCAGGGGTGCGTTTCCCAAAAGCATGGTTGCTAACCAGTTAGCAACTTGGTTGGTTGTCAATGGGAAATTGTATTGCAATCAACAAAGTTGCTAACTTAGTTCAGCTTTCTTCAAATATTGTCTGTGCAATAAAGTCAACAATGTTGCCAGAAATTGTGTCCCCAACTTGGCAAGGCAAAGGCAACAGTGGCAAGAATCAAAACCTCATCGGCGACAGAAATAGAGATAAACCTTGGGACAAACCAAACTCAGTCCCCCCTGCGAGCAAGAAGACTCATCAGGATATTTGGTTTTGAAGAGAAAGAGGAGTTTTGTCTTCTCTGCCATAAAGCCCAGATCAGTAGAGTGTCGCAGTGTAGGTTGTCCTTATGCAGTTTCTCATATCTCCACACATGATCACTGGAGCTCAACAAGAATGACCATCAGGTTTTCTTACCAACTGCTCAGGATTAGTTGTACCAACTTACTCCTTTTACATGAAGAGTTATGGAGGCCACTGTGCTCTTGGAAACATTCAGTGCAGCTGAGTTTCATGTGTGCACACCACAGTCCGTCTCTGAGGTCTGCAGGCAGTTCCTGTGACCTCATGGCTTGGGCTGTTTCTAAGTTGGAAGGCTTCAACCTAGTAACACTGCATATTTCAGCAATCACATCAACAAGCGCCGTCGTAAACCATCTCAGTTTGAAGCCTTTGTTTCACAACCTTCATCTGGCACATTTTAATGGCATATCTATAAATCCTCCTGTCCTTAAACACCCACAATCCATTGTACATATTCCAATTCACAAAAAAGAAAAATGAGTCTGAGCTTGCCCTAAAAAGTGTTTTCGGAGACGAATGCATTGTTTTCTTGTGTTGTGTTAAGACCACAGATGGTTGGTTGTCTTTCACTGTATTGCTTTAATAAAAATTTGCCCCAACATAATATTTTCAATGCATGACTGGACTAGGAAGGACACAGCTTTAATAGGATGCAGCTTTGAGAAGCACACTTGGGTTTTTCAGATCCAGTCAATGTGTATAATCAGTGGAGATGATCCAGAGAAATTGGATGAAATTAAGAGTGCCGTGGCAAAGGGGCTGAATACTTATGTCGGTGTGATATTTCTTATCAATTTTCTGTTTCTGTTGGAATGGGCCAGAGAGTGATGGAAATATATAATGCAAACAGTGTTTCCTTTCATATGCATGTGTTTGGTGTTGTTCTTTAGTGAATGCACAGAATGAATGTACTGTAGATTGATAATCTTGCATTGATGTTGCATAGTTTGTCATTGCTCTTGCTCTCATTCATAAACAAGCCATATACATTTCATGAATCAGTTTTATTTAGGATGTGTTGAATGTGTCTATAACTTCATGCTTTGGAGGCTATTATAATGAAAGAGTGTCATTCATCAGAGCACATGTGCCGTCATTTGAATCTTTTCTGAACCAGATATAATACCTGAACAACTTGATTTATTCACAGCGTATTGTATCATTGACATCTTTGGCTGTGTTCAGAATGTGTTCAGCTGTGTTCAGCTTTTTTTGCAAAATATATAAATAAATATTAAATTTAAAACTAATTTGAAATGTATCCCAACCTTAAAGTGCATCTTGACATCAAAACGTATTTTAATATGGATTAGTTTAGTTCATCTTCAAGCACAAGTGAGGATATAAACTTCCTAAGAGATTTCTGTCACTTCACTGGAAGTTTATTACACTAAAACATTGACTCTACATAAAGTACATAAAGAGATCGTAGAAGTAATCCATGTGAATTGAGTAATGTAGTCCAAGTCTTCTGAAGAGACACGATCGATTTATATGACAAATGATTTAATTTAGGCTTCTGTTCACACATAATCATTGATAAACACACATACATAGAGCTCACCTAACTTGATAAACAAAAGTTCAATTCAAATTCAAATTAAGTTTCTACAATATATTTAGTAGTAGCTTATCAGTGGTACTGTCAGTTAATCAATTAATCAATTAAGGAAGTAATCAAATAGATGATGAACACCAATGACAGCAAATATTATATTTTGCAATCAAATTTATATAATTTTTTTGGTAGTTCTGTATGTTGTTTCAGGGTTGGCATCATCTTAGATCCTCTGAGGGGTTTGAGACTGAAGAAGCATGTGTTAATCCTAGTTTCATGGGATGTCAATGGTCAAAGTGTTTTTAATCTAGATTTAAACAGAAAGAGAGTGTGTCTGAACCCCGAACATTATCAGGAAGACTATTCCAGAGTTTGGGAGCCAAATGTGAAAAAGCTCTACCTCCTTTAGTGAACTTTTCTATCCTAGGAACTACCAAAAGTCCAGCGTTTTGTGACCTTAGGGTGCGTGCTGGGTTGTAACGTGGTAGAAGACTAGTTAGGTACGCAAGAGCTAAACCATTTAGGGCCTTATAGGTAAGTAATGATAATTTGTAACTGATACGAAAATTACTGTAATAGGTAGCCAGTGCAGAGACTGTAAAATTGGGGTAATATGATCATGCATTTTGGACTACCTGTAGCTTGTTTATTGATGAAGCAGGACAACCACCTAGAAGTGCATTACAATAGTCCAGTCTAGAGGTCATGAATGCATGAACTAGCTTTACTGCATCAGAAACAGATAACATGTTTCATAGCTTGGCAATGTTTCTAAGATGGAAGAATGCCGTTTTTGTAACATGGGAAATATGATTTTCAAAAGACAAGTTGCTGTCTAATATAACACCCAGATTTCTGACTGTAGAGGAAGTAACAGTACATCCGTCTAGTTGCAGATTGTTATCTACAAGATTCTGTGTAGTATTTTTTGGTCCAATAATTAATATCTCTATCTCTAATATAGTTGAGTATCATCAGCATAACAGTGGAAACTAATCCCGTATTTTCTAATAACATTAACAAGGGGCAACATGTATTAACATGTGTTAACATGTGTTAACCTGTGGTTTGTGTGTGTGCAGGTGCTCATCTGGTGGAGGTGTCAGACTGGCCCGGGGCAGATCTGCAGCTGGGACAGGTGTCTGGTTTGGCTCTCAACTCTAACGGTGACCTTATCATCTTCCACAGAGGAGATCACATATGGGGAATTAAGTACGTTATGGTTTATAAACCCGCTCCATACATATACGCATTCTCATCCAGAGGCTCTGAAAAAAGTCATTTGTGCAGGTGATGAAGTTTGAAGTGATTAACTGATGTAGAATAGAGCTCTATCTAGACATCCAATGAACAATGACTCTTTGCTCATGAAGTTGTCATTGTCTTAATGTTGTCTAACGTTGTGTACTGTAGTTGAAATGGATAGTTCACTCAAAAAACTGTCATAATTAGTTTCAATCATTCAAACCCATAACACTTTTGTTCATCCTTGGAATACTAATGAAGATAATAGAAAGAGTAGAAGTAGAAAGAAGTTCATATAGGTTTGAAACAACAAGAGGGTAAGGAAATCATGACAGGCTTTTATTTTGGGGTGAACTGCTCCTCTAAATACAGGATATGTTGTTATGGTCTAATGAAGTCATTTTCTGCTGCAGCTCCTTCATTAATGGCATCTATCAGCAGAAGGATCTGGGTCCCATCCAGCAGTCCACCATCATGGTGGTGGATCCAGTCAAAGGAAAAGTGCTCAAAGCCTCAGGAAGAAATAAGTAAGTCCATCAGAGTGTTTTTGCACCGTGTCTACAGTTCATGTTCATGTGGAATTCCCCAATGCAATTTACAGACTGGAAATTTCCCATTTTTAATTAATGAAGCTGCATTTGCCCTCTAGAAAGATTATATTGAAAGTGTTTGAGTAGCAGTTTAGAAAAGGTACTGCTGTTTGCTATGTTTCCTATCTTTGATTCATTGTGCTTGTTGTTAATGAAATGGTTGTTTGAACAGGTTCTATATGCCGCATGGAATAACTACTGACAAGGACGATAATTACTGGCTGACCGATGTAGCACTTCATCAGGTAAAGACGCTCAAATCAAGAAACTCATGACTCTTTCTGCACTTGAGTCAGTCTACTTACATTAATAGGGAAATAATCTCTAAAAGTGTATTGTATGGCTGTTTAAACTGGTCCAGCGTAAACTCAAGCCCTCTTAATCTGCAAATACATAGCAGCTTGTTTTGGTAACACAATAGAAGTTGTGGCACTTTCAATATCTATCAAATCACACTTTGTATCGTTCAGCTGTATTGTTCAAATTCTGCCTCAACTTTGGAAGAACTCGTACAGCAATGTCATCATGATTTTAATTACAGTTCCAGGAAAAATAAGACTCCTGAAAAGGTTAATTGCAAATTAAATGTATCTGTGATAAACAATACAATTAAAACTAGAAAAAAAAGTTTGTTGAGACAAACTTTAAGTTGGCTTGAGAAAAACTGACCAGAAAGTTTGAAGAAGTTACTAGTTTAAAGTAGTTCGAAGTTTAAAGTAAAGTAAGATCGATAGATTAGTTGAATGAAAGATATTAGAAAGAATGATAGATTAGTTCAAAAGAAAGAATGATAGATTAGTTTGAAAGAAAGAATGATAGATCAGTTTAAAAGAAATAATAATAGATAGATAGATTAGTTAGAAAGAAAGATATGTTAGAAAGAATGATAGATTAGTTTAAAAGAGATAATAATAGATAGATAGATTAGTTAGAAGGAAAGATATGTTAGAAAGAATGATAGATCAGTTAGAAAGAATGACAGATGAGTTCAAAAGAATGATAGATAGATTTGTTTGAAAGAATGATAGATAGATTAGTTTGAAAGAAAGATTGATGAT
Source organism: Carassius gibelio (assembly GCF_023724105.1). Taxonomy (NCBI): domain Eukaryota; kingdom Metazoa; phylum Chordata; class Actinopteri; order Cypriniformes; family Cyprinidae; genus Carassius; species Carassius gibelio. The sequence goes on along the minus strand of NC_068380.1, from coordinate 18,001,880 downwards.
TAGTTAGAAAGAAAGATAGATTACTTAGAAAGAGATAGATAAATAGATAGAAGTTAGAAGCATGTTTCAAGCATGATTAGCATGTTGCTAGCATGATTAACATTTTGCCAGCATTTTTCTAGCATGATTAGCATGTTGCTAGTATGTTGCTAGCATGTTGATAACATGATTAGCATGTTGCTAGAATGATTAACATTTTGCTAGCATGTCACTAACATGTTGCTAGCATGATTAACAAGTCGTTAGCATGTTTATAGCATGATTAGCATGCTACTGACATGTTGTTAGCATGATTAGCATGATGCTAGCATGTTGCTAGCATGATTAACATTTTGCTAGCATGTCGCTAGCATGATTAGCATGCTGCTAGGATGCTGCTAGCATGTTTATAGCATGATTAACATGATGGAAGCATGTCGCTAGCATGTTTATAGCATGATTAGCATCCTAGCATTTTGCTAGCATGTTTTTCTACCATGATTAGCATGTTGCTACGATAGATAGATAGATAGATAGATAGATAGATAGATAGATAGATAGATAGATAGATAGATAGATAGATAGATAGATAGATAGATAGATAGATAGACATCGAATGGTAGTTTAATTTAGTCTAGGGTTTCAGGAAGTTTAGATTTGAATTTTTGGCTTGTGCACTAATGGGCCAACGTAGTCTTGGCTCAATTTGAGCACTCTGCAATGTAAGTCTATAGTTTTTTTTTAATGATTTTAATATACATTTTTAAGAAAACTGAAAGTCGAATCAGTCTGAAAAGATATAGCACACAAAGTCAAAACAGTCTGAAAGTCTGACCCGAGTTTGGAGTTTGTAGAGTTAAAGCTCTAGGAGGAGTTAAAGTAGAACATTTTGGGTCAGAAGAAGAAGAAGAAGAAGCAGAAGTTTAAGTTTCTCAAGCCAACTTAATAAACACATAATGGTCGAGCAAAAATAAGGCATATGGCTTCTACATCTATTTCTCCATATATAGGTGTTCAAACTGAGCAGCGACGGTCAAGATCGGCAGCTTCTGGTCTTGGGAGAAGCCTTTGAACCAGGAAGTGACAAGAAACACTTCTGCCAGCCTACAGATGTGACCGTGGACCCTGTTACTGGAAACATCTACGTCTCAGACGGCTACTGCAACTCCAGGATCCTCAAATTCTCACCAGAGGGCAAATATATCTCACACTGGGGAGCAGGTACACTTTGCATAATCTGTTTTTATCAGATATTGATACAATGATGAAATACTTACAATAAGAAATAATTTGAAATCGCTGCTAGGTATGATACAGTTTGATTAGAATTGAATCAGTTTGGCAGTTAAACACTTGGTTGATATTTCAGCACTGGTTGGATATTTAGTGATATATTTTGCTCTTTGCTGATGGCTCAGGCTCCTCAGACAGAAAACGGCGTGTCCCGTTCTGGATCCCACACAGCCTGACCTTCCTGCCGGACAGACGGGAGCTGTGTGTGGCCGATCGAGAGAACGGACGGATTCAGTGCTTCATGGCAGATACTGGCGAGTTTGTGAAGGAGATCAAAAAAGAGCAGTTTGGAGGAGAAGTGTTTGCCATTGCATACTCGCCTGCCCAAGGTATGCATGAAGAGAGCAGATCACTGTCAATTTATCGTATCATCATGTCATATCAATTTGAGTGTGGATATCATCCCCTACCTGTGATCACTTTGTCTAATGTTAGGTCACTCAGTAATGGATGAGGGTACACTTTATGTCAAATGTGATTGTAGTTTGTGAATGTTTATTGACTTGGCCTTTGATTTATAATGTGAACACATGTTAAAAACATACTGATATTTTGCTGACTGATGCAGAACGTGAACCAGCGCTAATGTTGACTCTTTCAGGTGGTCTCATGTATGCGGTGAATGGAGAGCCTCCGTATGGGCAGGCTGCCCCCCTTCAAGGCTTTGTTATCAATTATTCAACCAAAGAGATCCTGGATTCCTTCAGTCCAGACACACAGGTGCTAATAACAGCTTTAACTCACGTTTACACACTCCTGCTGAGCACAACTCAGCATTCACTCATATTAGTAGATGTGATAGCTGAGAGTTGTGTGTTAGTTGTATTATAGAGTAAAGGATCAGTGCTGCCCAGAAGTGCACATCTGACTCCATTTGTCATTGACCTTACAAAGCACAGTGATTCATTATATGCTAATTTGTGTGTCTAGAGTGACCATGAATGCAGGATGTAAGTCCGATCCTGTACATGCATCCTACATAACTCATTTCATGTGGAGCTCAAAGCGGTGCATGATGCTCATGAATCATAGAAACTTAAATGAAAAAAAAGGACAGATTGGTGATTAGCTGAAGGATGCATTCATGCAACATATTTGCAAAAAAAGCCTTTTATTGGTAAATGGTTTTCAGAACAATTAGAGACAGTTTAAAGTAAAACTTGTCCATTATCATTATGTATCTATGAGTTAGTTGTTGTTCAGGGCTAAGGCTCATTGTCATCAGACAGCACCCAGGCTTCATGACATCTGAACTCATAAAGCTGCTGATTTGATGAAGAGTGATAATCTTTATGTCTTACATTTATTGATTCTGTAGTTAGCCTCAGTTTTTATCAAATGAGGGAAAACACAGGCAATATTAGCAAGATTGTTTATTGTGGCAATGTCTTGTCATGGGTCTGTTTGCACATTCTCTTTCTTGTTCTTATTTGATATCTGAAGTCTTTTCCCTCTGTTTTTCACTTCAGGAATTTAAATTACCACACGACATTGTTGTTACAGAAGACGGGAGCGTCTTTGTTGGAGACGCAGCATCAGATTCTGTAATAAAGTTTGTATCTGCAAGTAAGTATTGTTTGTTTAAAAATATGTATGAATGTATGAAAATACCAGTATAACATTTCAAATAAAAATATGAGAATGTGTTTATACAAAACTTTTTTTATGCAGTTTAATGCAGTTAAATTGTTATTTTGCTACACGTTGTTCACAATCAAAAGAAATGCTTAATGAGATTTATTGGATGGGAAGTGCCCTTCAATGTTCCATCCATTAACTAAAACCAGGCTTCACTGATCGATTCTTGGGATTTGAGAATTGATTTCGTTGCCGTAAAAAAGATAATCGATTAATATGGAAATATCGCGATTTTCTACCCAGCCCTAAATTTCATCCTATGATTTTGTCTATTCTAATAACAAAAATTGAAACCTAAGAATTTTTCTTCTCATTTCAGAGGAAGAACATCGCTCTGTTAAAAAAGGAGGAATCGAGGTCCAAGAAATTGAAGGTAGGTTGTTTGGATTGTGTTTTCTCAAGCTTCATTGGCCCAGTCACACGTGGAGAGTGTTCACAAACTCTACCAGGAGCATTTCAGCAATATTTAAATCAGACATAGTGATCTAAATAAATAATTTGCTTCCTTATCATTCTTTTGAGTCAGTGAATTGGTCGAAGGAGTTTGCAAAATTGCCTGAATTGTTTTGCGATTCGGGGGGTCCTCAGGGACAGGTTTGGAAACCCTTGCTCTAAGCTACACAACAGCAGGAGGCAGTATAGAGCTGAATATAACTGATGGGACACATTATTTTCCACATACTGTATATTATTGTTGCTCTTCTATGCCCCACCTTTCTTGAAACATGTTGTTTTTTACAAAGCTCATCGTTCTGAAAAGCGAGGTGTGCTCTGATTGGCCAGCTATCCATTGCGTTCTGATTGGTCGAATACCTCAAGCGTGTGACGGAAATGTGACGCCCCTTAACATATTGTGATGCCGTGTGTCCCGGCACGATGAGACAAAGCCAATAAAACTCATTACAAACGAATCATTTGTTGCATCCAGTGGGGACATAATTACTGATAATAATGACTTAATATACTATGTTTTTACGAGTTGTGTTGCGTATCGTGCTGCATAAACATAAACCCATGTCTGCATTTGTGATCGGAGAAACAACAAACGACAAGCGCTACTCTACACTGCTCAAAACTGGCGTTTGAATCATCAGTGGCGAATCCTTTAAATATGAAAACATACTTACAGACTGTGAGACAGAAGTGCCCCCACTTTATAGAAACAGACACCGGCTTTCTTTTGTTTGCGAGTTGAAAAGTTTTGTTTGCGAGTGAAGCTGTGTCTCAGTGGGCGGTCTCTCCCCACCAGGACGAAAGGCCTTTTCTATTGGTCACTCTCGACTGAAGTCACAGGTTGACCACACCCACTACGTTTCCCAGAATCAGTCTGACAGAAGAGCGAGCGAGGTTGTATAAAGCCGAGAAACAGGTTGTTTACTGGGTAAGAAAACTAACTTAACATCTTAACAAGTCAACTTAATTATTCTCTCCTCATGGTCTTCCATCAAAATACGTAACGTTAGCTAAGCCCCTTGTAGATCTGATTAGCCAACAGTATAGCTAGCTGCCAGAGCCCCCAATAGTAAAGCGTCAGACCAATATTTTCAGAGATTATAGATTATTAAAGCTCCAGTGAAGTAAGGTGAGTAATGCACATTAAATCACTTCCCCATTTGATGGGTTATGATTCATAAATTCATAAATGATGACCGTATGCACACTCAAGTCTATTCACGGCACCCAGCAGCTGTAGACTGCCATTTAAAGTTTTCTAAAATACAAGGATTTGGGACTGAAGGCTGTACATTCTGTTCGCAGGAAGAAGATCTGGTGTTGATAGAGGCTGATTCTTCAAGGCAAAACCTTAGACCTGATGCAACATCATCCAACTAAACTAAAAAAAAGAAAAGAAAAGAAAAAGAAAAGCTTGAAAAAAATCTAAAAGGGACTCTTAAGAATGGAGTAATTTTGCTTTATTTGTTTTAGTTTTATATACATATAATTGTATTTATTCATTTTTACAAGCTCTCCAAGGAAGGTGATTTTCAACGGATTGGCACAGCTTCCACAGCTTTTTGACGTTTTCACAACTTCAGACATATTATCTCCTGACATATTTCAGATGTCAGGTGTTTATCTGTGCTGCAGCATGTCGAATCACATTCTTCTCACTGTAAAAATAAATAAACACAATTATATGTATGTATATAAAAACAATAAAGCAACATTTTCAGCGTCATTACTCCAGTCATAAGTCTCACAATATAACGATAAGCTTATTTTTTTGCTCAACAATGATTATTATTAATTTTATTTATAAAAAAAAATGTCAAGATTCTTTGTTGAATGTAAAGTTCAAACAAACACCATTCTTCTGTAATGGATAGATTTTGTGATAATATACAGTACTGTTCAAAAGTCTGGGGACAGTAAGACCTTTAAAAAAAAGAAATTAAGAAATACTTTTATTCAGCTAGGATTCATTCAGTTGATCAAAAATGACAGTAACTAACATTATTACGTCAGATAAATTTCTATTCATCAAAGAATCCCCAATTATTTTTTTCAACATTGACAATTATAACAGTTTTTAAGCAAATCAGCATATTAGACTGATTTCTGAAGGATCACGTGAAACTGTAGAGTAATGATGCTGAAAGTAATAAAACAATTTTTTTACATGTATTCAAATAGAAAAGATTTATGGTAATATTGGTAATATGGTAAAATTTTTGCAATAATTCAGTTTTTACTGTATATTTGATCAAATTAATGCAGCTTTGATATGCAAAAGAGACTTATATTAAAAAAACAATAAAAACATGTAATGTTTCCAAACAACTTTCTGTGTACCTATGTGCAGTATATATAGATTTCGTTTGATCTTTTTATGAACTTTGCAATGTACTGTTTTGAACCAAATGTAATGAACATAGTCAGGTAGAGATATGAGATATGATCCAAAGATATGATCCAGAGCATCTTTTATTTGTTTTTGTTTTTTAAACTTCACTATTGCAATTACACATTAAAGACAAAAAATTTTGCAAGGCATATTTTGTAACAGGAATGTATAATATGCAATGTTTAGCTTTTGCTTGTGTACCTCCTGAGAGTGATTGCAACATTGGATGTCGTTGCATCAGGTCTAAGGTTTTGCCTTGAAGAATCAGCCTCTATCAACACCAGATCTTCTTCCTGCGAACAGAAAAGACAAATGTGATGTTGTACTGATAGAAGTCTATGCTGCTCACAAATAGTATTCACAAATAAAAACTCCCCTTATAGGTCAGGGGCATACTGAACTGTGGAAGTTAGTTCATTAAAAGAAAGTCTCTGCAAGGTTGCAGTGGTTGTCATTGCACAGTTCTTAAAGATAGTACAAAACAAACCTGTTATTAAAATGCACAATACACAGTCTTGTAGAATATATGAAGTCAGAATGTACAGGCTTCAGTCCCAAATCCTTGTATTTTAGAAAACTTTAAATGGCAGTCTACAGCTGTTGGGTGCCGTGAATAGACTTGAGTGTGCATACGGTCATCATTTCTGAATCATAACCCATCAAATGGGGAAGTGATTTAATGTGCATTACTCACCTTCAACTTCACTGGAGCTTTAATAATCTATAATCTCTGAAAATATTGGTCTGACGCTTTACTATTGGGGGCTCTGGCAGCTAGCTATACTGTTGGCTAATCAGATCTACAAGGGGCTTAGCTAACGTTACGTATTTTGATGGAAGACCATGAGGAGAGAATAATTAAGTTGACTTGTTAAGATGTTAAGTTAGTTTTCTTACCCAGTAAACAACCTGTTTCTCGGCTTTATACAACCTCGCTCGCTCTTCTGTCAGACTGATTCTGGGAAACGTAGTGGGTGTGGTCAACCTGTGACTTCAGTCGAGAGTGACCAATAGAAAAGGCCTTTCGTCCTGGTGGGGAGAGACCGCCCACTGAGACACAGCTTCCAAAAGTTGCAAACAAAAGTTTTAGACCCACAGAAAAAGACGGCAGAGAAGAGAGCCACAATTGTGGTTTCGTGATAAAAAAGTTTTTGAAGTGCACAAAATAAAAACGATTTTCAAAGATTTATATGGACTGCATATAACTTTGTTATCAATTTCTTCATTTTTGAGCCTTCAGAAGACATTTTGTTTTTGCAAACTTTTATGTGGTTTATCTAGATGTGTTTAAACCAGGTGTTTTAGGGGGACAAGTCTGGACAAGTCTTAAATTTTCTAAAGAATATATCTTTGGATTTGAGACTTTAGTCTTTACAACTTTACAGATCTTCTTCATGCACAAAGAGTTTGTAACACTCCAAAGAGAAAGGGAAAATTTAAATCGTATCATATGACCCCTTTTAAGACATGATAACTATTTTTAGTGTTCCTGTAACTCAAGTGGTAGAGCATTGCACTACCAAGCGTAAGGTCGGGGGTTCGAATCTCTGGGAACACATGTTAGCCTGAATGCAATGTAAGTCGCTTTGCTAAATGCATAACTTTAATTACATTTTTAACCGTTTCTTATCTGATTCCCTCTTTCTTTTAGAAACAGAAGCGTTTGTGCAGGCCAATCTGAAGCCGTTCTCCAAGCTCCCGCCTCGGCCTCCAGTAGCTGCAGTGCAGAAGATGCAGGAGCCGTCACAGAAGCAGCCTCCTCAGCCGCTGGTGGCTCCTGAAGAGAAGAAGACGCTCAAGAGCGTGGCCAGTCAGAGCGCTCAGGGTGTGTCCACCGCCATCATCACCTCTCTACTGCTCGTCCCACTGGTGCTCGTCATCGCCATCGGTGTCTGTCTCCGCTGGAAGAGGGGCCGCATGGACAGTGGTAACTGTCTTACAGTCGTGTTAATTAACTCCATGTGCTGTTGTGTGTGGGATTGATTGTGATGGATTTCTGCTTTTAAGATGATTGCCAGGTGAAGTCGGAGCCTTCAGGATCAGCAGGAGGAATCCTGGGTAAAATCAGAGGTAAGAGAGAGATCCTCAGGACAGAGACCTACTATAACGCTCAGCTTCCCATGCATAAGTATCTTTTTCTTTTGGCCTGTTCCTGGAGCATTTAAACACAACCTTCTGTGGTGTAACCATACCACTATATTCAAATTTGATTGTTTTCATCCAACTGCAGAAACTGTCTACAAATGAAAATAGGCCTAAAATGGTATATTGTTCACCCGGCGTTAGATGTGTTGAGAGTAAGACTCTTTCTCACACACAGGCAAAGCTGCAGGAAGCTTGAACCTGGGGAATTTCTTTGCCTCCCACAAAGGCTACACCCGGCAGGGCTTCGACAGACTCAGCACCGAGGGAAGTGACCTGGAGAAAGACGAGGAGGACGGCACGGACTCTGAGAACGAGGAGTACACCGCTCCGCCGGCCCCCGGGCCCTCGTCCTAAAGAGCCCACGCTTAAAGGTCTTTCTGCTAGTGCTGTCAGGATGTAATTTAATCACCTCTGTATTCGTCTGTATCAGCTGCTGAAACATTTTATCTGGTGTGAAAATGTTTTCCCTGAGACCTATGACTGACACTTTAATTGATGATTTTAAGGGACCACGTGGAGATTCAGAGCACTGGTCATTTTGATGCTAGACTTCTCATTATTATATTTAAAAGGAGGGTAAAGGTAGATTATTTATTAAGTTTTAATGATGAACAGCTGTTCAATCTCTTCCAGTAATTTAGCAGTGCAATTAATATATTATTGATCCAGGCGTTTTGTGTCCTAACATTTCTGTATGTCTGTGCCTTCATGTATTTCGCCTTCTGCAGCACCTACAGTAAATATTACTACAGATGTGCCACATATTGAAGAGCTGCTACTGTCACCTGTGATTCAAGTTGTTTTTTATTTTTTTGCATCTGATAAAAAAGAAAAAAAAAAGATTACACATTTAAGGCTGTATTTACTACATTTTCAAAGCTACTGTGCGATGTGTCTGATATTTGTTGTGAAACTGAGGTTTTATTGCAAGAAAACTATTTTCAGTAACAATGTTATTTGTGTAATAAAGTGTCTGCAAAGCATCAGCTCTTTTTACCAGTTATATGAAGAATCTTAAATGTATGTTGAGAATCAATTTCAGAAAACACCACTACTAATCAGGGGAAACATTATTTTGATGTTGGGGAAAATGTAAGAAGTAAATGCAGTATTATAGTCTTACATTTTCCTAATTGAAGTCGGTGTCATAATAGATTCCTTTATTTCTTTAGCCCACAGGTTATCATGAATTATGATATCTGAAAGTATTATATAATTACTCCATGAATTACAACTATACAGGGTCTAACTTTAACATTACAATACATTTTGAAAAAGGTTTTTCACTGCAAATCTATAAGGTGTCCAAAAATGCACCGCCTTTTAAATAAAAGGCTAGTATAAGCTTTTATTATTATTGTTATCATGTCAGGTAAAAGGGCCAGATTAAATCTGATTTATTAATTTATTTTTATTTTTGTGTGTATGTGTCAAGTCAAGTCACCTTTATTTATATAGTGCTTTAAACAAAATACATTGCGTCAAAGCAACTGAAAAACATTCATTTGGAAAACAGTGTCTCAATAATGCAAAATGATAGTTAAAGGCAGTTCATCATTGAATTCAGTGATGTCATCTCTGTTCAGTTGAAAATAGTGTCTGTTTTTACTTGCAATCAAGTCAATGATATCGCTGTAGATGAAGTGACCCCAACTAAGCAAGCCAGAGGCGACAGCGGCAAGGAACCGAAACTCCATCGGTGACAAAATGGAGAAAAAAACCTTGGGAGAAACCAGGCTCAGTTGTGTACTTGTTTTTCTGTTCTGGTGGGGACTAAAACCTGAACACACAGAGTCATGGGGACTCGTGTCACGGTGGAAAGGTCCCCACTAAATTGAGGTCCCCACAGGTAAACAAGCTAATAAATTACACAGAATGAAGTTTCTTGAAAATCAAAAAATGCACAAGGTTTCCTGTGAGGGTTAGGTGTAGGGTTGGTGTAGAACGATAGAAAATACGGTCTGTACAGTATAAAAACCATTACACCTATGGGATGAACCCACTTTTCACAAAAACAAATGTGTGTGTGTGTGTGTGTGTGTGTGTGTGTGTGTGTGTGTGTGTGTGTGTGTGTGTGTGTGTGTGTGTGTGTGTGCGTGTGTGTGTGCATTTTCTATGCAGATTCAGGCAGGAAAAAATTCTAGGGAATTGGGTGGGACCAAAAGAAAAACAAGCAAGAGTGTGCTAGTCAATTCAAGTCAAGTCACCTTTATTAAAAATAGACGTTTACATTAACAGCAAAGAAAATGTAGTGTACAGTTGTTTTATTATTTTATGTAAAATAAATATTTTATATAATTTGATGCACTCTAAAATTATATTTAATCAAAGCCATATGTCAAACCAAGTTATGTTCCGAATTTGAAGTTGTTATCATGAAAAATGTGGTTCCTGCAACTATAGCAAAATTATCCAGGGTGACACCCAAACTCCACCGATTTTTTCTGAAGCAGTTTTCTGTAACAAATAAATAACTGACTGTCACAATATCACTTATATTTCAAAACAGTTATCAAATATGGAACTTGACTGTCAGACCTCTCCAATGATATGTGTTTGTCAAGATTACAAAAAGATTTTATTTTGTATATATATATATATATATATATATATATATATATATATATATATATATATATATATATATATATATATATATATATATATATATACACACTCATGGGCCACTTTATTAGGTGCACCTGTTTAATTGCTTGGCAACACAAATTGCTAATCAGCCAATCACAGGGCAGCAACTCATTAGACTTCCTAACAATTAGACCCCCCCCCCCCCCATATTGCTAAAAGTCCATATTGCTACCTTAAAGATATTAAAGTGCACCTTTTGAAAAGGTTTTGCCACAGTGACAGCGTTTGTACCTTTTTTTCATAGCCAGATGACCTACTATTTCTGCCCAGATTCTGAAGTGAATCTTTTTGCAGTAATTACTTATTCAAAAAAGTACCGACTCAAGAGACTAAAAGTTTATTTCATACATTGAGCCTGTCCCAACACCCACACTTGCGATCTGTGCACATGTCTACTTGCATGACGTATATCCTGTATTTGGCCAGAGTGCGCAACTGGACTGAAGACTGTCCAAATACCAACACTTGCGGTCTTAGCCACTTTAGAGCATGTGAGCGCAACAGGAAGGATGTGCGCAAGACTGTCCAAATCTTAAAAACGCCAAAGCACATTGTCCTTAATGGACACTAAATCCACACTCCAGAGCAGTATTCAAGGCTTAGGGTATCCCATCATGCATCATGTTGTGGAATCATGAGACTTTTTGCCAAGATCGGGAGGTCACCGAAACCTTTCCAATGTGAATATGAATAATAATTTCTATATTACATATAATTTGGTGGTAAAACAAAGTGCTACAAGTTTTATTGGTGCAAAGGTGAGTATCCTATATTTATATAATTTGCAACTGCTTTTTATCACTTAATAAGAAGCACAAGAAATTAATGTGTGTCCCATCAGGTGATGAAAAGTTCTACACACACTTCAAGTTCTCCTCACTTGAACACTTAATACAGCCAAATACAGCAAATACGTCATATGAGAAATCAAGTGATCCAGAGCACTGCAAGTGTGACTGCAAGTGTGGGTATCTAGAAAAGTATATATATATATATATATATAAATCAGTGAGTGAGACCCACTTACAACATAGTGTTGTATAAAAATGCAAGTAAACTTTGTACAGATCTTTATTTTATAATTTGCGTTTTAAAATAAACTTCAAAATTTGTGTTCAGTAGTTCCTATGAATGACTTAAGTGATCTTGTGCACTTCCTGTTGCATGCACGCACTCTCAAGCAGCCTAACCTACAGGTGCGGGTATTGAGACAGAATACCAGAATACAGACTTGTGTTTCCAGAGTTCAGTGTCAGGCCGTTTCCTGCAATGAGTGCTCACTTCTGTTTCCGGTGTTTCTCAAGCATCAGTTGAGCTTGTTACGATACATTTACTATTATAGATCATCCTGCTTACTAAACTCTGCTCCATTTATCATCATTTGACCCATTACTCACGTGAATTGCATGTGATTCAAAATCCAGAGTGATTTGAACAATTTAGATCCGTAATTAACAGCCGTATGAACTGATGGTTATATCTGTGCACTTTTAAGGTGATAAGCTCACCTAACTAGTTGTTTTTATTCATTTATTACAAAGTTGCATATGTGATGGACATCGTTCATGATTATCTTTCGGTTTCTCCTTTAAAGACATCGAGTAAAACAGCTCCATATTTAACGAAACACATCTACTTTGTACTCAAGTATTGTTTGTTTTTACAAAATTAATTTAAACAAATTCACTGTGCGAGAGGATACTATTTAAAGTTTTAAATAGTGGTGTTTCTACAGCAATAATAACAACAATGTTACTGGGGCTTATATGTAGCCCTACTGTAAAGTGACTAAAATGGCACTTTAAGATTGGATTTCGTTCTCCCAATTATTTTTAAAACAACAAATAAAAAAGAAAATCACTCACTGCTCTTGACTGAATAACTTATGTAGCTTTAATAAGAATCAGTGTATGTCTAATTCACACAGTGCTGAACCAAATCATGCATATTAGTTTTACAGTAGTTTCATTTTTCATTGCTTAGAGCAAACACTGTTCAAACAAGGACACAAATTACAACCTCATATCCTTGCCAAATTACAGTCAAAGTACCAATCAGAGAAGGCGCTGCTACCATTGAAATGCATCCAAGCAATACCCACAGACTGACGGTATAAATAAAGTCTGAGATACTAATAAATGAGAAAACAGTATGGCCTTTGGCAGCAGACTTGCACAATGATTGTTTGGTGCCACTAGTAAACCATAAGGCTTCTAGTCTATGAAACATTTGAACAAAGTCTTTATTTAATTTGGTACCATCGATAAACGTGTAAGTGATGCAATGATATAAACAAATCACATAGAGATAAATACATGTAGTAAGGCATACAATTAAATATATGCATAACAGACAATTCAATGTAGTGTTACACTAGTTTTATCCTAGACAAAAATATCATAAGGAGCATGAAAGCAAGGTTAACTAAAGCTAGGGTTGACATTCTGTTGCATATTGTTAAAAATATGAATATTCATAATACCATTATCAATAACACGTCAATAACATAATGGGGAACTGGTCATAGTTTTCTAAACAGCTCTGTGTCTATTTTGGAAGCAAGCAAGATTGAAGCTGTTTACACTGGAAACGTTTTACAGCGGCACATCGACGAACCACAGACCAATCAGCTCTGAGCTTGAGGCAAAAAATCAGAAGCATGAAAAGCGAAATCCATTGGAAAACTATTTTACACAATGCTACAACTAACCGTATATATGGTTGAAACCAACAGCAACATATTATATCATTAAGGCAAAAGGAAGGCACATGGCAGTGTGACATCTCAAACTGTTGACAGCTTTTTAAAGGGAGCAGTCTAGTGTTACCATGAGCCTGTCCTCCAAAAAAAAAAAAAACACAATATAGGTTGTTTGTGCAAGCACCTTATTACGACTTATATTTACGGTTTAAAGTTAAGCACCCTCTAGCGGGCGTAAAAATAATGACAGTATCGCGTTGCGTCTGTCGTCATGAAATGACGTATAACGTAATTACCAATCAAAACACATGTTTATTTAAATGCAATGTGTGGACTTTTTACACCAATCTCACAGTATTTTCTACATATTTTACTAGGTGGCTTATTCATTCGAATGACCACACCTAACCCCACCCCTAAACCTAAACCCTCACAGAAATCATGCTAAATTAAAATGTATTGAGCATATACATTTTCATGCACGTCCGTTCCCTGGGATTGAACTCATGATAGCATGATTACATATCAAGGTATAACGCAATAATCTACCAACTGAGCTACACGAAACGCAAAACAGAGAGCAAATAAAAGAGTACAAAACATTAATATGAAAACGACCTTTTGCCGATAGGGGCACAATTGTAGTATACGCTCTGATGGGTCATATTTCAGGGATTTGGACAAACGACCTATACGAGCGTATTGGTTGGAGGACAGGTTGGTTACCATACATGTCTGCAGAAGCTTTCAATCCCATTGAAATGCCAAATGAAAAGTTCATCACAGTCAAATTAACATGGCCTGAAAAGGTGACACTAAATGCAGTAGCTTAGGGTCGTCTCCAAAGCGCCAGCATCACTTCACATGTTTTACTGAGGTCGATAGCTGTTCTGCTGCGGTATGTAACTTAAGGCGGAGGCGGGAAGGTCCTCTGCGACAGGAGTCTCCTCTTCCTGCACTGGAGAGAAAGTAAGAGAGGCTCCACTGCTGTCCTGTCCGAGGACGCCCAGCTCGGGTTCTCGGCCTCGTCTCATGTACAAGCTCCTGGACTGGCCGCTGCTCTCGCTGAGATGCTCTGGATGTTCCTCGCTGTCCAGAAGTGGCTGTGTGGACTCGGAGCGAGCGAATGCCAGAGGCTGATGGCTGGGAGTCTGGCCCTTGTGGGCACCTGCCACCACTGAGGAGTACTGCAGAGTGCTGGCTGAGGTCTGTCCCGAGTCACCCGAGTCACTGTCTGAGATGCTGTGGCGAGGTGAGGACGTGCAGGACGAGCCTCCGATGCCGCTGCTGTGCTCCTCAGAGAGATACTTGTCCTTCTTCAGCGGCAGCTCGGCTTTGTCTTCCTCGCACAGAGACTTGCCGTCAAACACGTCCACTTCAACCATGCTAACGTCTTCTTTGGGCACATCGGCCTGTTGAGAGGGTCACATACTGTTAGCTTTGTTTGGCAGACCATAAGAATGTCCCAAAAGACCGGAAATAATGTTTTGAGCAATATGCCATTACGTGGTTGGAATCATGTTTTGTGTTGCAATATACAAGAACAATGTCCAGGTTATAACAGACAACAAAACCTTTTTTTTTCAATAATATTTTTCATTATTCAATTCTCATTTTCTTCAAGCAAAAAACTAAAAATAAAATAATAATTATATATATATATATATATATATATATATATATATATATATATATATATATATATATATATATATATATATATATATATATTAACTGCATTAGTGTTAATAAGAATGAACGAATTTAATGAAACTGGTTCTGAATCCATTCTGGTTTCATTCATTTCATTCATTCATCACGTATTATAAGTGATGATGCTGCAAATCCAAACAAGATTTTTAAGACTATTGACAAAATTTTAATACCTAACTAGTCACCAACATGATCTTCTGTTCAGCAGTGGAACAAGTTTCTTAATTTTTTGAGAATAAAAGTGTCTATTGGTTCTCTCCCCAGCTCTGTGCTCCCTGGGGTTCTTCCACCAAGTACTCCTATGGTTTTGTTCTCTAGTTTTGCAACAATTACCACTCATGACCACTCAAAATTAGTGTCGACAATAAACTCATACACTTGTATCCTTGATGCTTTTCCAACTACCATTCTTAAGGGGTGTCTGTCAACAATCGGCCCCCTCATATTAAATATTTTTAACACTTCTCTTATTACTGGGATTGTTCCATGTGAACTTAAAGTTGCAGCTATCACACCATTCCCTAAAAAGCCTGGATGTGATTCCTCTGATCTAACAAATTACAGGCCCATTTCAAATCCTCCTTTTCTGGCTAAAGTTCTGGAATGTGTTGTTTTGGCACAATTACATTCTCAGTTGTTCTGGGAAATAACAAATCAGACATGAGTCAGGTCCAATATGGTGTCCCACAAGGTTCTGTTTTGGGGCCCATACTATTTAGCATTTATATGCTTTCTCTGGGGAAAATCATTAGAAAACAAGGTCTTGGGTATCATTTTTATGCTGAAGATAACCAAACATACATCAGTTCAATGTCTGATGATACAGTTTGTTCTGCAATCCTTTCTAAATGTTTGCAGGACATAAAAGTATGAAATGCATCACAACTCATTCACACAGCCTTTTGGCAGCACATCAGTGGTTTCCTCTGTAACTTGCACTGGCTTCCAGTTCAGTCACGTCTTGAGTTTAAAACTTGTTTTAACTTCTAAAGCTGTGCATGAATTGGCTCCTTCTTATGTTATGTGAGTTAGTTACCCCTTACATGCATTCTCGTCCTCTTCGCTCTGCTGATACTCTTCTTCTTTATCAGCCCCACTGTAGATTAAAAACTATGGGACAGAGAGCCTTCTCTCGTGCCGCTCCGAGGTTATGGAATGCATTTCCTCTGAATGTTTGAAGTGCTCCTACACTAAGTACATTTATATTTTTTGTATTTTGATGAGCTACTGTTGTGTTAGTGTTAGTGTTGTCTGTATGCATCAAGAGTATGAGAGTAGTGCAATTTCAATTCTCTGTATGTATGTGCTGTACATGTGGAAGAATTGACAATAAAGCAGACTTGACTTGACTTGACTTGACTTAGAAACTGTTGAAAACCCACCTCTTTAAAATTGCTGATTAAGCTGCTAATTGGGTTTATGATTTGATTTATTTTGGTGTTTTATATTGTATCATTTTTTGCATTGTTGTAGTGCTTTGGGTGTGAAAAGCACATTATAAATACAATTTATTATTATTATTATTTTTAACGATTAATGATTCTGAGGAAAAAAGTTTAAAAAATCCATTCTTATTGTATATATTGTGTTAAAGGGATAATTCACACAAACATTAACATCTTGTCATCGTTTATTGAAATGACTTTGCAGTAACACTTTAGAATAGGTAACACTTATTAGTTCTTAATATTAGTTATTAGTGCTAATTAAGAACATATTAATGCCTTATTCTACTTCACCTTATTCTACATCCCTAATCTTAACCAATATCTAAACCTAAAACTACCTTAATAACTATTAATAAGCAGCAAATTAAGAATTTACTGAGAGAAATGTCATAGTTAATAGTTAACAAGTGTTACCTATTCTAAAGTGTTACCGACTTTGCAATTTCACCATCTTTGCGTCTTTTTTAAACCAATAAACGTTGAAGCTGTCTGTTGTGTCTTCAAAATACATTCCACATGTAATTCTTATTAACAGCTAACTATATATACATTACAGAGAATTTGAGGGTTTCTATGTGCCTAACAGCCACGACAACTTCATAATGAAACGAAATCTTTATGGACATCTTTTGTGAGATTCACACATGATTTTATTTCCTTGCAGCTCACTGACCTTAATGGGGAAATCAGGTGACCAGTGGGCAATGGAGCTGTCGGATGGGTCTGGAACCTGCGGCCACAAGAGCTTCTTGATCCTGAGCAGAGGCCAGAAAACAATGACAGTTAACACCACACAGCACCATTAACTGCTGTTAGCATGCGATCCAATCCTCATGAAATATTCAGAACAATTTCTCTTTCTGCACTAAATGTCATAAACATCATCAGGAGTTAAATGCACTTTTCATTTGGTGCAAGTTACTTTAAGAGCATGTCATTATATTCACAATCCTGCTTTATTTTGAATGGTGACCAGGAACTGTCAAGATTCAGTGCCATTAAAAAAAGTATAATAAAATTAGCTTGCAGGACTCTGGCTCTAAAGTATACATAATGTGCACATAGTGATCAGTTACAGGCCATCCACTGACATCAAACTGTTTGACTTGCAATACTTAAATATACAAGAAAAAAGGAGAATCAAAGGTTCACCAGAGAAGATTATCAATAAATAACAAATAGCGTTATGGTATGTTTTGGTGAATTTTGAATGCCAAACAGCACCTGGTTATCATTAACGGTCATTATAAAAAAAAGCAGCATGAAAATTTCATTAAACTTCTAATTTGTTTTCCACAGATGATTTAATTTCATTTATTTTTTTATTTATTTTTGTCCTTTGGTCAAATGCATGGAACAACATAACAGTCCCTAATAACAGAATGATCATTTTCCTTTTTATAAAGAAATGCTTAAATACTAACTCTCATATAAACGGTTTCTATTGTTATTGATCATATTGTGTAATATAAATGGCAACGATCAAATATTCTTTCTTGGTTTCAATCAGTGAAACATTTAAATGTGTGAAAAACATGACTTGTCTTGAATTCATTACTCTCTAAATTGCGTATAATGTGGACAATGACACAGTTTACACAGAATGGTTAAGCAATAAGCCACTATATCTTGTGTAAGTATTTCTCAAAAGTGAAATGAAGTGGTGAATTAAAGTTGAATTCTTGCTTTGTGTTTCATTTTGAGCGGTGAAAAGCACTGACTCACACTTCTCTTTTCCGAAGGCAGAACATTATTATAAAGACAGTCAGGAACAGGAAGCTGAGGCAAACCACAACTACAATCACCTCCACCTCTCCATCACCTAAAGTCAAGAGAACAAACTCGCATCAAAGCATCGGCACACGTCACTTCCTTCAGCAGCTCCAAGTATGTGTCTGCTTCTTGTGAAAATCGCAATGCATCATCAAGAATTTCAGAAGAAAAGTGAGCATAAAAGACATACCGTACTTCAAGGTTTTGAAGTTATAATCTATGCCTTTGACGGAGCCTGCTACTGTTGATGCCATGATGTTAACCACGTAATCCGTTTCACTGGCCAGATCCATCAGTAAATATGATTGGACATTAGGGTTCACCGTCACAGCTGCCGAAAACATTTGACAAACATCAGATTTCATCACACATTCATCATGCAATTAACATATGCATCTAACATACATTTCCATTGCTTAGTGCTCCCGATGGCATAGAATATGGTGTAGTTGGTGATGAATCCACGCTGTCTTTCCAGTGGGATCTCATTCCAGGTCAGCTCGGCACTGTTCTTCTTGGATTTGGTCTGTGTGACATTCGGACCCTTTTCTGGAACTAGATAAACAACAACAATAGCATAACGCTGTTATATGAGAGTGCTCCAGCGCATGAGAACACTGCATTAACTTTAAGATACTGACTTCCTTGTTGAACATAGGCTGGTCTGGTTACTGGTCTTCCTGCTTGTTGATACTTGTAAATTGGATACACTGATATGTTGTACCGCTGGAATTTCTTCAAATCACCTTGGGAAGGGGGGAAAGACATTTGGTCACCTACACTGCTCCCAAAAAGTTTGGTTTCACAGAGAAACTGCAGACATCCGTCCAGCTTTCACAACGAAAGCTCATTTCCTGTGGTTTGACACAGAAAATGGTCTAATATCTGGCAGAATCTTCTTTGATAACAGTTATGAATTATTTGTAAACATCATTTGTTGGCACTGGGCCAATATTAGTATTATATATTAAAATCACATGTGTAACCTTGGACACAAACCCAGTCAGTTTTTCCAAATTGAGATTTATTCATCATCAGAAAGATGAATATAAATAAGCTTTCCATTGATGTATGGTTTGTTAGTATTAGACAATATTTGGCCGTATTGGCAATATTACAACTATTTGAAAATCTGGAATCTGAGGGTGCAAAAAAACCTAAAAAAAACTATCTAAATATTGAGAAAATCATTAGTTGTCCAAAATGAAGTTCTTAGCCATACATATTACTAATCAAAATTAAGTTAAATTTACAAAATATCTTCATGGAACATGATCTTTACTTAATATCCTAATGATTTTTGGCGTAAAAGAAAAATCAATAATTTTGATAATAATTTTTGCTATTGCTATAAATACCCCAGCGACTTAAGACTGCTTTTGTGCTCCAGGATCACTTCTTTTTTTTTATTTTTTTTATTTTTTTTTTGAATGTTGTACTTAAACTTTTAAGCATTGAGTCAAGAACAGACTCTGCACCAAAACTTGCAGTGCTTCCTTTGCGAAACTGTGCTTGCAAAATAAAGGAATACTTCATACAGACGTATGAAACCTCTCTAATTCACACTAAATTCATACTAATTTACTGACTGACACTATTATACACAGTGTGGGGAAAGCTAATCCTCTAAAAACGTAATCACTAGCTACTAATCTTCAACGGTGTAATGAAACTACTCTTAATTCTTTCAAATAAATTATGTAAAACTGTGTAAACTATTCTTATAACTGCAAGACTTGGCTAAAGTCAACATATTGACTTCATCCTGTAGATGTGCCACCAATAATCAGCAGATTCAAATAAATAAATAACTAAATAAATATGCGCAGATTCCATGTGCGCCAGTTTATTAGCCAGCAGAGCTTCAGAAGATCTGGAGTTGTTACCGTTTAGTGTGGTGTTGTGGACTTTGCTAGAGACTCTCTGCCAGCCGGCCTGAAGCTGGGGGACGGTCACCCACTCCAGCAGGTATTCGGAGAGACGTAAGCCGACAGGAAGAGATGTCCACTGCACCTGCAGCTTCTCATCACGCACCGACCAGCTCATATTCTTCACACCAGGAAGATCTATTCAATCACAAACACACCACACATTACACCTCGCTCTCACAGGCCTTGACAAAGCAGATTTATTCCATACACACACACTATTTCAACCCTCCTATTGTCTTAAAACTGCACCCCTCTGTAATCCTTGGGTCAGATTTGGTGGGTCACTTTTCCAGGTCAATATAAATGATCATGTCATATCACTTTGCACATCACAACACAACAAGCCCATTTTTGCACTCTTAAAACCATGAGGTGAAGTACTCCAGGTGTTTTGGAAAGCGCTCAGTGGCTTTAGCCCATCTTACACAACATAATGTAGCTGAATCTTAAAAAAAATCTTTAATATCCCAAAATCTAGATCCTTCTAGAACTGTGTGCACTTATTTTGAATGTCGATATTATTGATTTTTTTAAAGAGCAGCTATCATTTCATTTGTTTGATGACGATAAGGACAACAGAAGGGTTCAGATGTTGAATTTGATCAAAAAACACTGCAGTCTTTGGCATACCTTCACCTGATCTTGGAATGAACAAAGTTGCTTTAGGAGACGCTCCAACTGAATTGTAAGCAGTCAGTTCAATACTGGCGTTTTTTCCTGGAGGCAGCTTCATCAAATACATCAGTCTGTTATCTGCTGTTATATTACGGCTTTCAATCATCACATAATCGTGACAGATATTCAGGTAATATCCCAGTATTTTTCCATTCGCTTTTACAGGAGCCTGCAACAGAAGAGAACAATGAAAACCTTTACCTAACCCTAAACAGCTATGTGACACCACATAGATAAACACTATTACTGATATTTTAGCACATGTACGGTGGAAAAATGAATTTACCTTCCATACTAAAGTCACATTTCTATTATTAGAAGTGGACCGGATGATTCTCCAAAGATCTGGTGCGCTTGCTGGCTCTGAGAAAATAAAATGCCTGATGAGTATTAATAATAAGAGTCAATATCTTTCGAATGCTGGGAAGTAATTAAGCAGCGATGCTACTAACTTAACTCTGCATTTCAGTAGCCTGACAATAGTTAACTTGCTTTTTTACATCCCTGTTTTTCATGTCATGTTGTACACACACACTTTACAGGCAAAGCAAACACACTCTCCTCTATATTCTGTGTTGTAAAGTCTGACTTGTTCTGCTCAGTCGCTTAGTCTCTCAAATGTGAAATCCAGTTAATTTCTGAGTCGAGTAAAACCATATGTTCAGATTCCATCTCTGCTTAATTGGAAGCATGCTTCGTGAAACAGAGCCTGTTCTCTGTGGTCCTTAAGAGATAAAACTCCTCCAAACAACACAGGCGAGGAATAGTTAAGATTTACTAGTGTTAGAGTAGCTAACTAGTTTGTTAAAGGGCAGCTTAACTACTTTAGGAAGCTAGCTCCCCAACTCTGTTCTAAAGGAATATTTGTTTTAGAACCCAATTTTAGGATCCTTCCATCAACCTTTTTAGAGATTTCCAATCACTTGATGAATAACAGAGCTCATACTGTCTTCTGAGGCGTGTCCTGTGACGCCGGCGCTCCAGTTACTCCAGTATCCGCTGTGATTTTCTCCAATGCATCGTATCTGCACCACGTATTGAGTGTAAGGCTCCAGAGACTGCAGTCTAAACGTGTACCCTTTGGTCAAGCTCTCAGCCACCTAAAAGATTTGTGAAATCATGAATAAACTTTTAAAGAAAAAAAAAAATAAAGTCTTTTTTGTTTTGCTTTTTTATATGCAAGATGAAAATATTCCATTGTTTGAAATATGAACCCACTCCTAAGCCCTTGAGCTCTTCACATCTGAAATGTTTAACCCAGGATCATTCTAAACCCCAGAATCCACATTTAACACTGTTCATAATTTACCCGGGCTTAACCATTGATCTTGGGTCTTCATAAGCTTATGATATTGATTATATACACATTTTAGGTGCTATGTTTTGGTAGGCAGATAAAATGTTGGATAGGTCAAACAAAAGAACACTGACATCAAATCCCACCACGTTTTTCACTAGCAATCATTATATTTTGTCCTGACCATGTTAAAATCTGAACTGCTTTTGGCTTTCTCATACCTCGACCCAAACATCGGATGATGCTTTGCGGTATCTGATGGCATAAGAGAGGGTCAAAACATACTCCTGAATGGGAGGTTCCCAAGTAACCATGAGAGAAGTGGAGAAGTTATCTTCAGTGAGGACTTGGATATTCAATGGTGGATTTGGTTTCACTACAAAAAACAAACACAAAGTGATGCATTCTCACTGAGTTTTAAATGCATCCTTTTTTAATTCAAAAGCACAGCTCATACCAAAATACTCTGAATAGTTTTCAAGTTGTTCTGACCGCTCTGACCCCAGCACATTCTTCACTTCAACCCACACTTTTAAACGCACATGATGTGGAAAACGCTCCAGATTGACAACGCAGTATCTGTCAAGATGATGCTGCTTACAGTCACCTGTATATGTTTTGTTTAAAATAGTTCTGAAAAAGACAGAAAATGAAGTAATTAACACTCAAGTCTTTCATTTTAAATCATTTGCATGAAAAAATCATAAAGGTGCTATCAATACTTATGCTCTAACACGTACATATAGGCAAAAACGTTGTAAGTTGTGTCGAAAAGCGGGTTTCGTGATCCTGAATCCCAACTACAGTTTAAATTGGGGGAAATGTCTTCGCCCTCTTGCACAGCAATGCATGAGAGATTCGTTGGTTTCAGTGGAGGATCTGGAAGTCATAAACACAAAAACAATGGATGTAGCAAGACGTTTCCTTGAAGCTGAAGAGTAAATAATGCATCAGGTTTCAAAAAATGGGAAGGTCTGAGAGATGCAAAGATTTCCTCCCACTGCAGGGCTGTTTTTTCTCCAACAGCTTTATAAACCACTGCATCACAAACTGAAGACTGTTAACATTAAACAAATGTTCTGAAGGCATACATGTGGGAACAGAATACAATTCTCTGCTTGAAAATCTCAAATATGGTTTGACAAGCTGTCGTGCCAGATTTGACATCAGAAAACCAATGATGATTAACAGAATTCATGAAAAATGCTTCATTTGAATTGCATTAATCAATTTCAAAACTAAGGCGGAAGCTTATAACAACAACAGTCTCTGAACACTTGCAATATCATACACTGGATATTCAGCAATATTTAGTTTTAGAGCAACACATTGTCCAAAAATCTGTACTAAAAAGAAACTAAAACCCAAATGGAGTAACAAACCAAGCCTTTTAATTCTAAAGCAAGACGTGTGATTTTGGCATGAAGACACTTACATCCTGGATGGAGTGAGATTCCATAGATATAACAGTCTGGCTGCGACTCCTTGGCTTTGCAGCGCAGCCATCCTCTCATATCACTGCTGATGTTAACAGTTACACTCACAGCCGTTTCGTTTATTTTGTGGTAAAACTGCTTTGGAATGGGGATGTCTCTCATAGTCCATTCAATGTCATCTGAGGTATGAGCAGAGCCTTCCAGGAGGTGACAAGTCGCGGTGAAGTTTTTTCCCACCTCAAGAGCAATTCTACTGTTGGAGTCTGGGAGGATTTTCAAACAGTTGTGACTGAAGCCTGCGTGGACAAAACACTGCGTCGAGTATCACATCAATACAATACGTGTGAACTGAGGGAAGGACTGGTGGCATGGCTTACCTGCTTCATAGTGCAAAAGCATCAAGAGTAAGAGTAAATGATGTGAAGTGTCCATTGTGACACAAAGGCAGGTATCTGAGAAAAGATGGAAATCAAAAGATATAATAACATTTTGTGTCATCTGGCAGACAGCGTCAGGGCTTTATTTTTTTAAACTAGAGAACAAACTTCAAAGATGCATTATTGAGGTTTTTATCAAAAGGGAAGCTCCATTTCTCAGTTTTCTCAAGTCATGTATCACCAGTTTCAGATTTTCTCCCTTGTTTTTTTTCTGCACAGACAGCCATGTTTTATTTAAAGCCAATCTTGCCAGTGGTGTAGCACCCTTTTAAGGTAAGATTTAAGGTTTGGAAGCCTATCGGTTGGTTTGTGTTGACAAAATTACAGAAATTAACATTTCAAAACATAGTTAAAAAAAATCTAAATAAGCTTCAAGTCAGCACTTTCGCTTAAGATAATCCTCACTGAGCAATGGCTAACTTTAGCTCCTCATTTCCATCCTAATCCAGCCTGTTTATTTTCTTGCCATTATTACAAAAAATATAACTAATTTAGCTATTGAGAAACGTCCATTAATTAACACAAGCATTAATTATTTTTTTAAAACACTTGATACTAGGATTATTACATGTGGTGTGTAAACATCAAATAAAAAGTACATTCTAACTGTTTACAATTATTTTTTGAGGTTAAAGTATTTAATTTTATTGATTTATGTATTTATTTATTTTTAGAAATACCATGAATTATCCATTTATAAATATCAATAGTTTTTGGAGAGACACAGCACAATTTATTTTAACCTGAACTAATCTTGACTTTTAATTAAAAAGTTCAAATGCCCTGATATATTGGATATCCTTTCATATTTGTACTACATGCCAACCAAAAATATCAAAATGAGTTTTAATTCAGAACCATATTTACTAACAAGCGTGACTCATGTACTTATTGTACCCCTTCACACAACACGTACAGTATTTGAGCCAATAATGTAATGTAAAAAATGAATAAATATACTATCTACAAATAAATCAACACTATCCCCATCATGACAGAGCAAAAACAGATTTGTGATGAAATTCATTATAAAAATAAGAGAGAGAGAGAGAGAGAGAGAGAGAGAGAGAGAGAGAGAAAGAGAGAGAGAGAGAGAGAGAAACATTCACACTGACATAAGTATTCAGACCCTAGGTGATTTGGTTCAAAAAACATTTTTAGTTATGCTGGTTGAAAGTGTCTTCACATCCCGATAGCAATCAATAAGTTAAATGCTCTAAATGTTTCCTAATGTATTTTAATAAGTTAAGTGCTCTTAATGTATTCTGATGAATTTTAATAAGTGAAGTGCTCTTAATGTATTCTAAAGTATTTTAATAAGTTAAGTGCTCTAAATGTATGTCATCTGTGTATATAATTAGGCGTAGGACCATAAAGAGTTCGTCCAGTCAACGATCCCCTCAAGAATGGAGGAGGCGTGGCTTTGGAGAGTGATTTGCAGGGAGGGTGGGATCTTATGCTTCCAACGCTAGCTAGCGGTTGCGAAATCTCTGAAATCGCCCACCCTACCTTTAACTCAGTCTCAGAGCTTACCTGGGGCACCTTTGACAGCTTTTTGGGCAGGGGTTTGGGAGACTTGCTTAGGGCTACTTAGGTCCCTGACCTGTTGGAAGGTGAACTGGTCTGAGGTCTTGAACACTCCTAAGGATGTCTCTGTATTTAACCTGACCAGTTCCCCGGCCTCTGCCACTGAAAAACACCCCAAACAGGGCGATGCTAGCACCACCATGCTTCAACACAGCGAATGCTGTGTTTGCACCAGACATGGCTCTTGGAAATGAAGTACATTAGTCCAGAGAATCTAGTTTCTCGTAGTCCCTTAGGTACGTCATAATAGCAACACTATAAATGCTATCTTACCCCGAGGGTCTAGCTAAACATCTAAATACATTAATGTGTCCATTAACAAATAGACACAAAACACTTTGACAGTCAACATGACACAATGTCACAGATAAATATTTTTCAGAGACACAAAATAATCTGTCTGTAAATAGATAATGGTTAAGATAAATTTATATAAATTTAGATAATAGATCAATTTCCCCATGTAGTTTTCAGATTTCAAAAGTGCTACAGTTATCAGTCATATACAGTATTTTCTACTACAGATTATTACAATGTTTTGATTCTTGATATCATCTGAAGCTTAAAACATTATAGATTGGTGTTTTAGTGAGAATGTGTGTGGCCTCCTTAAACCTTAATATATATATATATATATATATATATATATATATATATATATATATATATATATATATATATATATATATATATATATATATATATAGTATTTATACTTTTCTTTCCATGATAATAATAATAATAATAATAATAATACATTTGATTAATAATGCGCTTTTCTCACACCCAGCGCGCTAAAACAATGTAAAAAAAAAAAAAAATTTAAAAAAAATTACAACTTAAAATTCTATATTCAATGAAACAATATAAAACAGCAAAAACCCTAATTATTACAATAAATTTATATCGCTGGCAAGGACACCATCAATATATCTGTACAAACTCCCAAAAATAATTTATATAAGAACATGTATTCACTGACTGGACTAGTATTGCAAACCACAATACATTTATTTGAATTATATATTTTTCTTACCTTCAGAGTGGCATCACATCATATGAGCTACTGTAAATTTGAACACTTATAAAACATCGCGGATAACCAAGTCTAACGTTTCTGCTCCTCCTTTGCGAGCTATTTCCGGTTTTATTTGCACGTAAGCGCACACTCATCTGGAACGTCCTGCGAGCGCGCTCGCTACCACTGAAGACGATCGTGTTTTCTACAGATTGAAGCATTGTGCGCATGCGCAAACTCAAGACGAGCGACGGCCCGAAACTCCTCTCGTGATTGGTCGGCAGAGCTGTCAGTCATTTAAACAACCCAGTGATTCATAATATCTTCAGAATGCATTACTTTTCCCGTTAGTCATCACCCACTGCTCGAAAACAGTGTAAAGTGATCTCATTGCAGCCAATAGCAGCTCGCGCTTGTCAGTGTATTTGCATAAAGAGCAAAATGAAAATAAGTGACAGAATTAGCTCTCGGTATGAACATTTACTTGGAAGGGCGTTATTGAAGCTTTAACGTTACTATCACTGTAACAGTATTGCGAAAACAGTGTGTTTTACCAGCGTTACTGCGCTTTTGTTGGCAAAGCCTTTAGATTAGGATGTGTTTTGACAAGCATAAATATTTCCTAACAATAAACTGTAAGTGACAAATCTACTCAACTATGCTCTGACTCTGAATCAGAGACCACAAAGTCTGTTTTAAGACCATAAAGAGTTTTAAGACAGTTTCGTTTTAGGCATAATCTTTTGTTCTTTTTAAAACACTTAGGAGAAACGTCTAAATAAATAAAAATAAAACTTGACACTGAGATGCCAATAATAATAAAGTTTGTCCTTTATAATAGCAATTTCTGAGTAATAGGCTATAAAACTAAATTAAATATGTATACCCAGATTAGACTTTAATAAACTAAATCAGTGTGCCTTTAATCTGTGGTCTGACTTTCATTTAGCAATAACATCTTACTTCTAAATATAATTTTAAAATCGATTTTTTTTTATTATTTTTTTTACTAGTGTGTATGTTCCTTGGGAATTGAACCCAATGCTCTACCACTGAGTCACAGGAACACCTTACCTCTTGGTTTCTGTATGCTGTATATTGTCTGAAGGATCTCAAACAGTACATCTGCTCTGCTTTCCATGTTACTGAGCATGAGCTTGTGTCACAACATGTAAAAGTCCTCGGTGGGCTGTTCTCCTCTGTAATACAGCTGTAATTTGAATTCCTCAAGACTTTCGAAGCATTTCTGTTATTTTGCAGGGTCCAACATGTTAATTTCTAATTTATTGGTGTGAAGTTGGGGAGGACCAGATAATACAGTGCTGAAATAACACTTTCCAGCAGGGCTCCAACCCCAATCAAACACCTGAAGCAGTTCCTCAAGGTGTCAGGTTACTTGGTCTTTACAGACAGGTGTGTTGGAGCAGGGTTGGAGACCCCTATAT
The DNA here is from genome assembly GCF_023724105.1 of Carassius gibelio. Taxonomy (NCBI): domain Eukaryota; kingdom Metazoa; phylum Chordata; class Actinopteri; order Cypriniformes; family Cyprinidae; genus Carassius; species Carassius gibelio. The sequence continues at coordinate 17,973,870 of NC_068380.1, read as the reverse complement.
TACAGCAATCGTGTGTAGTTTTGTGTATTTTTGTGACTTTGGTGCCCACTACAGTTCACTGTGAGGCTCACCAGACTTATACACCCCCAGATCAGATGTTTAACAGAATCCTGTGAGAGACACAGAAGCCTTTCTCCTTATTAGAAGTGTACCATCAGAATGATTGTGATACTGTTATGGCATGATGATAGAGAAAAAAAAAATCAGCACACAGTTTGGAGGTCTCTCTCATCTGACACAAGCATTTCAGGTCTTTAAGTCTCAGCTAATGAGTTGTGTTTTGTTGGGGAGACAAACTGTGTTGAGCCCCAGGACCAGGATTGGGAACCACTGTGAAATTATTTTAAGTTAAAAAGTGCTGTTATAGTAAATATTTCAAATTTAGGAATACTTTGAGGCCTTAATAAAAATAAAGAAATCAAATTAAGACTTTATTATTATACTGACTACATTTATATCATAGTAAGTGATTACGATTCCATACGTCAATGGTTTTCTTTATTAATAGTAACAGTAAACAATAAGCTTAAAGCATGTTTAAATGTTACGCTTACAATTTAAACCATATGCATACCATAGAAAAAGACAATAATTGTAAAATTGTATGAAAAACAGCCTTGTTAAGACTTGTTATTTTTTATCAAACAGGCATCCTCATGATCGAAATGAAAGGCTGAACAGTATTACAGTTTTAAAGTTGTCTCTTATTTTAGGCCATCAGTTTGTACTGTCGGAGTGACTCTGGGTTGTGACGGGCTGCGTTTTCTCTGCGGAGGGATGGCGGGAAGAACTTGAATGTTTCGTAAAGGTTCTCCAGTCAGTGGCGTCGGGAAGCAGCCGAGCGACTGGCTTTGGGGAACGCCGGCTCGGTGCAGTTTGGATGCATATGGAGGTGGAAGTACAGCCAGACCCGCTCCTAAAGAAGATTTGGACTTCTTCACTCCCTGAGAGACCTGGTCAGGTGGCAAGGAAACTGTGGACCACATGAAAGCTGGTTTTGTTAAAGCGAAGATGCAATACAAATGTAGCCCTAGACAATATCATATTTTGTGCAATCTTTGTAAATCTAATTGAAGTACACTAGAAAGCGTAGCTGAATAACTTTCAGATGATAGCAGTTCTATCATTTAAAATGGCCCTTTTTTAAATAAATAAGTAAATCTGGCCCTAATAATCTATGACAGAGTCTAACGGAGCAGGAAAATCTGAGGATATGAGGACTGAACTTACATCTGTGAGTGCAGTGGTCCCGGATGGGAGCAAGACTGTTTCGTGTGAGAGCAGATTCTCTGACCCTCAGAGGTAAAAGATGATTCTGAGCTGCTCAGAGAAGACGACACAAAATTATACATTTCACAGAGTAATTCACTGATACTGTATATATCTGGATGATTCTTCAATTAGGGACACTTGACTATTTAACATCTTGAAAAATTAAACATTAAATTATGATACAATCGAAACAAATAATGTTTCATGTGTTAACACTTGAAAATGTTTTAATAATCTTTTGATGCAGCTTAAAGAATTGCAGTTATTTCTCATACCAAAGCACATGTAAAGTATTTGATTACACTGTGACCAGCAGTGTGATATTAATTTTTACACTTCATATGCTTTAATTGTAACATATTGTAACTTCATCACTACAGAGTTGTTACTGTATAATTATACAATTAAGTACTGAGAAATAAATTAATTAACTACGTTACTATTTGGCTAGAGTTAGGATTAGGGTTGCTTGCATGTAAATGTTGTCATAATAGTAAGCACATGTAACAAGTGTAACAAGGACACCTTAAAATAAAGTGTTACCGGTAATTGCAAATATATTTAAATACATATATTTTAGTTGATCACAAATGCTTGTCAGAATATTCTGCAGTTAACTTTAACCATGTTTCAAAGACAACAGAAGTAATTGTTAAATAACATGTAAAGATGTACTTAAATAAAATAATTCATTCATTCATTCATTCATTCATTCATTCATTCATTCATTCATTCATTTAGCAGGCGCTTTTATCCAAAGCGACTTACACTGCATTAAGACTAACAATTTTTCCTGTGTGTTCCCTATATGTGTTAACATGTACTTAAGTCGCATTTAATTGGGTAACAACATTTTTTTAAGCTAACTGCATTTTATTTAAATAAAGCTAATTAAGTGTAAGAAAACAGTAAATTGCACTTAAGTCCAAATTTGTGAAATTCTGCCTAAAAAACGTAAAAGTGGGTAAAAGTAGCTGATGTGGTAATACTTACAGAGCCATTTGCCATTATAATAACTGCACATTCTTTTAAAACTTAGATGATTACTAAAATTAGTAAAGAGACTAAAATAGGCCTAGGAGTCACACATGTTGACCTAAATGAAGAATCACCTACCAATCCTGAGTATCTCACCTGGGTCACTTCTCTGTATGTATGGCGTGTGATTTGAGCACAGCACGTCTAAAGGGCTTGAGGATCCATGCAGCAGCTTGTCAAGCAGCCGTTCAGATGGACTTGAGATCCATGCTTTGTGAGTCAGTATCTGACTGGATCCGGCAGCTTTTTGATCCTTACTTTTGCCATCAAACAGGTCATGCTCACTCTTGCTCTTCTGCGACCTGTGCGCTAAGTGTCCTGCCACATGACCTCCGCTGGTCCTGAGGGCCAAAGTCTGAGAGTTTAGCAGCAGGGACTTCCCTAGACTGATTGGAGGAAGACTCTGTGTGCGTATGGGTGGGAGGCTTTGGAGGTCCTTGCTGGATGTGTCCTCAGCGAGGTGGACTTTCTCAGACTCATTATTTTGTTTTCTGACAGCAGAGCTGTTTTCGCTCTCATCTCTGGGTTCAGTGACGCATTCGAACATAGTGATGATGTCATCCACCTCAGACGACTCTTCTTTCAGCTGACCATCTTCACTCAAGTCTGTCTGCTGAGAAGGATGCAGTTCTTTCTTCTTCTTACTGAAGATGTGGTTCAGCATGCGAAATTTCCCCTCTTTGCGTAAGGAAGAGTCACTGTTTTGAGAATCCAGTGGCCTGTTCGAGTCAGACCTGTGAAAAGTATTGCAATCTTTAGTTCTGAAAAACACTTTATGGGAACTCTTCCAGCATTTAACATCTATACATTTTATATCATCCTTCTGCTCAAAATACCTCGAGGAGTGGGACTTGTCATGCACTCAAAACATTACATATATTAAAATAGTAATTAAAGTAGATGGTACTTCATGTATGCAAACAAGTGAAAATAATAATAACAATATTAGAAAAAAATAGTTAATAAGTATTTAAAGAAAACAGTATTTATAAACTAGAAAAAACTAAATGTGATGTAGCAAAAACAGAAGTAGTAGTGCAGAATGTATCAAAAAGAATGCTATGTAAACGTTTTGTCATGGCCACCAGAGGGCACTCCAAACTGGACTTAAAATATCCATTGAACTCCATTTCCCATTCACCCTGCACCTGCAACTCTTCCTACAACCACATACACACACACATACACACACACACACACACACACACACACACACAAGGCATTTCTCAATGTCAAGGATACTTCCTTGGAAGGACTGGTCACAATTAACAGCTAACAATTGTTAAATGACAGGTCCGGTTCAGTTAGCCATCAATAACGTAATTTGTAAAAGTTATAATATCAATACGGTGGTAATTTGTACTGGTATTAACACGTTAAACTTACTTATATTTACTACAGTTATAACAAATGTTTGGTAACGTAAATATTAGTGGTGGGCCGTTATCGGCGTTAACGTGCTGCGTTAATGGGAGACTCTCATCGGGCGATAAAAAAACTATTGCCGTTAATCTATTCTCAAAATTGGGTTAGGAGCTGGGTCTATACTACGATGATGACTTTCACCTTGATATTTTAGCGTGGATGTATACCTAGCTGAATTTTTTTTATGAGGCTTCCCAATGGAAACCTCGGCAAGACGCATGCCTGTTTCACACATAATCCGTCTGCAGTGTGAATGCAGTCCGTGTGCGTTTCGTATGTGGTCCAGAAGCAGCATGGACTCATACTCATTGTGCTTTCACACAGGACGCGTTTGCAGTCCTCTACTCGTTAAGTGAACGATCGCTGCACTGCTGCAGACGCACCGCTCCTGGAACACACTGACGGACCGCAATCGTGTGAACGCTGGAATCCATTAACATGGGTGCGTAAAAAAATACGAAATGCATACGCACTGCAGACGGATTATGTGTGAAACAAGTTTTTTTGCACCTTGTGCAATATGGAATTCGTTTACAGCTTTCTCAAGCAGTTTTTGATGCATTTTGGAAACAGGAGATGAGCCCCTGGTCTAATTCACCACCTCTCTTGAGTAACCCATTCTCAAAGACTTAACGTTACTTTTAATCATTATTTTATTTGGGTAGCACACATATTCTGAATGCTTTGGGCAGAATTCAAATCAGCCATTTTAATCCAGATTAATCTAGATTAATTCCAAGATTACAGTGAGATTAATCTAGATTAAACAAAATTAATCAATGCCCACCACTAGTAAATATACTTACATTACAAAGCAAATTGCCCCGTTAGCACTCCGAGCCCCATCCTTGCACTCCCAGCTGCAGCTCATTGGATTTTAGTATTTAAGCTGCCAGCTTTCTTGTGTTCATTGTGAGGTCTTGTTTTACTACTGTTTACGTTTCTGAGCATTTACTATTTCTGTTGTCTGCCTGTTGCTGATTTAGTCTGTCTCCCGTGTATGATTACTGCTGCCAGCCTACTGGATTATTGCTTGTTTATTGGACTGTGATTCTCTCTACTTGATACCCTGACATTCTGCCTGTTCTTCTCTGCTGTGTTCACTGTCGATGACCCCTGCCTGGACGACCACAATGTTTCTTATTAAAAGCTTGCAAACGGATTCCATGTCCAGTGATAACTCCTTCCTTACACAAATTAGTTTGAAATGCATTTAGAAACTGCACACATGGGCATTATTTTAAGCCTATGTTTTATTTCCAATACCTGTTTTATTTCCACTACCTGTTTGAGATGGTTAACTGAAGACTCGCTCTACCCAGATCATTTGAATCAGCTAGTTGTTTACTGGAGACTCACATGAACTAGATCATTTGAATCACCTTGTTCACGAATCAGATATCATTATTGTATCTTGATGTGGGTGTTTTCTTTCTCTATGTTTCTCTAGTCTAGTCTAGTCCAGTCAAGTTTGAGTTGTGCTTTGTTATGGCTAGTGTCTAGTCCCCTCTTTATACACTTTTTGAACTTGCCAAATAAAGCAGCTTCGGTAGATCCTCATGTTAACCTGCAATTAAAAGAGCTTGATCTCACATTATAGAAGCAGGAGCATGAGACACAGCTGCTTTGTCTGGGATCTTGAATTCCAAGCAAATTGTGACATTAAGTTGCTTAAGCTTGAGTTAGAAGTGCAGACTCTAAGTAGTCAACCGATACCTGTACCTTGTTCTAGACCATCTTCCTCTATTGATAGCTTTGTGTCTAAATCTGAATTTGATGTTGCTATGTCAGATTAATACTTTCATAAATCAGAAGTAGACTCTTATTTTCTTGCTTTTGAGCGTGTTGCTGCAAGGTTGTATTAGCTGAAAGATGTGGGCTTTGCTGCTGCAGTATAACCTCATTGGAAAAGCACAAGAGGAGCCAATTGAGACTATGACACTGTGAACGCAGCCATGTTGGGAGCATATTAACTGGTGCTGGAGACATATCGTGTTCAAAGAAAGCCAAACAAAATTATGTTGAATACGCCAGAGAAAATAAAACGCTTTTTGAAAAGTGGTGTCTTGCCAGTAAGATTACCACTTATGAAGAACTGCAAGAATTGGTCTTACTGGAAGATTTTTTGTTCCAGAAAACATTGTCGCTCATTAAAATGAACAAAAAGTGTCAAAACCTTATGCGGATGTGCTTACTGATGAATATGCTCTTTTCCTATAATCCCTTTCCCTTCATTTTGCCCTTCTCTGATGCGTCATATACTGGCGTGAATGTCCTTTGTTATTTATATCGAGATTTTCCCAGTACAATAAATGTAAGCAAGTCAGTAGTTTGCGATTTGCCTGATCTCTCTGCGATGTTTCTTCTTGCTTTTCCAGCATGTGCTGTTGCGCGGTCCAAGTCAAGAAACATTCAAGATGTTGTTGATCTATCTCATTCTTTCTTGACTGTGCAACCTAAACCCGTTGAGTCGAAGTCATATGTTGAGAATGAAATGGTCCATCAGTATGACTCCCAGCTCCCAGATGAACTTCCTTAGTGAGTAAGGATCATAAAGCTGCTGCCCAGAACTTAGACCCTACACTTGCGAACTTCATCAGTGCTGCAGTTGACAGTCGCAAGCTCTTAATGGCAAGGATAGGATGCTTTTGGGATGATGGGGTTCTGAAGCACAGGTGGGGGGGAAAATCTTCAGATGGAGATGATTTTAAACGGTATATCATGAAAGTGAGGTGACACGTGACATGAGTTCTAGTTTAATCATGAGGTGGATGCTCATGTTTTCTCCTGTTTTTGGTTAGAGAGGGAGTAAGGTAATACTTTTGTTGTTTATTTTGAACTTTGTGAGTTTAGAAAGTACTCCTCCCTTAGTTAGACCTTTTTTATTTGTTATTTTGGTCTGGTCCCCTTTTGAAGGTTTATTTGCGCTCCTTTTGAACTTGACAAATAAATCATCTTCTCGAGTATTACAAAAATTGGTGTGGTTTTTGTGGAGTGCGGTTACAGAAAAGAAAAGCCCCTGAATGTCTGTCAAGAGTTATTTTTTTCCTTTCTTTCTTTTTTTCATAAGTTTCTGTGTTACCACCTCCCTGACCTTAGTCTAGGGAAGCATGCAACAGCTGCCCCCATCACCATCGGCCCGGTCCTGTTCAGTCCTGGTGCTCGTTCTTGCTTTCCATCTCTGCCCTGTTTTTGGTCTGCTCTATCTGCTTATGACGTCCTGCAGTTCTCTCAACGTTACACTTGCCTAGTCATTTGGAGAGGTTGTCTTAATCACTGGACTGTTGTCCTGGCTTTAACCCTTGGTTGATTTTTAGACTCTCATTCATTTCCACCCCACCCAGCTTTAATTCTGCCCCTATGACTGGGGATCTTCCTTCTTATTCTTAACGAGTGATGTTCGTGTGATGGTCTGGGGATGTTTTGTTATAAATGTTTCCAGAGTGCTGTGAAACTCCACTACAGGAGGCTTTTGGATTTATTTATCACTGGTAACGTGGGGTAGCCTCACTCTGATGGGACATTGCTTCTTTAAAAAAGTAATGGATATGTCAGTACATACCTGACAAAAGTGACAACTATAATACAGCTTCTTGATTTCCAACAAACCTGTTTTCAGTGGAGAGGAGTTTGATGCTGGCAGTATGGCCGCAGTACATGGCGTACGTGAGTGGTGTATTCTCATTAATATCTCGAGGGTTGGGCTCCACTCCCAGCTCCAACAACACCTGCACACAGTCATCTTTCCCTGCTGCAGCGGCCCAGTGAAGAGGGGTGCTGACACAAAAACAGAGTATGTTGTAAAATAAGAAACAAACATGAACACACAGTTTAGTAATGCATACAGTGTGAGTAAATGAGTTTCTGTTGCACACTAGTTTTGTTCTAGTTGACCCTCGACTTAAATATAACACAACATGTACCGTTCATCCACATCTAAAGCTTGCAGGTTGGTCTCAGGAACGCGAGACAGTTCATAGAGGATGTCACTGAAGCCCGCAGCGGCGGCGATGTGAACGCAGGTCTTCCCGTTCTCATCATCGTAATTGATCACAGAGGATCCCAGGTGATGGTCGAGAATGAGAGAGCACATTAACCGGCTGCCGCTCTGCCGAAGAGTTGAAAACAATGAGACATATAAATAAACACCCAATTACATATATAAACCATTTTTTTTATTAATTTTTAAAGACATAAATTGTATTACTTGATGAAGAATGACAACCTACCTGTAATTGTAAATATAATTATTTTTAAACAGAGATTATTTCTTAAAACAGGGTAAGAAATAGTACAATAACTAATGAAAATACAATTACTTGTAATAAGTACAAGTACAATTACTGTAATAGACCGAGATAACGTGTAAGCGGTGGTGGGAATGGGTGTCTGAATTCATGTGGAAGTCTGTGGAGCTTTACAGCACATAAATGTGTCTTGACCCATCTGTTACAGTAAACTGACCGCAATTGTGTTTCAAATGAATTCAAGCTACTCAAGAACTATTTTTATATGACTGCTTACTGTATAAATGATCATTGCCCATGGTGATGCTCATGTATTAAATTACTCTCTGTGATCTCTCTCTTCTCAGACAAACACATATTATAGAAAAGCTTATTTGTGATCATTTACAGTAGAGACTATAACAAAGATAAACTGTAGCTAGATGGATAGAAGCTCGGTAGTCCCCGGTTAGAAAAAGGTGTGACTTTTTAATTGAACAGACATAAGCGGAGTCATTACAGAAGTGTACCTGCTGTAGAATGTGTTGTATGTAAGAAAACAGAAGTAGCGCTTTAGATTAATTATGTATTTGTTTATGACGTCTTGTACCTGCACAGCCCAGTGTAGAGCTGTTTTGAAGTCTTTGTCCACAAGCGTGGGGTCGGCTCCTTTCTGCAGCAGGGCCTGCACATGCTCCGGTCGGTTATGGAAAGAAGCCCAATGAAGAGCTGTCATTCCCTGCCAGTTACAATCAGAGCGTTACACAGCTGCACCCTACCAAGTATCTATAACTGTCACTTCCTACAGCAGGGCTGAAAAAGTCCAGCAATTTTTAAAGTAGGAAACTTTACATGGGACTATATGGAAATGAACAGGAATCCATGGTAATAAGCAAGACATTTGCTAAATTACAGGAAACATACATTTTGTTACATTGGATAAAAAATCTTGCATCATAAACTCGGCTAAGACAACCAGATTTAATGCAAACTGCACTGCAAAGCAGATGAATTTCTACCGTGTGCATTCCTCAATCAGTTGTACAGATAACGTCTAGAATCTAGGACTATTGAAGCCACATTACTGCATTTGAGCCCAAAGATTACATTCAGTCAAGTAATTTTAGATGATATCACTATATAATCTATGGTTTTAAAGTTTAACTAGCAAACACTAAATCAAAATGTGTCTATACAGTAGCCTAAATCAGATATGTTAAATGTAAGCTAGCTAACACCATTTCACTAACAATTTAAGACGCTATGCTAGCTAGCTCAACTATGTTTCACCTGCTAGCCAGTTTTCTGTTAGCATACAACTTCAACAAGTTCTACTCACAAATGAATCAAAGACGAAAATCTTCTTTTTTTGTTTGTTTTACAAATGTATTACTATGCATGTCTGCTTATGACCAAACAAAACACTTTCGTTTTCTATTTATGTTTGTATATGATACAGTTTGTATAAATCGACACAAATATCCACTGAAATCCAATCAATAATCTTATTTCCAAAATTCCCAAACTTAACCACTATTTTGAAACCACAATATCCATGACAACTACATGTGCACATTCAATACTTTTACGTGCACTTTTCTTTCTCAAAGGGTTTCTCAAAACTGGAACTCCTCTGCTCTGACTCACCTCATTGTCTTGATGATTGATTTCACACAGTGTTGACTGCTGTAGCAGCACAGCCATGAGCCTTCAACAAACACACATCATTATTACTCTATAAACACTGCATACGCCATTTTGCATGTCCATAACATGAAACAGATAATCAACAGGGACAATTTTTTTTTAATGTGTACAAAATAAGAGGGATTGATCTTTATTTACCCATTTTTTCTCCCTTTTTCCCCCTTTTTGCACTAATTTAAACATGGAATGTGCACCAGGAATGTAAATCGGGTCGGGTTTTGTTTTCATGTTGACTAGTATCTTACTATTTTATGTTGACTCAACAACACTTTTAGGAATCGTCTGATTGTCATCTTGTCAAATGTAAGTGTTCTGGACAGTTAGACGAAGGAAGCTCCGCTGAACTGTATCTGTTGTTGTTGTTCACACAGCTTGATGCACAGGAAAATGCTACTGGAGTACTCACTACTTTTTGTTTCATTATCCTATTTGGGAAAACCAATTCTGTTTATCTTCCTCGTTACCTGAAGTCAGTTTCGGCAGTAGCAGCATGGATTGGCAAGCGTCCGTTCTTGTCGGGAATGTTCTGTTTTGCTCCGTTGCGAAGCAAACACACACAGCCTTCAAGCCAGCCCTGCAGAGGATAAAACCATCAGACCAACTACGAGACAAGTCATTCAAAACCTAAACAAGCATTTAATTCAGTCAAAGCTAGGAAGGTGACTGCAAATTCGTACATGATGCACGGTCCCTACAGAACTTTTAAAGGAATGCAGCTCCTCAGTGATGCTCAGAGAGTTTCTTTACCAGGTATGTGGCTAGAGAGAGGGACGTCCGTCCACAGGCGTCTTGTGTATTGATAGAGGCTCCCATCTTCAGCAGCAGTTTGACCGTATCCACCTGCCTCCCGGACACAGCATGCATCAGCGGTGTGGAGCCTGCCATCAAGACATTCACAGTCAGCTCTCATTCAGATTCACATGAAAGCCAGCTCTACTGGAGACTGTTTATGATGGCAGCTTATCTCTGTTTCAGATTTGCTGTATGTGTGATTTGCATGGCAACGATTATAGGTACTTTTTTAAATGCCTGTTCTTTAGCTTTCTTTCCAGTGCAAAACTAGAGGTTTGGATGGCTAGAGTTGTGCATGGCACAGCAAAACACCCCACCCTTAATCAGATTGAAGTTTCTAAATATTTCTCCAATGTAAAGCACATCTCTTCTGATGCATACTGCATCATTTGATGTATTACTTATGTGATGTGAATATCATAAACAAGAAAAAAAGAAGCAGACGTTAGCATACTTTAAAGAGATTCTTGTGTGTGAAATGTATATAATGTTGCATGCTAATTCCAATGAAATTAAAATGTAAAATCAAGCATCTTAACATCTATAATATACGTGAAACTTGTGTATCATGTTTTTCTTTACATTGATTTTGTATTTTAATGTTTGTTTACAAATATTGCAAAATATAAATTTTGTGTAAAAAAAAGTGTAATATTGAATAGCAGTTCAAATTACAATCAAGTTCTTCACATATTTTAGTATGTTAGCTTTCGTATTTTAGTCAACACATCAAAATAAGTACTTCTTTAAAACATGACACATTATTATTAAAACAATTATTTAAAATTAAAGGAATAGTTGACCCCTAAAAAGCTACCGAGATGTAGATGAGTTTGTTTCTTCATCAGGTTTGGAGAAATGTAGCACTGCATCAGTGTCTCATCAATGGATGCTCTGCAGTGAATGGGTGCCGTCAGAATGAGAGTCCAAACAGCTGATAAAAACATCACAATAATCCACAGGGAATCCAAAATAGAATATAACATTTCTCTCAGTGTCCACTAATATCCAAATATTTGTTTAGAAATGCTTTGGACTCTTTTGGCTTATAAACAGTGCTTGATCTGTGCAGATTTCTCTCCCGATTCAGAAAAGACAACATTTGTTTTATTGTCATTTGTTGTGATGTTTTTATCAGCTGTTTGGGCTCATTCTGACGGCACCCATTCACTGGTGCAAGTGATGCAATGCTACATTTCTCCAAATTTGTGTATTTAAAGAAACAAACTCATTTTGGAAAGTGTACTTAAGTATCTTAAGAAATAAAGTCATGAAAATGTACTCTCTTTTAAGAACACTTTAGTGGACATGAATTAATATTATATATAATCTGCAAGTACAGATACCTTTTACATGCACTTTGAAGTTTATCTGAAGTACACATTCACTAGTTAAGCGCACATCATTTTCACAAAGGTGCAGCTAGTGTAAAACACCTTCACTGTCACAGCACTCGAGGATGGACGGGTCCTCTCGTATCGTGGCCGTCAGCGTGTTCACATCTCCGTTTGCTGCTGCCTGGTACACCACATTCAGATCAACCTCCTCCGCAGCTTCTGAGAGGAAATGAATCGAAACGATCAATCGTCTGCTGGTGTAAGCTAAGGCATGTTTGGTGATCACTTGAAATGTCAGGTTTTCGACCTGTTTTCAGAATAAAGGCAATCATCAGTGTCATACGAGTCTTTAGTCTTGCTTTTCATTGACTTGTCAGCTTCAGATTAACAATTTTTCAATGCATACTAACTGAAATGAAGATGTGATTCCTCATAAATTAGCAGGTCAAGAGGAGAAGCTCTCTTATTTCACCAGTGCTTCTCTTAGATGAGAATGTGTCTTTGTTTAGAGATCTCAATCAAAACTTAGAAATCCCAAATTGAACTCCAAAATGTCAAAAAGCTTTTATTGCTCAAAATGATCTGAGTATTTAGTCTTCAATACTCTCAGCCTACTCTATGCCAACAATTGGATGCTTTGAATTAATTAACCGATGAGAAGATAGGAAAACATCTTGATGAGATTCAATATGCCACTGAGAGATCCTTCTGGCTTGAGCCACCACTGAGAAATCAGATGTTCCTCTGGGTTATATGTATAGACTGTGTAAGGTTATATATGTTGTCTGGGGTCTGTGTGTGAGGGGAGGGGGGGGGGGGGGGTCCGCTGACAGAGCTGCCGTCACACAGCTCACCGAATACAACTGAACCCCCCGCATTGAGCACGAAACACTGTGATTGAGACCCTCACTCCATGTGATACAGATCATCATAGTGCTCTTCATTCTGGCGGGTTACTGGAACACAAACAGATGGCATCCCTCACATCCCTCACATCACGCGAGCAAATGATGCTACGGCAAAGCCCGCTGATAAGCATTACCATGGCAACAGTGTTAGCGGCGCTAACCGTGTGTGTGTGTGTGAGAGTGTGTGTGTGTAGTGCAGTGTTGTATACCTTTATGCTGCTCAAATACAGATGACGAGTTGAACTCCATAACAGATCAGACGGACGCAGTCTTCAGAGAAGTGGCTCCGGTGCCCGTGACATGATGTCGGTCCGCTCCGCTCCGGGTCCACGACTCAGACTCAGAGTCGCAGGGGAAACGATGAAAGAACGGGAGCGCGGCGGACACGGGGAAGCGGAGGCCGGAGAGGCAGGTGTCAGCATCAGGTCCTGGAGGAGGATGCTCTGTGTGATGTGACGGGAAACACACTGAGCATGCGCAGAAGCTGCTCTTCACAGCTTGCTGACAGCACAGCACTATTACACGGGCTGTTCACAACACCGAGAGAGGACTGCTGCTGGACGCCGTGTGTGCGCGCGCGCGTGCACAGATCTCTGAAGCGGCAGGGGAGAAGTGGCGTCACTAGGGCACACTCGCGGTCCCCCTCGGTGTAAACTGCGATCCGGAGCACCTACATCGGACCGAAAGGCCACTTTAGCGTCGGCGATTAATGGGGCAGGGGCAATTTTTACACTATTCTATTCTATTCTATTCTATTCTATTCTATTCTATTCTATTCTATTCTATTCCATTCCGTATTAATTATATGTGCTAATTTTTGCATTCCTCTGTTCCTCTGTATTTTTAGGCTCTACTGTCAGTGTTATCTGTCTGCACCGGGGGTCTGAGAGTAACGCAGTTTCAATTCTCTGTGTGTATGTGTTCATGTGGAAGAACTAACAATAAAGCAGACTTGACTTGACTTCTTTACTATTGTACTCGTGTTTATGTCTAATCACAACATCTGTTAAAACAGAATCACATTCTAAGTGCTTGACACATATTTTCATTTCATTCATGTTTATCATGCAGCCTGTCTCCATGGGAACCAGGACATCATGAGTCTATCTGATTCCACAGATAAACTCACGTCTCACACAACCTCCTCATCGTACTGCTCTTTACAAATCAGTTCTATGCAGAATAAAGACAGTTTTCGACAGGATGACCGTTTGATTGTGATTCTAATCACACTCAGATGGTGACGCCAAAGAACAGAAAGAGATGTTTCATTCATAACAGCAGATGCAGTCTGCTCGTCATAGGGGGCATTCCTGAAGAGGAAGAGAGAGATGTGTGTGTGTGAATGGTTTAGTGTCTCATTGGTCCAGCAGATGGTGTGATACACAAGGATAAAGGCCAATCATATCAAATGTCGAGAGATGTTATGTATCCTTAAATCAAATGTGTTACTCAGTATTTCATTCACCATTTCAGTATTTGTCTGTCAGACGTAAATGTTTTTTGATATTTGCTGTCACGGCTGAAGATGCTTCAACAAGCCTTCATGAGCGTACACACACACACACACACACACACACACACACACACACAAACACACACTGGAATTTTGAGCAATTATGGGGAATACACATTTGTATGTAAACAGATGAAATCAAACAGAATTACTGAATCATGATGTCATGATTTAAAAAAAAAAAAAGAAGAGAAGAGGAGAGGATAATATACACATTGAGTAAGCATTACTTTTGATAATTATATAAGGTGGTACACTGACTAAAATCCCGCCATGGAATTAAGTATATCCTAAAAGCAAATGAGGAAGTAACGATACTTAAAAAGTAAAGAAATCTTCCAAAAATCACAAATAATCTTTATGTAAGAATGTGTTGTCAGCACATTTGATCAAACTTGACTGTGAACTTTGCCTCTTCTGTGTGCGTCTTACAGTCACTTACAGTAACTCGGAGTCTAGAGCACACTGCACACTGTGCACAGGAAAGAGACTTTTGAGATACTGGATGTTCATGCTTTTCCCCCTCTTCATCATATCAAAGGCCTTTTCATCTTTATGAAGTGTATTATTAACACATTCCTTTAAGGAGGTGGGGGTGCTCACCCCTGTTCTCTTCAGTTTGTCAAAAAAGGGGGATCTATTTCTTTCCCTCTTTACAGTGAGTGGCTTTCTGCCAAGGGCCCTGTGTCCACTGGAGCACTGCAAGCCGGCTGTTTGTCTGTGCCGGCTGTGGGCAGCCTCTTTTGTTGCTTGGAATTTGAAATGGGAACGTCAGTGGTGTGGGAGATGTCTGGCTTGAGCAGGGTGGGTGTGTTTTAGGGGGATGGGAGCAGCAGAGACCGGACAGTGGGCATACAGAACATGCAACTGTGCACTTTCAGAAAGTTTGTGATAAAAATCACATTTTCCATTCTCCTGGACAGTCACTCCCTGAAAGACTGACCTGATGAGAGTCTGAATCTGGTAAATATAAATATAAATGAACAATAAAAAGGAGTGTCCAAAAAATAAATTCCTGACACCAAATTGCATATTAATCGTATTAAATGAAAAAGTATTATAGTTTGAATTTATATTAAATTCAATCACCATGCATTTTTTTTATTACTTTATTTATTTATTTACATTTATGGTAAAAGATGACATTTAGTGACATATAGATCGATACACTGTCATATTTAAATATTTTTAAGAATTTAGTACATGAAAATACATTTAAATGTAACAGTGTAAAAATCAAGTAATTGAGCACTGCATGTTAGTCAACATTGACAACAACAACACAGTCAAAATACTAAGTGTACTTCTTTACAGTAAACAAAAGATTATTAAAACTTTAAGAATTTAAAATCAAAACGTTTAATTTGGCTGTTACAATGTGCACTGAAAACAAGTGAGCTTATATTTATTCATATTATTTGCAAGTACATTTTTTCAATACACTTTTAAGATTTGAAGAAGTTCATATTCAGTACATTTGAGCACACATCTTTTTCACAAGGGGTATCTCTGTGCACACCGCTAAAAAAACTTGAATGAATGCATTTTCTGTACATTTTTCACAAATGTTGTATATAATCAGCGCTGCTCTATGTTGTACTCTCTCCCTCAGATGAAGAGCAGAAGATGAGAGTTGAGCAAGGAAGGAATGTTCCAGTGCCTTGCATCTGACCAGGCTTGTTTTTCAGAAATTACTTTGATATTCCCTCTCTAAGCATTTTCTGAAACGGCAGTGCCAGCACCACTGGGGCGTTTTTGGATGCACATCACAAAAATGCTTCCAAAGTGACTGCCAAATGGAGTGGGCTGAACTCCTGATCAGGAAGTGTGTGGAGGGACGTCCCGTGGCTGGATGTAGCACACATCCTCTTCTCATTAATGCATCCCTCCACACCTCTCTCTTATCTGCTCAAGGACATGCACATCCACAAGTCACTGTCAAGGAAATGTGCATGCTGTTCATTACCATATGGGTTTGAGATTTGAGGCTGAACAATCACTTTTGATCTCTCGAGTGGCTGAACCCAACTTCTGATCATGGTGAACAAATCAAAGTAAAGCTCCCATTTTCCTTTGAGTGTCCTTCACTGTGTAACCCCCTCAATCAGCCACCTTCACCTGGCTCTTTGTTCCCTTTTCAGTGGCTGGCTGATTGAGCCAAGCCTCTTACTGACAAGCTGTGCTTCTTTTGTGCGACTGTTAGACACTAGCTCCACTTGCTTGTAGACCCACTAATGTGCTTGTGTGAACAGGCTGATAATAAGCACACTCCTGAGCATTAGTTTGGGGTCACATGCAAAAACTGACTGTATGAAAAGTGCCATATTGTTGGGTTTTTGGATGTTGTGCTGCAGTGCTTCTCAACCACTGTTCACCAAAAGGTTAAAGACCTCCCAAGATATCTCTGGTAGTCCTGCTCTAAAGACAAATCTGCTCATTTTAACAACACACTAAAAACAGTTAAATATTTTTTTTTAATTAAATAATAAAAATGTACATAAATAGAATATTGCTCTATTGATTATAGATTATTTTGAACTCCTTCATACTGTGGAAACCCTCATTCTTAAAGCAGTAGTGTAACCAAAAATAAATGCGTATTTCCTGATTATTTTCTCACCGCAGGCCATCCAAGATGTAAATGACTTCCTTTCTTCATCCTAAGAGAAATTAAAGTTTCAGGAAAATATTCCACAACAACAATATCATTCAAAGACTTTAAGAGTAAAATCCCCCTCTATTGCAAAAATGTCATACTTAAAAACAACTGCATTTTCTGTTTTGAAGAAAACATGAGGTCTACATTTCAGAAAGCAAAAAAGTCATTTTCAGAAATAAATGAATTAATTTATATATGTTTTATCACATAGGCTCACCTTGGTCCAGCTTGGTCTAGTTCGTGACCTTTGTGTGTTGTATGCACGTGACGTAGACAGCAAGAACCGCCACAACAATGTAAATTAGAATTAAATACTTAGTGTCTGTAACCCATTAAAAATAACACTAATGATTCTTAATCTTTAGCCATTTAAAAAAAAAAAAATTCTTCCTATTTTAAATCATGTGGCCTCCTTGAAGTGTGTTAGGGTCCCCATCTGATTGAAAACCACTGATCTGTTTGTTTTGGCATAATTCTTGAACAAACATTTCTTGTCAAATTCGTCCACGGCCAAGTGATCTGATCTATAACCACATAGGTTATACTTACCTCATTACCTTTTCTCAGGGGTATCCAGTCATGCTTTCAGACAGCCACCATCCAGCAGCATCAAAGCTGTCCAGCACCAAATAAACACATCTGAACCAGCTTATCACGGATCATCCAGCCATGTGTGTCAGATCTAAACTCTCAGGAGCAAGACTGGACATCCCTGAAATTACTGTACTTTACTTCAACAAGTGACTCATCTATTTATATTTCCCTTCATTTGAAGAGATTTCCTCTGGAAGTCTCCAGAGCTAGAAAAGTTTCCTCAGAGTGGATCTCAACCCTAAGACATTGTATGCTTGCTGTAGTTCAAAGTGATTTTTGCCATGTAAGACATGTTCCTGCATCAAAATTACTGTCCAAAAATATAGATTTAACCAAATCCATAACCCTAAACCTAACCCTACCCACACTTTATTCCTAAAATCAGTGAGAAGTCGTAGCTGATTAGCAAGGGTGTAGACGCACCTGACCCTGATTGTAATCCTAAAATAGATATTTCCTGAAAAATTATATCTCAGTTCTGATTGGTTGATAGGAATGTTGTTGATCCAGGAACATGTTGTACTTGCTGAAATCACGCTCACCGTAGTTCAATAGCAGCACCCTCAGACCAATGAAAGGGTCAAAGACAAAGAACAAACTGATGTCTGCTCGTTTTACATGACCTGACCTGAAGCTGACACTTTTTTGTGATTTGTGTGGCAGAGAAAGAAAGGCAAGGGAGGGAGCAGAGAGCGTTGGCTGGGTGTGGAGGAGAAAGAAAGGAAAAGACTAAAGGAGGCTTTGAAAAGGGCCCTTTTCCCCTGCAGTAAACTTTGCCAACCTCTAGATGATCTACAGTCATCAGAGCACAACAGCTGCTTAGGCAGCACACAGTCCTGCAATGAAAGTCAGAGAATTAAAGAGCGGTCATTTCAATGCAGGAAGGCCATTGTTTCTGGATGAATGCATTTCTAATAATCATTGCTTACTGAAGCTGCCCTAATGCTGTAAATGTATGATGAATTTAATAATGACTGTTCATTGGTAGAGTTTGAAAGCAGCATGAAAACATTGCATGTGGCCAGGTTTCGGACTTACCCATTAGGCAAAGGTAGGCAACTGCCTTAGGATGTCACGCTGTCAGTCTCTGTTTTCCTGGGTGTTCCCTAGTGAGCTCACTTCTCCTTAGGCACTTCACCATAGGCACTTTAATTCCTCTAGTCTGGTCCTGTCTTCACAGTAATTGCACTCCAATTAAATCGCACAGGTGCTGACAATCCTTTGTCATTAGTCTCCTTATATATAGCTGGCCTTCTCTGTTGTTTGTATGGAGTCCTTACCCTATGTGTCATATGTTCTCGTCTCCCGGGACTGACCCTTACCTTCTCGTTTTATCCGGTTCCCTTGTTTTGTTTGTCTTCCTGGACTGTTTATTTTGTATTTTCCCTTCTGTTAATTAAACATACCTTGCAATTGGATCCTACCCTCTCCTTGTGTTTTCCCTAAAACCCAACCGTCACATGGGCCCCCTAAAGGCAGGTGGCCCCTAAAATACTTTTCATAGAGGAGATGCGTTTTAAGTGCTAACACATGAACAGTTGCTGTTTACGGTGTTTATTACCATGACACTTCCGTGGCTCCTGCAGGTGTACAGCGGTATGCACTGTGAGTACCACAAGCGCTCCGAATGACCTCTGTTTTGCCCCGCAAACATTTCAGCAGTTATTATAGGCCTGTGTGTGCACCACAAGGCGTTGTTCCCTTGCAGAGTGCAAACTTCTGGAGGGCACATAAGATTTAACCAGTGAGTTTAGGTATGTTGGTGCTGTGCCAGTGGCCATCTTGTAGGCAAGCATCAGAACCTTTAATTTGATGCGAGCAGCTACTGGTAGCCAGTGTAACCTGATGAGGAGAGGAGTAACATGAGCTTTTTTTGGCTCATTGAAGACAACCCTCACTGCTGCATTCTGGATCAATTGCAGAGGCTTGATAGTACAGTCTGGAGAGAACAAGAGCTTGGACAGGAAGTTGGGTGGCTTGCTCTGACAGGAAGGGTCTAATCTTCCTAATGTTTAACGCAAATCTGCAGGACTGGGTTGTTGTAGCAATGTGGTTTTTGAAACTTTACTGATGATCCATCACAACTAGGTTTCTGGCTGTCCTGGAATGAGTTATGGTTGATGAACCCAGCTGTATAGAGAAGTTGTGATGAAACAATGGGTTAGCTGGAATCACCAGCAGTTCTGTCTTAGTAAGGTTGAGATGAAGCTGAAGGTCATTCATCCAGCTAGACATGTCACTCAGACAGGCTGAAATGCGAGCAGCTACTGTCGGATCATCTGGTTGGAATGAGAAATAGAGTCGAGTTTCATCAGCATAGCAGGGATAGGAAAAGTCATGCTTCTGAATGACAGATCCTAATGACGTCATGTAGATGGAGAAGAGAAGTGGTCCAAGTACTGAGCCTTGAGGAACCCCAGTAGCAAGTTGTTGTGACTTAGAAACATCACCCCTCCAAGACACACTGAAGGATCTATCGGAGAGGTAGGACTTAACCCACAGGAGAGGCCCATCTTTCTGAGGGTGGACAGGAGAATCTGGTGATTAACAGTGTCAAAAGCAGCAGGTCCAGTAAGAGGAGTATTGAGGATTTTGTCACAACCGCTGTTAATTTTTTTGTGGTAGTAGGATGTTTTAGCAGTGAAGACATTTGCAGAGACGGGAGAGAGGAGAGATTGATACACACTGAGGTTGGTAGAGTTTCTTGATTTATGCCATTGCCTCTCTGCAGCCCTGAGTTTAGAGCGATGTTCAATGAGAACCTTGGACAGCCAGGGGGCAGATGGGGTGGTGCGTGCTGGTCTAGACGACAGTGGGCAAAAGTTGTCCAAGCAAGAGGTTAGAGTGGAACACAGAGTGTCTGTAGCACTGTTCGTGTCCAGAGCTGAAAACTGAGAGAGTACAGGAAGTTAGGATGAAAACACAGAAGATAGGCAAAATGGAGAGAGTGAGCATAGGTTCCGTCGAAAGGTGACCTGCGTTGGAGTGTGTGCCGCTTCAGGAGTAGGTAAGCAGTAATGAGGAAGTGGTCTGAGGTGTGCAGTGGAGCAACTGAAGAGGTGTCCACAGAGCAACAGCGCGTGTAGATGAGGTCCAGTTGGTTGCCTGATTTGTGAGTCGCTGTAGTAGACACTCGCTTGAGATCAAATGAGGCGAGCAGAGTTTTGAAGTCAGCAGCCTGGGGCTTATCTAGGTGGATGTTGAAGTCACCAATCAGTACCAGAGGAGTACCATCTTCAGGAATGTTTTATAGCAGCACATCCAACTCCTCCAAGAAGTTTCCCAATTGGCCTGGGGACAATAAATGACCACAAAGTGGATTTTAACAGGGTGGGTTACAGTAATGGCATGTGATTCAAATGAACCGTTACCTGTAGGTGATGGCTGAATATCAATTTTCCATTGTTTTGATATAAGGAGACCGGTACCTCCACCCCTCCCAGTCGTACGAGGAGTGTGGGAACAAGTGAAGTTAGTGGAGAGGGCTGCTGGAGCGGCACTGTCTTCAGGTTTAATCCAAGTCTCAGTCAGTGCCATGAGGTTGAGATCAGAATGAGTAACAATAGAAGAAATGAAGTCTGCTTTGTTAACAGACCAACTGGAATACAGATGGTAGTAGTAGAGGTCAGAGGGACAGGCTGTAGATTTGTCAGATAGGCCTTCCTGCGATGTACATTGCGTGATCTCAGAGTGTTAGTAGTTATCTGAAAGCACATAGTGACTACAAGTGACCTAAATAACTATTTGAGAATTTGTGTTTTATTTTTTAATTGTACACAATTATAAAATAAAACACAAATTATAATCAGGCCTGTTGGCAATTTAGGTTCATCATTGTGAGGCTCTCCTGTTCAAGCCCCAGACGGCAGAAATCGTTTTCTTTATTTTATAAAAGCACAACATTTTGTTGATATTGAGAGTGCACATAAAAATAAAACTGGCCCCTTTACAGTTTAGACTGAGGTATTACTCTTACCTTTACGAGCCAAAAATTACGGGATATTAAGTTGTCTCTACTTTTCTTTTGAACTGTTGAACAGAAACACTGGCATTATAAAGCTTGGAAGATCCAGGACAATTTTTAATATAACTTCGACTGGATCCGTCTGAAAGAAGAAGTCATATACACCTAGGATGCCTCGAGGGTGAGTAAAATTTTCATTTTTGGGTGAACTATCCCTTTAAATTTAAATGTAAATTATAACGGTCTCTCTCATCTACTAATACTTTTCCAAAATAAAAATATGAACATCTTCCCCTCTCTCTCTCTCTCTCTCTTTCTCTCTCTCTCTCTCTCTCACACACACACACACACACACACACAGAGAGAGAGATTTCTGTAACTCTTTATCTTATGCCATTTTCTGCCGCAGTGGCTTATTTCACAGCTGAACAAATAAAAGCTGTTATGTGTGCCTGTGAGAACACTGCATTTGCCAGTTATTCATCAACATCCCATAAAAGCAGCACAGGTGCTATCTTAGCAACAGAAGGCCAGAGCAGTTTGCTTAAACAGAGAGCAGAGTTTGAGCACATATCTTGACACAGCAATATTTCAGCAAGTGTATAGGCCTCAGAATGAATAGGTGATAGCAGCCATATAAAGATCCCCTGACCTCTCCTGCCCCCCGATTATGATAAGGTTAAGTGATTCAGCACTGTTTAGCAAGAATGCCCCATTATATGCAAAGTACAGAATTAGATCACATTAATTATGCTTTATTTTATGAATCTTAATTTTGTGAATTGAAATGCCGATTGGATGCCTATAACTGAAGCATTTCAGGCATCCAATGCTGCTCTTGACCAGAATTACACAATTTTAGAATCAATTTCATCATTAGCATCCTTAAAAAAGCAGTCCTCATTTTTCCATTTAGCCAAAAGCAAAATTCCAAAGTCATGAATCACAGTGTTTACACTTCCCAGGAAATGCCTTTGAATGTCTTACTATGTTGTCTCAGTATAATAAAAGAATAGTTCATCCTAAAATTTACATTTGTTTAACATTTTCTCTCCCTCAGGTCATCCAAGATTTAAATAAGTTTGTATCTTTATCAGATTTTGATAAATGTAGCACTTGCGTCACTTGTTCACCAATGGATGCTCTGCAGTGAATGGGTGCCGTCAGAATGAGAGTCCAAACAGCTGATAAAAACATCACAATAATCCACAGCACTCCAGTCCATCAGTTAATGTCTTGAGAAGACAAAAGCTTTGTGTTTAGAAGAAACCAATCCATAATTAAGATATTTAAACTTAATCTGTTGCTTCTGTCCATAATCCATAAAAACGCTGTTATAATCTCCTGTTTACTCTCACATCAAAATCCACCCACGTATTTGTTTGAAACTATTTTAGCTTGTTAACAGTGCTTAATATCTGTACATTTCTCTACACTGGAGAAAGCACCATTATGGATAGAGTACTCGTGTTAACTGATGGACTGGAGTGCTGTGGATTATTGTGATGTTTTAATCAGCTTTTTAGACTCTCATTCTGATGGCACCCATTCACTGCAGAGGATCCACCGATGAGCAATTGAGTGCTAAATTTCTCAATATTTCTTCTGATGAAGAAACAAAAAGCAAACTCTTGTACATTTGCATGGCCCGAGGGTGAGCACATTTTTTTTTTTTTTTTTTTGTATATTATATTTATTGTATCATTTTCAGAATTTCAAACAAATAGACAATACAACCACAGGACAGAACCAAATACAACTACACAAAAAAAAAAAAAAAACAACTCCTTCAGTTAGATTCAAGTTTGCAGATAACCACATTACCAGGCACAGGCAAGGAAGGTCAGAACAGATTTTTTGGCTAGTGTGACATTAGCCCAGGTGAGATTGTACCACTGAAGCACATGAGATATACTTGGGTATCCTTACATTGAAGACAGAAGTCAACGGAAATTACAATAAATTTGAATAAAAATATAAGAATAATAAAAATAAAAGAATAAAAATACATTTTAAATAGCCTCATCATTATTGATTTTTAACAAGTGGTTGAGAAGAGGCCTCCAGGAGGCTTCAAATTTATCTAAATTTCCAGAAATACTATATCTCAGTGTTTCCACATGCAGAGTGGAGGAAAGTTCTAACAACCAAATCTTGAATAGTGGCTTCGAATTTTTCTTCCACATGCAGAGTATAGATTTTTTGGCAATCATCAAACCATACTGAATAGGCAATCGGGTGGCATTATTAAGGCGCCGCAAGGAGGCCGACCAGCCGAGAACGGCAGTCGCAGGATCTAAGGGAAGTTCACAGGTATAAGCTTCAGAAAGAAACTGAAAAACTTCTGACCAGAATTCACCCAGTTTTGGGCATGCCCAGAAAAGATGACCAAGAGAGCCCTCCGCAGATTCACATTTGTTGCAGAGAGGGGAGATAGTAGGATAGAAAGAATTAAGTTTAACCCTTGAGTAATGTAATCTGTGTAACACCTTATATTGAATAAGTTGGTGCCTGGCATTAATAGAACAGGTGTATATATTTTTAAGACATTTTTCCCAGTCCTCCTCAGAGAGCTGAACATCTAGATCCTCTTCCCAAGCATTTTTCAGATGAATAGTGGAAAAATCTAACTGACTTGTGAAGAAATCAACAAATTTTGTAACTAACTTTGGAGTGTTGGGAACGCCAGTAAGCATTTTATATAATTCATTATCGGCTGATAATATTTCAAAATTTGGCACAGTGGAACGAACGTAATTTCTAATTTGTAGGTATCTAAAGAAGTGTGAAGCAGGAAGGTCATATTTCTCTGCTAGTTGAGTGAATGTGGCAAAATTATTGTCAATATATAAATCTCTCAAGGTAAGGATTCCTTTTCTTGCCCAACCTGAGAACACTGGGTCTAGTAGTGAAGGTTTAAAGGCATGGTTACGACAGACAGGAGCAAGAAAAGAGGTATTAGGCAGTTTAAATGCTTTACTAATCTGAAGCCATATCCTAAGAGAGTTATTAATCATAAAATGGGATCCTACTGCAGCTTTAAAAGACGCTGGGTTAGCAAAAAGTAATGAGGAGAGTGACGAATTTGAGGCACCATGCTCAATCATAAGCCATGAAGGGATGTCAACTGAGGGACTGTCGGGACACGGGTCCTGCCAATAAGTTAAGGCTCTACAATTAGCAGCCCAGTAGTAATGTTGAAAATTTGGCAAACCCAACCCCCCCAGCGACCTAGGCTTACACACATGTAATTTAGATATTCTATGTGCTTTGAAGCCCCAGACAAAAGGCAACACAATAGAATCTAAAGTTTTGAAGAACTTTTTGGGTAAATAAATCGGCAAATTCTGGAGTGAGCACATTTTAAGCTAATTTTAATTTTGGGGTGAACTTTTCCTTTAAGATGGGATCTATTAATGTTTCACTGAAGGATTACAGATCATGACATCAAATGACATGACAACGAAATGTAATGAAGGTGTCAACAGGTAATTGCTAAGAAGCAGACGTTTATGGGAGTTTTTCCACTTTGTGGCATTCCAAA
This sequence comes from Carassius gibelio, assembly GCF_023724105.1. Taxonomy (NCBI): domain Eukaryota; kingdom Metazoa; phylum Chordata; class Actinopteri; order Cypriniformes; family Cyprinidae; genus Carassius; species Carassius gibelio. The sequence continues at coordinate 17,948,888 of NC_068380.1, read as the reverse complement.
CTTTTGAAGTCAAAACCTCAAACTCAGACTGTAGACTGATGCAAGTTGTAACTTAATCTCCCAGGAGTTTCAAAACACTGAAGCAGCTGCTATTTTTGTATTCATCAAATCAATCAAGCAAATACTTTCAATCTAAGGCTCCCTCACTGCAGGCACAGCTGGAGTGCCAGCCACATCTGTAACCACCGTTACCACCAGAATCTGACTCTGGCATGTTTTTGAAAGGCAAGTTTTACATCAGCATGCAAAGGTTATTTTTACAGGAAGTTTTCATTTTGTGCTTCAAAGAAAAATGGTGACATCAGTCATCACAGCTTTTAAACAATGCATACCTTGCACGGTGAGTCACTTTTCAATGTCTGCCAAATGAATACATGCATATACAATAATTGCAACTGAACAAATGTAGACAAGGTTCACAGATTACCACACAATAAGTGTTCATGCACTTCAATTAAATTGTAATAAAAGATGTTACTACACACCGAATTAATGGCAAACACACACCTGTTTTGTTTTGATTTGTTTTGCTTTTCTGAATAAATTAGTCACAACTTTTTTATCATAGGTTGTGTGCATTTTTCTTCTTATAAAACAAACAAATTGTATTCTCCTCAAGTGAGTGTATAAGTTTTTTTATTGATATTACAAAGTACACTTTTTTAAATTGTGTTATGATTATACTCTCTTTAAGCACATTTAAGTGGCATTTTATTACAGTAGTACTCTATTATCTGCACGTACATAAAAAAAAAAAAAAAAACTTTTAATATTTGAAGTACACTACAAGTGCACATTCGGGACACTTAAGTTAAATTATTTTTCCCAAGCGTGTATTGTGTGTTGTTTTATATATTTGAACTATAACAATCTGGATAATATAGAATAATAGCTCCATTATAGTTAGTTCTGAATACATTGCTGATGTCCATAGGAGACCAGATCAACCCCCTAGGAAGGGACAAAACTTGCTGAATGCAGAAATATGGCTCATTTGTATATCTTCTGATCATAATATTTGTTGAGACTGTTTCAGCCTTTTCATATCAGCAGAAATCGTTCATCAGCAGCACTCAACTCCACAAAAAAAGCTCCTTTTGTTGCATTCAACAATGATGTCATTGAAGATTGCTGGAATTAAAGCCTCCTGACATACATGGCCCTTGTTTTGGGATAAATCTGTTTGGACCAGTTGGATAAGATTAGTAATTGGCGGAGGCAAAAGAACACACAGTCTGTGGGCTATGTGTCTGAATCTCCCCACCGCTGTGATTAAAGCCGATTAATTGTAGTTCCCACCTAAACCCAACCAGCCCTTGAGCTCTTCACTGATCCCCTTTCTATTTACTCAACATTTAGTGACGTGCTAAAACTGCTTCAGCCTTCCCAGAAATCTGAGGAATTATGACTTTTCCACCAGTACTGCACCATCATGATATTAAGTTACTCTCAGTTTGCAATATTGTGAAACAAACGTTTTCAAACCCGTTTTTCACTACATTAGACACATCATTCATAACAGCTAGTGTTGCAATTGGAAAACTGGCTTTCAAAATAATGCATTCATTTATCAAATAGCCTACACAGTGCCCATGCGTAAAAACACTTATAGCTAATTTGTCTCATAAGTCAAACTTAATTTTCAGAGAAAGAAATATATTATTCTTCAACAGACTACAACGTCACTGTTTTCCAGAGTCATAAAATTATTAGTTAATCTCAAATCTGTTTTGAATGACTAAATCTCACAAATGTTGATATTCAATGAAGATAAAATGAAGTGAGTCTGCACACTTAACACACAGAAGATATAAGATAGTGGCATTTTATAGAGTTAAGATGCAAGGAAACCTTTTTGAGTACAGTTAAAATACTGTTGAACGAAGTGTTTGGAAGAAATGTGTGACGTTTTGCATGTTATGTGTGTGTGTGTGTGTGTGTGTGTGTGTGCGTGCGTGCGTGCGTGCGTGTGTGTGTGTGTGTGTGTGTGTGTGTGTGTGTGTGTGTAGGACTGTAAGCAAATGTGATGCACAATTATAGCCTCCTCCTGTCGTGTGTGTGTTTTGGTGTTTTGTGTTTAAAGTTTAAAGAAAAGGAGCCATAGTTCCAGAAATCGCATCTTAGCAATTGTCAAAGCTGTAAAGCAAGAGCTGTAGATCAGTGATGTGTGGCCACTGTATATGCTGTAAAGCCTCACATACTCTCTCTGGTTGTTTTGGGAACCAGACTCTCGTGGAGGAGGAGGGGGACGAGGCTCGCTGTACCAGGCACTGCGCTGAAACCCTGGTGGGAGTAGATGAATACCAGTGCTTTGAAATGAACCTTTTCTGCATTCCCATAAGACAAAGAATAGATTTTAAGATGTATTTCTAAATACATACAAATCCCCCCCCCCCCCAACCCAAAAAAAATGCTAATATATTTGCCATATGGGTTCATTCACAATATGCATTCTTCTGCGACCACAGTTGTTTCAGTTAATTCACTGATGGACTAAAAACAATCAAGCTCTGGAATATACACAAATACAACAAGAATCAAGTACTGTTGAGCTCTCTAGTCTGAATACACACACACACACACACACACGCGGACATGGGATCCTGCAGGAGTTCAGTTCTCTACTCTTCTCTCATCATGGTCTTATTTCAGTGAAACAGCAACCGCTGTTATTACATAAAATACCAGAGTATGTCCTCAGAAAGCTTTCTGACACAAAATGAACATGAGATTGCTTTCAATACAGACCTTGCTGCTCATATAATAGTTTTCATGAAAACCCAAATAGGGTTTCTTAACATTCAATTACAATATAACTCAACTTAAATCTAAAAACCAAATTGAACTGAGTAAACCTCAATAAAAGCTACACTGTAAAAAATAAGTGTAATTTTAACTGTAAAATTTTGTAAAAACGCTACGGAAAAAAACTGATAATAGGTTAACAGTAAGTTCCCGTACTATATACAGGGAAAAACTTTAAAAGATCGAACAAAGCATTTAATGTAAATTTACTGTAAAATTCTGTTAATTATACAGCTTTTAGAAGTAAAAAAAAGAACAAATCAATGTATAATTTACAGTCTAAAACTGTAAACTGATATTCCCAGAATTCCCTGCGTGACACTCCACGTTTGAAAGTATTTTGTTTAAATAATCATGTTTTTAAATAGTTCTTGTTATCAGTTATGTACATTTGAGCTTTATGTTACATCTTCTGTTGCTTAATGAAAGTTTTTTGCATTATTTAAGTATCACGTGTGTTACCATGATGGTGTTTTGTGTTTCCATAAATGAGCACCTTCTATATGTTAATATATACTTCTGCTTGTGGTGAAGCTACTTGTGATGAGCTTTGATACTTCATGTGGCTTTCTCTTATACAGTACCATCTTTATTATTATGGTGGTTGTCAGTATTTTCAAGGTACAAAACAGATTTAATTTTGTGTGTTGTTGAATTTACTGGTTTATATTCACATTTTCTTGTTTGTAAATTACAGCTTTATATTGTAAAATTAACAGTTTTTGACGTAAATGTGTTTACAGTTTTCTGTATTTTTACAAAATTATTCTGGCAACCACAGCTGCCAAAAAGTTTTTGTAAAAACAACAAGAAATTTTTTACAGTGTAAACAAAAACTGATATCAAAATAACTGAATCTTTTGCACTAGTGGTGAACCACAGTGCACGTAAACGTTATATGTCACATTTTTAACAATATGTATTGTGTGGTCTTGGCAGAAAGTGTAATGAGAGAATACACGGATTATGAATATGTTTTTTGTTCTGCTCAGTTTCATTGTGTTTTGTTTTGACTCTGTTCCTTGCATATGGAAGCTGACCTAAACTGCGAATGAAGTAAATCACATTCTTCCTATATAGAAGACAAAAAACAGTAGTAGTACTGTATGTCAGAATTCATAATATTTGAAAAACAGCAGGTGAAAAAAGTGCCCAGATGACTTACTGCTTCTGGTGTGATTCTGAAGTGCGCTGTCAATGGACACTTTACTGTCAAATGATTAAGGAAAGGGCAACATGGTCAGCATAGTACATCCGAATTTAAATCATGCTACCCATATTCATACTATAGAAAACATACCTTTTAACAGTCAGGAAGTAAGTTTTTATTGAAAAGTAGTACCTACTCAGACAGTACACGATTACGGACACAACGCTAGTTTCTTTCTTTGTGTGTGCTAGTTGGTCTAATTATGTTCACCTGTTGCTCATTTTACTTTATGTAATTAGGTTCTCAGTTTGCTTGGTTTAGTTGTCCCTTCTTCATTGTGACAATGTAGTACGTGTAAATTATACCCATGTTTAGCCAGCATCATCTGGTTTTGTTTTGAGTGTCATTGTGTTAAATATTTAGCAGTTTAACACTTTGTAAAACACTCACATCACACAAAGGCCAAAGAGAACAGACAAAAGCATGCGTCCATTCTTGGCTCCACAGCTACTTTAGGAATTTAATTGCAGCAATTTGTGTCAAGTCAAGTCTGCTTTATTGCCAATTTCCACATGTACAGTACATACATACAGAGAATCGAAATTGCGTTACACTCAGACCCCAGTGCATACAGATAACATTAACATTAAAGCCTAAAAATCTAGATCAAATATAAAATGTAGATACAACTACTGTATACAATAAGGGAATGTAAAAAAAGATATAAAATAAAGCAGCGCAAGGCAAATGGCAGATAGAGTGCAAATCAATGAAGTGAACAAAAGTGCAGATAAAAGATTTTTAGTGCAAAAAAAAAAGAAAGAAAAAAGCTTATTACGTCTGATTAAAGTGACAAATGGCTCCATCCAACCCTGTAAAATACCATGGTTTGCTATTCCTTCAAAGTCAAACAAAAGTGAAAATACATGTTTGTACCACTTCTAAACACAAAAGTTCACATGCAGATTCAATGAGACTTAAGTTTCCGTGCTCATGTTAATAAATGACCACTGAATGCCATCCAGCTGTTGCATCCAGGCTTTGAAACTTACAAAAGTGCATGGTGATGACAAGCTTTCTTCAGGAATTTCTCACAGTCGCTTGAATCTTTCAGACATGCTGCTATGTGAGGTCTGTGTCTGGACCTTCATACAGCTATTCAAAACAAGACCAGCCTTCTTTTTCCTTCCAGTGTTTTTATTCACTTAACTTATTAAACAGTAATATCGAAAAACTAAAGATATTATATTAGCAAGCATTACAGTCAAGGTCATATTAGTGCATTTCAATGATTTGACGTAATTATATGGCTCACACTGTATATCCACACTATTGACTATGACCTTTGCCTCAGTAAACTTCTAATTTGCTGCCAGTTAGTATGTAGTTGTTAAGTTAAATTATGGGGTTAAGTGATCTATATGGTCATGCAGAATGATAAGAACTAATGCACAGCCAATATGCTAGTAATATGCATGCTAATAACTTGTTAGAAGTGAGAACTGGTCCCTAAACTAAAGTGTTACCATTATGTGATATACATGTCTTACAAATAATTTTGGCTTATATTTACATGAGCACATTTTATATTTCTTAGTTGTGAATCCTTTAGTAATGCTAGCCCTATTGCAGGAGTCTCATTCCTCTCTCTGATATTACAGTCACAATTCACTCATCAGGGGTCCAGTTTATCCAAGTGCAATTTTGCACAATCCTTCACAAACCTACAGTACACCACCCACCCAGCCTAGATTCACATCACAGCTATTTGCGTCACACTTTTCCTTTCATTAGCTGGAAACAATCATGTCTATCCACAAAGCTGTTTCCTGTCTTTGACAAAACAGGCCCCCATTTCTTTGAATATCTATGGAAAGGCACTGTTATTATTTTTTTATTTTTTGCATTGGTGCACATATTCCACAGGAAGATTTCCACTGAATGTTTTTTGTAGCACTCATGTGTACACTCACATCAGATCATAACAGATGGATACTCTGTGGCAGAACTGTTGGAGTGCTGTGTGATTCAAAAATACAAAAATAATTTAAAAAATAAATAAATAAATAAATAAAAGATGCATTAGTAACAGATGAATCATTCACAATGAAGTTATCATGCATTAAGAACATTGTCATGCATTAATGTGTCAATTTTTATTTCATGCAGTCTTTATCAATGCAAACTGAATCAAGTAAATGAGTGCCTAGTGCATCTTTCTCTCTGCAGTAGCTTTCAAATATCATGTGCACTTCTGCATTTTCAAATTTGACTTGCTAAGAATTTTTTTTTTTTAATTTGAAGATGTATGTGGTGCAGAAATTACACTCTTCCAAATTAAGTTTATTTGCCCCTTATGATTAATTACCTGCTGAAGGATTAACATAGTGTTTTACTATAGTATACGTTTTTTTTCAACCAAAGAGCTAGAATGATAAGTGGATTTGTGATGAATTTGGATAAAAAACGCCAATGTTCAATTAAATACCAATTAAAGTATAATGGAAGAATAAGTAATATGTAAATATAATATGTAAATATGCAAATGTTGTGAATTCATTGTATTTTACCCATACAGTAGATGAATATATATTTAAATAAGGAATTAAAAATTGATATAGTCTTTTATGTAATAAGTGTGTTAAACATGGCAGTCAAGACAGCTCTTTGTTTGCATGCGAGTCATTTTTAAAAATCACACTTACAAAAAAAATCAGAATTGGCCAAGAAAATTGCAACCGGTGCATCTTTAATTATTAGTGCTGACATTACACACATTGACGCATTCATTTTTTGTGTTGTGGTCAACATGAGCGGGAAATGCAGAAGCTGCAGGAAGCATGACTGGCTAAGAATAGCGCTTTAGAGTCAATCTACTTGAAGAGGAAATTGCTTCCTTCCAGAAGCCCTCACCCTAATACTCTGCTTGCTCATATTCAACCAACTGGACTTCTGCTAAAAAATAAATAAATAAATAAATAAATAAATAATAATAATAATTTGTTGATTGCAGTGATTTTCCACTGCTTGCAATTCAAACAAAACATTCAATCACACACTTCAGTCAATTCACATGAATTTTAAACCCTCAAAAAAATGCATTTAACTTCCAAATATATGTGGTCTATTCCATAATGTGGAGTTCTTATCTGTATTGTCATTATACTCTTGTGAAAAAGAAGTGTTCTTAACTTATTGAATGTGTACTTGAAGTGTTCTTCAAATAAAAAAGTTATTTTTTTCTTAAAACAAAAAGCAGATAATATAATATAAATGACATAAAAGGTCACTTAAATGTAATTAGAGTACACTTTCATGACTGCTTCTTAACACAAAAGTATACTTTTGTAATAATATCTATTTTAAAAGTTTTACTTTAAAGTACATTTTCAATAATCACATTTAAATAATCATTAACACTTTGAATGCATAAAGCATTATAAAGCATTATAAAAAATTATTAAAAAAAAAAAAACATTTTAACATGTTATATGAACTCATGAATAATCATAACAATTATAATACATCAATACTTTTTTTTAATAAGTTTAAGAGTATGATTATTTATAACACACAATGAACACCATATTAAATCTACTTCATTTACAGTGTAATGGACTGTATCATATCTTGACATTGTTTAAGATCTGCACAGTATCTTACTACAGCTTGTGACTGGTTAGATGTTTAGTGTTTCCTGGGGAGCTAATGTTAATTTATTGATGTGAGCTTAATACTCCTACTGAAAAAATGCAATGTTATATGGTTATATTTTAGTATATTAGTATACTTCATATTAGTATTAATCAAGAATGACAGAATCTAGTATGGTAGAAAGTTGATGTACTTGAAAAGACACTTATAGTCAGTTTTTCTGTTGGTTGAAGTGTTAGCACATTTAATGTAGCAGACATACTAATACTCTAATGATGACTAGATGATATAGTTGCAGAGTTACTTATCAAAAGCTGTCTAAAGGGTACCATCAAAATAATCAAACTGATATTACAATAAAAATAGTTCAAAGCAAATGTGACATATTACCCATTTATCTGATCTGTTATATGTTTAAAGTTTAAAAAATGATATTATTATTATTACTGAATATTATATATTATATTACTATATTAATATTATAAAGTGGTCTTTGACCGTTTTAAGTAAAGTAGCATCAGAAAAATGTCAAGATAAGAGACTTATAATACATTATAACTATGAGAAGTATAATTCATTGTAAAAGTGGATGCAGCGTGTTCATTGTTATTAATCATCATACTCTGAAAAGCTGTAACCACAAATAAGTAAATATTATAATATATTAAAACTGTTCTTATGAATATTCATGAGATGATACAACATATCATACGTTTTTTTTTTAATGCATTATGCATTCATTATAATGCCTTAAGAATAACCTTATAATATACTATAAATACGGGCTTCATTGAAAGTGTTACCGAATATTCTCTTGAAGTGCACGTATTTGGTTGGTGGCAGGATCTTGTCTCATTTAGTTGTGTTTTTGTTCATGTCTTGGTTTCATACTTCTTTCAGTTTAGTCTTCAGTGTCTCCTTAATAGTCTCCTTAGTTACTGATTATGTTCACCTGTTTATCAGTAAGTTCTCTTGTTAACCCTGTGTATATGTACTGCTTTTTGCTTTTTCTTTTTTACATGTTCTTTTGTCATTTCACCTCTTATGCTATGTGTTGTATAATGTTTATTAAAGTATCTGTTTTTGGTAATTCATGCATCTCTTTAGAGCCACAAAATATGTGATAGTTGGTTCCTACAGGTTCTGAAACTTTAGTATAAGGGTCTAGATGTCTTTTTGGTTTTGTCTAGCTGGCACTTCCTTTCCAGTTCCACTAAAGGACTAAAGATATGTTTGTGGACTCCCTTTTGCAGCCAGCCTCTAGTTTAAGTCACTTCCGTATGGGCTTCACAAGAGAGAGCAGGAGGTTGCCGATTGGGTGGGACATCTGGACAAAAAAGATTCATATGTCAAAATGCTGTTCTTAGACTTAAGTTTAAGCATTCAACACTATCATCCCTCAACAGCTCATTCACAAACTGGTCCAGCTGGGGCTCAAGACTTCACCGTGCAACTGGCTGTTGGACTTTCTGACTGGAAGACTTCAGGCAGTACGGGTCGGCAGCAACACATCCAGCACCATCACACTGAACACTGGGGCCCCCCAAGGATGTGTGCTGAGCCCCCTCCTCTTCACTCTGCTGACACACGACTGGACACCGTCACACAACTCCAACCTCTTTTTTAAGTTTGCAGATGACACAACTTTAGTGGGTCTCATTAGCAACAGAGATGAGACAAACTACTAGGGCTGGGCGATATATCTAACGATATGATCATGCGCATCTAATCAGTAAAGCTGCTTCCGTGATCACCGCTAAAATCACCATCACCTGCTTACAATTGGAGTGGCATTTAATAGACAGAGCCGTAGATCGCTGACAAGCTACGCCATATCGCGTTCATTATCGAAGGCGATTCATCTGCGATAATGAACGCAATATGGTGTAGCTTGTCAGCGATCTACGGCTCTGTATATTAAATGCCACTCCAATTGTAAGCAGGTGATGGCGATTTTATAAACTACAGGAGCTCGGTGAACTGCCTGGCCGAATGGTGCAGTGACAACAATCTCTCTCTGAATGTGGAGAAGATGAAAGAGATTGTTGTTGACTTCAGGAGAGTGCATGCTCAGCATGTTCCTCTGACCATCAATGGTGCGACTGTGGAGAGAGTGAGCAGCACCAAGTTCCTGGGTGTGCACATCACAGAGGACCTCTCCTGGACCGACAACACCACAGCACTGGCCAAGAAATCACAGCAGTGTCTCTAATTCCTCCACAAACTGAGAAGAGCCAGAGCCCCGGCCCCCATCATGTACACCTTCTACAGAGGCACCATCGAGAGCATTCTGACGAGCTGCATCACTGTGTGGTATGGCGCCTGCAACGCGTCCTACCAAAAGACACTTCAACGCATAGCGAGAGCAGCTGAGAAGATCATTGGTGTCTCTCTGCCCTCCCTCCAGGACATTTATGGAACCTGTCTCACCTGCAAAGCCCTCTGCATTGCAGGTAATCAGACTTACAGCTTCTTCAGTCTGCTGCCATCAGGAAGGAGAATGCGGAGTCTCCAGGCCAGGACCAGCAGACTGAAGGACAGCTTCATTCATCAGGCTGTCAGGAAGTTGAACTCACTCAAGACAATGCCCCCCCACCACACCTTTGCCCCAGGCACCACTGAAATCTGAAGCCCCCCCCCCCCCCCCCCACTAACGAACTGTGACCTGCACCAGTTACTTTGTGCAGTATTGGTCTGCTCACTACTTCACACAGCATTTAACTGACATCATTTATAATATCCTCTTCAGTCAGTAAACACAAAGAACCGCTCTCTGATCCCTTTGTCACGTTAATCAGACTGAATATGCTCTTTTGCACTACAATCATTATATTTGCACTGTTTGTTTACTTCACTGGTTTGCACTCTATCTGCCATGTGCCTTGTGCTGCTTTATTTAAATATATTTTTATTATTTTTTTTTATCATGCCCGTATTTGTATAGTTGTATTTTATATTTAATCTGTATCTATCTGTATTTTTAGGCTCTACTGTTTGTGTTATCTGTATGCACAAAGGGTCTGAGAGTAACGCAATTTCATTTCTCTTTGTGTATGTGCTGTACATGTGGAGAAAAATTGACAATAAAGCAGATTTGACTTGATTTGACTTGAAAAATAGATGAATTATGACTGATTTCATGATTACAGCCAATGATTTTCCATTATTGAATTTAAAGTAAAGCACTTTTTTTTTTTAAAGTGTAATGCAGTCAAATGATTAGATAAATCATTGGATATTATTGATCAAATCAGTTTAACTTTTTTTTTTTTACATGAAAGAAATAGAAGAAGAAAAAAGCCAAGAATCTACTGTATCTACAAAATGATGTACAGTGTTTGCAATGTTAACTGTTTGCAGACAGACTTACATAGCTTTCTTCCCTGGGCCAGAACAATGAAGACTGTAAGCCAAATTGCTAGAAAGAGAGTAGAGGCTTCCCATGGGGGATGAAAAACCCTCTAAAAGGTCAGATCTACCCTTAAAATGAATGCATTTGTGCATAAATCCATGATTAAAAAAAAAAAAAAAAAACGCTTGTAATAATCACAGTAAAAAAAAAAAAATGTACTAGTAATTTTCTCCAGGATTATCCATTAAATGTGTGGACATTTCCATGAACTCCAGTTAAAAAATAAAATTAAAAAGCACTGAAAATAACTTCATATTAATGCTTATATGCCTATTTTAGGGATGTTTTTAGAGTTTGCAAGTCATTGCAGCAGTGATGGGGCCAGAGCAGGTTTGAGGGTCAGATAGCTTTTGCAATTACACACTTCTTTGAAATTGTTTATTAATCTCTACCTGTTGCAGCCAGACATCATAAGTGCCAAATAGCAAATTGAACAAACCTACATTTTGAGTGCTTCAGAAAATCTGTGCAGTCTTAGGTGCTATAAGCATCTTTCCTTTTTCATATGACGCTTATATCAGCAGGAAACAAGATCACCTCTTTCTTCTGATGTATAGGAATAAAAATATAATTCTAAAGTAAATGACTAACTTCTCATTGCTCATTGTAATTAGATGGGTCATTTACAATGGCTAATGAGTTTGAAAAGTGTTGCTTAACACCAGGGCCGTCGCAAGTGGGGTGAAAGGTGGTGACGATTATAGGGGCCCCCGGCCGAGGGGGGGGGGCCCTCGGCGATGTCAACCGTCTGGCTGAGCTAAGCCTAAAAAGACGATCATGACAGTTGACAGGCCACTGCTGCGTGTTGTCATGAAAGCTTATCATTTTCGTGTGTTTTTTAGCCTGACCACTATCCAATTTAAACATTCAAAAGAGTTTAAAGCATTCAAACACAAGACACGGAAAATCTCAACTCGCGCCCTGTTTTCGTTTGCACACGCATCTCACAGTCTCAGAGCCACAGACATTGACACTAAACCGAGCTCTCCTTTGTGAAGTTCTTCTCGAACTTCCTCCTGCACCTGAACAAACAAATACAAATCGCAGTTTAAACAAACAGAAAAGGATGTGAAAAAGCCCAATTCAGCACCACGGTGTTCTGGCGTTCAGGGCTCACACAGAGAGAGGCGTCTCAAAACACTTTTTTTAACACAGAATTTGCCTCTTTTTGCTCTTGTACCGACAAAAACATACAAAATATGTCAAAATATCTGTCTTGGAAAGTATGTTCGAAAAAACTTTCGGTTATGTCTTAAGTGAAAGTAAATAGTTCAGAAAAATATCGGATGTGTATTATATTGGATGCTTCATCGTCTCTTAAAGTGACCTCGCCTAATTTAGCTACTAGCTGCTGAAATGTTAATCCAAGAAAATTAAAGAAATATATATTTTTTACGTTTTAATAGTAGGTGCAGGACACTATAAATAATTTAGGTAAGAGAGTATAGCAAAACAAAGCAAGCTGTGACATATTATACCCAAAAAATCTTTATACATTGGACTACTAGTGAAATTGATAGAAAAAAAAAATGGGACCAAAAATTATTCAGACACTCACCATGTTTTGCTTATGTGTTTTTTTTTCCCCCTGAATTGCTAATGCAACCTTTTCAGACCCCAGACTGAACAAAACTAAGCATTGCTTGGTAATTGTTCAACAAAGTATTGATAGTTGTCTAAATATTGTCATACAGTACTTACAGTTGTCTGAATCTTTGGTTGATTGTAATCCATTACATATCTTTCTATCAAAGTTATCTGACATTATCAAGATGAATTTGTTCTGACAGTTCAACTCTGAGTTCTTGTCATATTTTATTACCATTTTATAAACTAGAGCAAATAAACTGTGATAATGTAAGACACATGTTGAAGGTGTCTGAATACATTTTGGTTTGACTGTTAATTTAATTTTTACCGTGAAGACTATGCCGTGCTACTTTATATTTAATTATTTGTTTTCTGTACCTGGACACCTACAAACAGGAAACAACTTAAACATTGTGCAGTTAGCACAAATAAATAAATAGAATAAACATATAAAATAAACAATTTCAAACAGGGCCCACTGGTACAGCCTGCACCGGGGCCCCGCTGACCCCAGCTACGGCCCTGCTTAACTCTAAATAGTCATTGCTTACAGTATGTGTTACTGTAGGAGGATATCTGATTTTAGAATGAGCCCATAAGAAAGCGTATACAGTCTTTAACTGATTGGAATATGAGCACACATACATGCTGTGATTAGCAGTCAAATTGTCTTTAAAACTCAGCATTTCATTATATATTTTCATAGTCTTCGATAGGCTATTTATTTCAGAAGACCAAGAACATTTTTTTCTCTTATGATATGACCCCTTTAAGATATGTGACGCCGTGCACGTAGGTAAGTTCCCGAAGGACTCCCTTAGCTCCTCCCACTTTTGTAGATAACCCCTCCTATTTATCCGGAAGCCCCTCCCTCGCGTCCTCCCCCATATTCCCGCCACTCCCTCTCTCTCATACAATCTATGAAGTGACAAAACTTCAGAACAGAAAATGGCGACGGCGGGGAGTCGGACGTCGTCGTTAGGCGGATTATTAGACTCCAGTAGCGGCACAAATGTCGGGAACGGACTTCAGGATAGTTCTGGCGGCTCCACACCTTCGATCAGCAGCGGGAAAGTGAAGAGAAATGCCGGGGAGAGTTCGCAGTGGAGGCGGAAGGTGAGGAGTGTGGATCTGGATAAATGCGAGAGCGGGACCGCAGCGCTGCACCTCCTCACGGTGTCCGGTCCCGGCTCGATCCAGACCGCTCATCTGTGCCATAGTACTCAGGAATGGACGAGGAGCTCTTTAAGGAGCAGCAGCGAGAGTCCGAGAGCTGAACACGGAGCGGCTGCTGCGGACCCTAGCGCCTCACACAGCAGGTACAAATAACTACAGACGCGATTCTGGAGAGACTTTACTCAACTGAATTAACTTAACGCTATCTCTGACAGAGTCATTACTGAGTGTGTGTGTGTCTCTGTGTGTGTGTGAACGATTAATGTTGCAACGCAAGTATGAGAAAATGTCATACAGTCTTGTGGCACGAGACAGTCATAAATCAGGTGACTTTAAATTCTTCATGCGGTTTCTTTGTATTTGCTGATCAGAAACTGTTTTGAAGTCAAGCTAAACTATTTTGAAATTCACAGCTTGGTTTGTTTTGTTTTTGACAAACACAAAATAGTTATTTGAAAAGCATAACTGGCAAACAAACGCCCCTCGATGACTTCAGTGTTTGTAATGATGCACTCCGCTCATGTTGAGTGTGTTTCTGAAGCCCCAGTCTCGACGCATGGTGTGTGTGTGTGTGTGTGTGTGTGTGTGTGAATATGATCATGTGAGAAAGCTGAGAGCAGGTTGAGTGGCAGTAGTTTTCAGAAGGAAGACTTCGAGAGCAACATGAGATGCAGGCTTTGACAATGTGTACAGATAATGAGAGATGAATGGAAGCTGAAACCTAAAGAAACTGTTGAAAAAAAAAATAGAGAAACTGCATGCCTTTTGTGGGCTGTGTTTTCCATGATGATGCTTGTGTTACTAAAACTGAGATTTTGTATTAATACTTGCCATTTCCTATATTATTATTTACTATAATGAGTAAATGACAGATGCAAGTGTCATTTTGAGAGTGATATCGTAGCACATATCCAACAAAAGTGTTTTTAAGATTACAGTCACATGTTAATGAGCCTGGGTGTTTTTCCAGAGTTATTGCCTTTCTCTTGGGTAAGCCATGTAGGGATTTGCAGTGATTCCACACTGTGTTTTACGTCACAGAGTTATTAATTTCCCGCTGCTTCCCCTCAGGTGAGAACAGGAGCATCAGTCGCTGTGTGTGAATGTGCTGAGAAGCGTCTGTTTCTGACACCGCTGGGGAAGCAGATGTTCTCCTGCTGGAGGACAAGAGTCGGACGACTCCTCCGCTGAAACCGTTTTCGTTAGAGATCCAATCAGTTCCTTTCAGTGTTCCCTCAGCTGTTTTTGATCGTGTTAAAGTGTGCCATTTATATGCCACTATTGGCACCAGGTGAACAAAAAATGTATATATTTATAAAATGGTTGTTTTCGAACAGGTTTCCCAATTTTCTATTAGACAGTCTGATTGTACAAACCATTTCAGGAGCTAGTTGTAAATGCATCTGGCCCTCAACTGTTAAATTTGCGTATAGCGTGGGAATTGAAGAAGCGTGGGAATTGAAGATCGGGTTTATATATATATTTTTTGCAGAAACGCATTGATGCCTAATTGAAAAAGTTTTAACATCTGATGTCCGGATCAGAGGAAATGCACGAAGCGAAAAGTGTAAATAGGTCCTTGTGATTTTTGTTTACATTTGTTTCAGCAAACTTTCCAAGTCTAAATGCTTTAGATGATTTCCAAAGTCCTTGTTTTGTTTTTGTTTTTGGGCAGAAGTGTTGGATGTGATTTATTCCAGTAGTCAGTTGTGAATGTGGACCGAAGTGCTTCATGTCTCTCAGCAGATCTGCAGGCCGAGCTTGTGATTGTGAAATGTGTGCGTGTGCTCCAGGGTTGTCCGGTGTGTCCCGGGACCGGAGGCTCCTGTGGGCCTGACACAGTTTGTGTGCTTTCATCGGGTGTTCCCAGCCCGTAATTAATTTGTTTGCGTTCCCGGCGGATGTGGCGGGGGTTCGACCACTCGTTCAGCAGAGACAGCTGGTCCAATGCTGGAGATGATCGTGCCTCTAGAAAAGATCATGTAACAGGCTTTGTGTCAAGATCAAGAGAGAACTTCTTTACATAAAGACCATGCTTGAAACACATCTTATGGTGAAATATTGTGTGTATGTGCACTACAGTTATAGTAATAGAAATTAACCATTGTATTCAGCAAGGACACATTAAATTGATTAAAAGTGACAGTAAATATCTTTATAATGCTACAAAAGCATTATAAAAGGCTGAATTCTGAAAAAATGATCATAGTGAAGTTTGATCACACATTTTTCTTAATCAGCAGATCAGCTGGTGTTGCTCCTGAAGATCATGTGACACTGACGACTGGAGCAGTGATGCTGCAAATACAGCTTCGATCACAGGAATCAATTACATTTTAAACATGGATTCACATAGACAACGGTTATACATTTGCAATAAATATTTCACAGTTAATGTGGAATATTTCACAGTTTTTACTCTATTTTTGATTACATAAATGCAGCCTTGTTGAGAAAAAGAAAAAATAATAATGCTTCAGCTTTAATGAAATTACATTCTTTGGTAAAGTTCTGAAGTAAAAAGCGATTGACTTTGTGAAACTTTGAGTATTCACGCTATAGCTTTCTTAGCATGTAAAACAAATGTGGGATTACGTAGCACATTCTGGTTTAAACTAGTATCTAAAGTTTTTTTCGTGTCCTATAAAGAGCATGTGATTCATTGGTCTTTCTCTGTTAATAGTGGCCTGTCAGATCTCTAACCCTCAAATTAGCTCCTGACCAACATCTGCGGCCGAAGTGACTTCAGTGCTGAGCTGGCGCTCTCACACATGCTCTTGAACGGCACTGTTCCTGTTGGAAATGTAAGAAGACTCTCGAAGACTTGTGAGGTCCTCGGGAGCTTTATTGTGACAGATATAGCTTCTCGTGGGAGAGCGCGGCCGGCTATAATAAAGATCTGTACAGTATGGGGTGTCCTAAACACTCGCTGAGGGAGTCTCTCACTGATGTTTGAGTGTGAAATGTGAAACATCTTAAAATTGCTTTTAGTGCAGACTTGCGCTGTACCAATAGAGGATAATTTTATCATTCTTGTAGTACTTTCTGTACTGGCATGTACATTTCTTTCTGAATGAAGGCCTATCCACACCGAATGCAGGTGCTCTGTTTGAGGAAACTTCTTGTATTGAAACAAAGGTTTATATAAATATAAAAGGGACAGAACTGAGGTACATTTATGAGACTGTGCTCTTTACATGTGAATTCAAATACACAGGAACTCCAGCAGTGTTTTGAAAACACACAGAAGAGAATGAATGCTATTACCAGAATGATCTGCTTTATGTTTAACTGTGATTCTCTTCTCTTTGTCAGCTCTGCCTCTTCACCAGACTGCTATATATATATATGTGTGTGTGTGTGTGTATTAGTATGTATTATGTTTGTAAAATGGCACAGTTTTTTTAATATCCGAAAACACACTCTTAACATCAGTCAGTCAAGCATTTTAATAATTAAGTATTATTTAATGATAGAACTTTAGTAATTAGTATTAAAACTTTGTAACCATGTATGGATGCATATTAGTCATTTTAACTGAACTTAGGACTGGTGGTGGTGCTTTTTTTGGTCATTCAGTGTTTCTGTAGAAAAAATATTGGGAAAAAACTAACAAGAATACTGATGAGAAAATGATACGAACTCTACTAATAAGAACAATATAAAACGCACTAAAGATTAATTCATGAATTTTAATCAGGTTGTGTACGTTCGCTCGAACTGATTTGCTGAAATCAATACAGTGATGATAATAGGTGAGCGCCAGCCAATGAGATTGCTGTTTGCACAATAGCTCCGCCCACTATCGGAGAAACCGGCAGTTCTTAAGTTGAAGAATTCCAAAGGAATGCCGTTATTTTGACAGGAAAATACAACAAAGTATATAGTTTACATGTCAATTCTCTCTCTCTCTCTCTATGTGTGTGTGAGCGAGACAAATCGACGGCGCATTGTGCGCCTTTACACTAGAGTTTACGGTACGTGAAATACAGGTGTGTTGCACATCCATTTATATGAACTGGAAAATATCACACACCGCTTGACGGAGAGTGAAACTCTGCAGCATTCAATCCGAGAGTGTTTGGCGAGTGGAAATATATCTGTGCTAAACTTTCACTTAGCCTCCAACTCACACACTGGCGAGTAAAGTAAAATGCGCGTGCTGCTTTTACAAGCTAATTTAAAGAGGAAAAGGGGGAACACCAGTATTAACGGTGTTGTCACTCATCAATTAACCAGTGGGAAAATTTCCTCACCGTCACAACTCTACCCATAGTCACAAATTTTTGATATTGGTAGTGTAAGTCTGTAAAGAGTCTCCTAAAGCATTAAGTTCTGCATATTGAGCATTTCAGTGTGCATGTTTTTACACTTGACCACTTGCAAAAGAACAGGTGGAGGTTGTTTAAGACCTCTAGATGCAGTTCAGCCAACTGTAAATGCATGTGGTTGTTCAAGACGCTTATCTGAAGATTTTAGCCCAAAACAAAAACAAGAAAATGTGTGTTTAAAACCTGCTTCCTAATACTACAGCATTAGTATATTAAAAAAATATATTTTGCAGAGAGTGTCTCTTCTGCAAGCGCAAATGAAATTAAGTGTTTAGTGTCACATCCTGACATTTGACACCACGCCATCCTCATGAAAAAGTAGTAAGCACTAGATTCTCCACCAGATCTCTCCAATTGTGATTTTGAAGATGCTGCGCTGATCATAAACTAAATGTAGCACATGTATTGCAATTGTATATACAATTACAATTTTACAATACAAAAATATATTTGGCACAAATTGTGATGGCACCATTCTGATAAATGTTTCCAGCTGCTGAAGAGTTCGTGGTCGTCTTTGATGTATTTTTTTGTCTAGTGATGCACCAAATGTTCTCTCTAGGTGAAAGATCTGCTAATTCAGCACCCAGTCTCTTCTACAGCGAAGTCATGTTGTTGTAATAGCTGCAGTATGTGGTTTTGCACTGTCCTGCTGAAATACACAAGGCCTTCCCTGAAATAGATGTTGCTCTAAAACCTTTCAGCATTCATAGTGCCTTCCGAAACATGCAAGCTGCCCATACTGTATGCACTTATGCACCATCATACCATCAGAGATGCTGGCTTTTGAGCTGAACGCTGATAACACGCTGGAAGGTCTCCCTCCTCTTTAGCCCGGAGGACACGGCATCTGTGATTTCCAACAAGCATGTCAAATTTGGACTCGTCTGACCATAGATCACTTTTCCACTTTGAGACAGTCCATTTTAAATGAGCTTTATTTAACTTTAATCTGAGAGACTGCCTCTCTAATGTCCCATTCACACGAGGTGTTGGCGTCAGTGCCTCTTGTTTACTTTAATGGAGTGATGTCAAGCATTGGCGAAATGAATTGTGGGTCCATCGCACTGCGTCAGGTACGTTGCTCGCGGCAGAAGTTGAAAACTTTTAAACTTTTCAAGCGCCAATGCAGGCATTAACCAATCAGATGGCCTTCTGCAAATACCCTAGCGCAGATGCTAGCCAGTCACGCTCATGCGACACCAGAACACATGACCTGATGTCAATTAACTTAGTTGCTAGATTTTCTCCCAGCACAATCTTTTAAAAATTCTTGCTTTTTCAGCCCTTTGTAGCCCCAGTGCTAACTTTGAGACCTGTAGTAGGCGTAAAAATTGGAATAAGCTCGTTTGATGGATAAAAGTGAAAAAAAAAAAAGTGTAGTTCTCATTTTATTCAAATTTAAATTTCCATTGGTTTCGGTCTTAACTTAAACAATATCTACTCCGCATTGAGCTTCTATATTTCTCTAATGTTTTGAAAGGAATATGCAGCGGCGGCGGATCTTGTGAGTTCAACTGGATCTATACTAACAAAAACATTAATCCTCAACAACATGATCCTCGCCGAATCTCGTGCGCCACTGAGAAGGCTCCCATTATCACAGACCCCTGCCCAGTAGATTATGTTCTGAAGAGAACATGAGAATCATTACTTTTGAAAAGTCAGAGTGAAACACACCATTTTAAACATTTTTTAATAGTAATTTTCATGCAGTTTCCAGCACAGTGTTGTAGCGCTGTCTCTGCAGCTTGTATATTGTGTTTTAGCATGTTTTGTCTAATGAGCGGAGGCCTCTCCTCGGTCACCAGGAACTGCGTGTTTAAAGCCCAGGGTTAGCTGAATGATCACGCCTGGACGCCGGACACAAAGGCCCGGATATTTCCATACACATTTGGCCCTGTCCGCAGGCACAGGGTCCCCCTCCTCTCAGGTTTTGTTTAGTTAACAGCAGGACGAGGCAAGCTGGAGAATACATGTGAAAAGTAAACGCATCATGAGGCCTAGATTACTGGTTAAAACAACAGCCTCGACGAGATACCCTCAAACTCCCCCACAGTATGAGCAAACGCACTCGGAAACAAAGGAGATGTCTTAAACCACGTGCGGCCGCTCTCTGAATGCACTGTGTTCATATTCAGAAGTTTTGCACACCAGGAATTGGACTCATCTAAACCGGTCCGAGTGCAACAGTCCCCTTTGGCTTCCTTGTTTGGAGTGAGTTAATTGTACACTCAATCAGCATGATTATGTTTGTGATCAGGGAAGTGTTAAAGGTTTCCACTCGCATGTTTTGCAGCGTCGAGTAATGTGTCGGCACATCTGTTGATTCCTTGAACGCAATGCTGATCAGGATCCACTCAACACTCAAAGCACCAGAGTTTTGTTCAATGATTATTAAGAGCGTTTGCAAATGTGATTATTAATACAAATGTTCAATAAACAATAAGCAAATATTAAGTGACTTGCGTTGTCTGCCTACAACACTATTGCTAGTTTTTGCTCCGTTTCGTCAATGAAAATAGTTTTAAACAAAGTCACAGCTGAGCAAATAAATCATATCTCCAAGCAAGCACGGCAGTGTTTGGTTTATGAATGAACATGATTGAATATTTCAGTGACTGTGGTGCTTAATTTTTTTTATTTAGAAGGAGAAATGCTCCTAAAAAAAGAAAAGTGAGCGTAGAGCCCTGATACTAGCCTGTGTGTTGTAACGGCATGGGAAAGGGCTATCGATTTCCCCAGCATCTCGTTAGCCTCCATCAGCGGGAAACTTGATTCGGCCTGTAAATTGGGATTGACTGTCAGTTGATTGAATCCATGGGCTTTAGGAGGCGACACAAAGAGAAGCATTGTGAAACGCCAGCGCTGTTGTCATAATGAGGAGGATCCCAGCTCTGGGGACAAGTGTCTCTTGACCACCTCACAATCCCTCTGGCCTTCTCCTGTCTCCCTGTAGCTAAAGTACAGTTCAGTACGTCTGATGTTAGCATGACGCGCTCCCAGTGTCCATCCGGAGGGTCTGTCCTGGGCCGTGCTTCCAGAAGGACATTGTTCTGCCGTTGTCTTTTGTTTAATCTGGATTGTCCTTTAGCCTGAGACTCTGCCCTTGCTTGGTGGAGAGTGATTTAATGACTTCAGTGTTTGGTGGTTTCTCTGGATGCTGAATGGAGAAGGACTTGTGTTGGTAGTTGGTCTTTGTCACCGCTGTCCTCTCTAGAGCTAGTAACCTCGTTACCCCATGGACATCTGCTGTAAACAGACCTTCACCCCACAACCGGGGTCAGAAAGTTACTCGTCATTTGGCCTGTTACTCTGGACCATGCCCACACTCCCTGACTGGAAGTTCATGTGAGGTTACTTAGGAAAATATAACCCTTTATATGTCTGCTATATAAATAAACATGGAAGCATGCGTTAAATATAATAAAACCCAGATGGTTTGGACAGTCACTGGATCCAAAACCATCCAAATCTTTAAAAGCTCAAATGTGCTTGGATGTGCTTTTTTTGAGAACTTTTAAGATATGTTAAGAAAGTTTATTTAATTTTCAATTAACCTATAAACGTTTTACAACATTTGCAATTATACAAGTCGTCAAATGTATGTTGAATTGGTATTTAACATTAGACAAAGTTAAATACCATAAAACCATAACGTGCAAAATATAGTTTAAAAATGGTTTTCAGTAGTTCAGATTATAGCTGTCTTCAAGTGTATCTATTCTGCTAATTAGTTTATTTATTTGGGAATTTTTTTTTTTTTGTTTTTGTTTTTTGCGGCTACACCGTTTGCCCAACATTTAATTTAAAAGTGTTATATCAGTATCTCTATACTGTACCTTTTTGTTATTGAATATTAAAATGAATAAAAACAAGAAATATTACTGTTGTAAAAGTGTATCATGGTCCGCTTGCTTCATCATCATAAATCACACTTTAATGCCAGTTACAGTGGTGCTTTAAAGCAAAGCATGTGTTCAAATTCACCACATGCAGCAATAAATAAATAAATTATTGTAGAATTATTTTTAGAATCAGATCTTAAGACCCATTCCCAAAAACGGTCTTTAAATGAATGCGGTCCATTGAATATGAAACGAATGAGCTCAGAGCAGTTCTCTGCAGTCTGTTTCAGTGATCATGTTCAGCAAACAAGCGTTTTCATATCCTTATGATTTCATAAGAGTCGCCCTTAACGGTCACGTGACACAGGTTATAATTGTGAAGTAAAAAAAAGTAAAGAAAGGAGCTAATTTCTTGAACATTTAATGCTTTGCACAAAAAGTTAAAACCTATGTGCATTAATTCTGCGTAATCTAAATGTCTAGAATATGATTAAATATTGCAGTTCGTAAATGTAGTGTTGGTTCATACCTCACAAATATGGATTGGTATGATAATGGTTGACATTTACATGCAATTTTCCAGATTGCACTTTGTGTTTGGACGGAGGAACAGTCTGTAACCTGCTGTGCTCTGTGTTGCACGCTGGTCTGTTGTTGTGCTAGCATGGATTTAAGATTACTCCTAGCTTTACGTCAAATCAAAAATTTTGGTATTATGGTTTCAACCAAAGGAAATGTGCACGACAGATATTTCACACTGGCAGCTGTTTTCCTGAAAGATTTCCATCGTGTCTCACTCAAACTCATTATTTTCTGCTCAGAATAATTTGCACTTGGTTTTTGGTATATTATTCTGACGCAATATCCTTTTGATAAGACCTTGTTAATGTACTTTTCTTTTTACTTGTCGTGTTGGTGTTTTAATTTCGGTTTATTTTCACAAAGTAGAACACAAATGAATAAATAATTCACTGTTCAGTTTGTTTTTGTCGAGTGTATCCTAGATGAAATCTTACAAATTGCACTGTTAAACTTTGTAAGTGTAACTTCTGTTGTCACCAAATGTTTTCTCTGAAATCCTAAAAATGAACCGAAAGCCTTGAGACATGAAATATGTCGGTGTGACCTAGAAATCATTGAATCAGTCCAGCGGTGTGAAAGAGCTCTGGAGGTGAATATGTGGTTCATAACCGTAGAAGAAACTTGAGCTCCGTCAGCACCATTGAATGACTAATTATTTATTAACAAGGATGAAGACTGTGAAGTTACTTTGTGTCTGAGCTGAAGCGGTTTCGTCTGAGGATGGAGTCAATGTTTAACATGTTTCGTGTTAGCGCTGGTGTTCATATGTAGCTCGTCATGTGATCGGTGCGTGTGGACCATCGGTTCGGGATCACAATGAGCTGAGACATGACACAAATTCATATGAAATTTTATTCATAACAAACCCTACAGTTGATAAAGTTACAATGTGTTAGTTTCAGTTTTTAACAGATGTTAATGGAAATAAATGTACTTTAAAAAGTGTCCCTTGGGTTAGTGGATCACGGTTTATTACAGATTCATTAGCTGATGCTGAAAGGACTAAATGTGAAGTTGTGCTTGGTTTTTCTTACGTTTTCTAAAAACATGGCTGTGTTTCCAGCTCGCTCCCTGCAGCGCCTGTGCTCCACTTCCAGCGCTTCTCATCAGGATCAACCGTCCTGACATCAGAGCTGTGTGTGTGTGTGTGTGTGTGTGTGTGAACACGCGTGCTCGAGAGCCGTCGACAGCAGGGCCCGAGCACGGATGTTGTGCTGCTGTAGCAGTGTGTGGGAGCGAGGTCAGTCGGGCCGTCCTGCTGAGAGAGGGGCCAGTGGGACACTGGGGGGGTCGTGCTGCTCCAGTTGGGTAGAGACAAGGAATTCCTCTGCATTCCTGTTACATGCCAGAGCAGTGTGCAAACTGAAGGCTATAAAAACACATGCAAATGCACAAATTCAGGCTGTAATGTGCATTCTGTAAAATAAAACAAAACCACAAACTAAGTATAGAGTCCTATGTAATTGTTTTAATTTCTTCACAAATTCTGGTTTTCCAGATTTTCTGGCTTTAGTTTTTTCCTATTTACATTTTAGCTTTTTCTTTCAATTAAAAAAAAATTCTGGGTTCTGTTTGAAATGTTAAATTAAGTTGTAGTAGTCAAAATGATATCTAATCATTTGAAATCATGAATCCTATACAGAATTGCACTTTTAATTTTTTTTTTTTTTATTAGTTTTTCCCCATTTGAATTTTCCGGATTCAGTTGATGTAATTAAGTTATAGTAGTTAAAAAACATGTTAAATCAATTGAAGTCATTAAAACTTTTGCAATTTAATAAAACTTTTTTTTTTTTTTTTTACAATAATAGGGAGTTATGAAATGTAATTTTTCTGAACTGTTTTAATTTTTTTCCGGGTTTATGATTTAATCCACATTTATTATAAAAAATGGTGGTAATCAAATGAAGGCATAACACAATAACACTGTGTTATATATCTTTTAAAGTGTAATGTGAGTTTGAAGTATATATTACTCTGGTTGTTTAAATTTGAGGTGGACCGGCAGGAACACACACATTCACTTTCCTGTAAGGACTAGTCCCAGAGAAGGTCATTAACACGCTTGTTTGTGTATGTCTGTCTTCTCGGCGTCTGTGATCCTACAGTAAACACAAACTCTGACTGTACTCCGCTCAAACACTAACCCTGTGTACTCTCTTCTGCTGTTTCACTCGCAGTATGATATTGGGAGAGCGTGACATGTTTTTTATAATGACTTACTTATACACTTATTTATCTAACACACATTTCAATTTGCACATAATATACCTGTACATACAACTGACGATTTGTATATTTTTTTTATTCTTTATTTACTCTACTGTAACTGTTCTATTTTTGTAATTATTTTAATTATCAGTGTTTTTTGTTCTTTGGCTGTCATTCTGTTCCTCTGTGGAAGCTTCTGTCATGAAAACAAATTCCTTGCATGTGTAAACATACCTGGCAATAAAAGCTCATTCTGTGTCTGATTCATTCTGTATTGTGTTGTGTGTCTCATATTGTGAGTGACACCCAGCCAAGTTTTTTTTCCTTATGCTCTCTTGCCAAGTCACGCAGAGTTTGTTTGTTCCAGCCCTCGTTTAAACCACACACACACACACACACACACACACACACACACACACACACACACACAGTTGTTTTTAATGCAGTCTCTTTTCCACATACAGTGCATACAATTCCACTCTCATATATATGCATTACTCCCACATTTTATGTATTTAATGCATCCTAGGATTTTTTTTCTCCAAATGTTAATTATGCTATTTTATTGGTAACAGCAAAGATTTTTTCAGTTTTATATTATGAATTATGAAAAGCCTGTTGACTTTTGCCGTTTATTTAAGGTGATTTTGGAAGTTGTTTTAAACATTCGTTTCTTATTTAATTGGTTCCACATTCTTTGCGTATTTTTACTTTATTTTAATCGTGTTATTTATTTAATTTGATATCAAGGCCATGCCTCCAAGTTGTCTTATTCGTTTTGCTTATAAATATTCTACGTTTTTTATTTATTTGGTTATATTTTAAAACATTTAACATTTTTACTTGGCGTATTTCCAGTTTTGTATACCTATTTAAACTTCAAAAAAAAGTTTAAGTTAAATGCGCTTTTCTTTTAAGCTATTTAAAACTGAAGGAAAGTGAGGAAAAGAGGGAAAATTCTAATGAAAAAAAAATTAACAACTGCCGATTTGGAAGTGAAAGTAAAGTGTGCACGCCACTTTCACAAGCTCTTTAAAGCGAGGTAAAGCGGGAACAGTGATACCAGTATTACTGGTGTTGTCACCCGTCGATTAACCAGTGGGGAAATATCCTCACCGTCACACACCGTAGTATACACTACCCAAAAGTTTAACAATAATGCGCTTATTCAGAAGGATGCATTAAATTGATCAAAAGTGACAAAGACTTTTAGAATCTTACAAAAGATAATAATAAAACATAAAGGATAGACTTCAAATAAATGCTGTATACTTGTCTCCACACAAAAACTAACTATGCAGCACAATTGTTTTCAACCTGTGATGTATGACGATGAAGTCTGGACTGCTGCAAAATCAGCTGTGCCAACACAGGAATACATTGCACTTTAAAATATATTAAAATGCTTTTTTTTTTATTATTATTATTACTGTTCTTACTGAATTTTTGATTAAGTAATGCAGCATTGGTGAGAGTTTGAAATACTTCTGCTTTCAAAAGCATTACAAATCTGACCTCATACTTTTGAATGGTACCGTCTCTGAAAAAAGGCACAATAGCTGTCACTGGGATGATAGCCAATCAAAAGGTGCACCTTTGTACTTTATTTACCCCTCAAGGGTGCATATACCTTAGATGTATTTATTATTACCTAAAGTCCATACCTTTTGAAAAGGTACCGCCCAGGTGACAGCGTTTGTACCGTTTTAAAGAGAGTGAAATGTAATCGATAGGAAGAGGTCACCTGATGTCACTGATGGCTAGCGATGCACGATCTTGATTTTTCATGGCCATTTCCGATACTGATTTTTTACAAGCAAACTGGCTGATTCCGATACCGATTTCAGATTTTTAAAAAATATCTTGATCAACACCAGACAAGAAAGAAAAAAGTCCAAAAACATATCGCGTATTTCAAGCCAAACCCTGCTGGGGTTGGACCCTGCTGGACCCTGCTGTTTTCTTTATTAATACTTATTAATTACTCATGCAGCATTAATTGTTTTTGTTGCCATAAAAACTATAAAGCAACACAATTAGAAATAGGACCATTACGTGAACCCAAATAAACCCTTATATCTCTGATACTTTGTCTAGCTCTACACAGCTCTGGACAGTCCAGCTTGATAAGGTGCATTCTGGGATGCGGATCACATTCCCATGTGTGCTTGCTTTAGCTTCACTGCTCCATCTGCTTCAACATCCGTGAAATTACAGCTGGCTTCTTTGCAGGTGTTTCTTATTTATTGCATAGCCTCCTCACATTTCATTTGGGTTTAAATACTAGATCTGCACCATGTTTTCATGTTTCGAGCCCTTCCCGTGTTGGATTGTCCATTTATGGTTCAGCATCAACATTTTTGACATATAACCTCACATTGTTCTCAAGCACTCCATACTATATCGGCCATGCACATTATTGCTAGGAGATGCATGGCCGATGAAAACAAACATGGATGTGCAGGAGCCCACGGCTGTATGTTTTGACACTTTGTTCACGGAGTTGCAAAATAACGAGAGCTGGAGGTGAGTTGAGCTAAATCTGTTATAAGGCAACTCAAATGATATGATCAGCTCAAAAGAGATCTAAAAATATCCAAATATATTGGATAACTTCTCAAATGGATAAAAAAAATATAAAACCCTGTCTGTTCACTCATTTCCACACAGTCAGAGGCTGATGCAGGAGTTTGCTTTGACATTTCTTCATATTTGACTTGTGCATGCTAGTCTGTAATATTTACGAAAGTCAGAAGTGGACCAACTCAGAGCATTATTTCAGTAGACAAAAATGTGAGGAGAAAACTGTTCACCATTCATTTGTTCGGTGTTATTATCTCCAGTGTCTTTACTCGGTGTGGATTTACTTGTACAAAACAACAACAAAAGTTTACTTCATGTTTTCGGTGTCCAACAATGTTTCAGTTTGTCAGGACATTTTAATAGTGTTGAAAGCAAACCCCTGCTGCAGGATTAGCTTCAGTAGCACAAACCTGTGTCTGTATGGCGGATCTCTTTTAATTATCCAGTCTATATTAGGAAATAATTTATTATAAGATTGACATCTCCGATGACTTGCAAAAATAAAACCAGGGATCCTCCTCCTCCACGTTCAGCTGCCCGTCCAACTGGTGGCATGTTTTGATGCCATTTTGATAATTAGCAATTAATCTGTGGATTTATTTCAGTGGGGTAAATTGTGTGGAAAAAGGCTCTAAGTTTAGTTTCATCATTTTATTGGAAAAGCATGGCTTTCCACATCCTCAAATAGCATTGAACAGCATAAGCACTTTGTGAAAAGCTGTGAAACACAGACTAATGAAGTGCACTCATGCTGTGGACAGCGTGGGCCGTGCTCCATTAACCACTCTCAGGAAATGCACAAAACTAATGAAAAGTGGATTAAAGTCTCTGCCACATGCAGAAATGTGAATAATGTCAAATAAATATATAATTAGCATGATTAGTAGTAGTATTTTTTTTTAATATATAATTAATTCATAGAAAAATACTGTATAAACTTGATTCATCTTACAGAAATATCTAATGAAATATCTGCTTCATATGGAGGGTGTGCATGTGAAATGAGTTGCTTGAGAGTTGCTTCTGTTACTAAATAACCAGCGTTCCCTTCAAAATTCATAATGAGCCTTTTGTCCTTTCTTAAAGGCACAGTATGTAAATGTTCACCTCTAGAGGTTGCATTTTTAAAACAATATTTATTTCCTAGACCTTTCAAAGTCTTTCAAACAGTGAATAAATTCTATAAAGCAAGCAAAGAACAATTATATATTGTCAAAGAACAGTATGCCTGACTTCAGTCTAGCGTGAGTTTAAGTCCTCTCAAAAACTCCCCTTTTAATCAGTAAAGCTGTCTGTACACTGCTTGATGAATGAATCTCCTTGCGTCACACGTACGTCTGCACTGTGTTGTTTATGATAAGAGAATACACTGGTTCACTGAACAACATAACTGGTGTTTCAGCGATGACTCATCTGAACACATCTGATTGGCCGCTGCGTTTATAAACTCAAAAGACTTGTGTGTGATTGGTTATAAAGCCCAACCCTGTGAAAGAGCAAAATGAATCAACATTGAGCAGATCTAAATCAACACTTTTCAATTCAATTTTATTTTATTTGCGACCGCCGTAATGGATTTAGTTTTACTAGTTTAATGTGTGTTGCCATAGTTTCTACAAGCGGAAACTGATAGCGCCAATATTACGTCATTGATCGGCGACAATGAACAAGGACGAGCCATTATTTAAAATCTGAATTTCTCTCAATTTACAAATCCTTGGGAACTTTTAAGATAACATTAGTGCACAACTGCATTAAATATATAGTAATGTGCAAGTGGTTTTATTACAAAAATCGTACATATTGTGCTTTTTAAGCACTGTGTTGTTGTATAGTACAGATCTGTTTGCAGATCCAGATTTGGGGTGCTTTCACATGAACCCGAGTTCGATTGCCCCCTCGCCCTGCCTCCACTGGTTTGTGTTCACCACTCTCCTGCGCACTTTGTTTATCAGCTACTTTTGTTTTGTCTGTTTGGTGGAAAGGTTAGTTTGTGGTTGGTTACCTGTGCCGAGCGCTGGTTATTCGGTGTGTGTTTGGGGTCTTTCTGAAGCGTCTGAGTGTCCGCCCCTCCAGCAGAGATGTGCTCATTGTGTTGAGGGTAACCCGAGCGCTCATGAGAAAGGGTGTGCACCGCTACAGACCTGCAGTCTAGGCTTACGTGCAGAACTGAAACGGATTCCCAGCCGCTGGCTCTTCCACATCCCACCTGCATGGCCCACAATGCCTCTTTGTTCCTGCCCCATGGCACTGTGGGATAGCTGTTATCCGAGAGGCAGGGGTTTGCCACCACTGACTTTCTCATTCAAAGTGAAGATGGTGAATTCCTGCTCTCTGGTTTCGTTGTGGCTGGCTCGGGCTCGTGAGAGCTGCTTTCTCCTAGTGTGGGAGTGAGCTCTTCTGTTGTTTACTTGCACGCTTACAGTGTTGCCATTTGATTTGTGTTAAAGCCGTGCTGTTCTCATCCAGAGCACTGAGTGTGTGAGAGTGTATTAGTCAGTGCAAACAATTTGTCTGTACACGGGAAAACCTGACACTGTCTGTGGATTGATAATGAAACATTTATCAATGTTGTTGCACAATAAGACCAGTTCCTATTGAAATACCAGTGCTGTTACCGCCTGCTAATGAACTCTACATGTACATATTCACAAATTAAATTACAAAAATGGCATTTAACCAAATATTTAACAATTATGTGAAGATTTTTATCCAAGCAACTGTTCAAGTTAAAAGTAAATTAGTAAACTGTTTATTAGGGGTAGACTACAGCAGCACTGAGGAGCATAGAGCGCCCTCTCACGGCTGGAGACGGCAATGTTTTCTCTTGGTTCATTTCTCTCTGTTCATGTCAAATTAATTTTGATAAATAAGTCGCACCTGACTATAAGTCGCAGGACCAGCTTATAGTCTGGAAAATACGGTAACAAAGTCATCAGTAAAGTATTAGAGAAAGTTTAATACACTTTTGAGTGATTCTGAGAATGGAACATTGAATCATGATCAAATTCAAATTGACTCTAATCATTTATACTCAAATTTTGTGCAGAATCTTTTATTCTATAAAATCACCAATAAATGCTGTCTGTAAGTGTTTAGAAGCTTATGTCACCTCTCTACTACAGTTTTGGCCCATTCCTCGCCTGAAAAACCTTCCAGATCACTGATAATCTTTGGTTTTCACATTCACCACTGCTTTCTTTAATTTCAACCAGATATTTCCAATGAGAATTAAGCCTTGAGACTGAACAGGTCACTCAAGTACATTCTCTGACTGATCCCTGAACCAAGCAGTAGTAGATTTGGATGTGTACTTTGGGATGACTGTCCTGCAGGAAAGTCCAGTGATCATCAGCTTCAGTCTTTACACCAAAGGCATCACAATTCTTGTCAAAATGGCCTGACACCTTAAAGAATCCATGATGTCCTACATACAGTCATGATTTCCACTTCCTTCTACAGTAAAGCAACCCCATAACAGGACTGATCCACCTCCAAATTTGACGATGGAGATGGTGTTCTTCTGCTTATGAGCTTTGCCTGTTTTGCAGCAGACACACCGCTGATCCATGGGTACAAAAAGTTCCAGTTTGGTCACATCACTCCATATAACATGCCTCCAGAGCTCCACAGGTCTACACAAATGAATTTGATCAAGTTCAAGTCTGCCTTTTGTTCTTCTTGATCAAGAGTGGTATTCTAAGATGTCTCAACATAAAGGTAATACTTGTCTAGTGATCTTCTTACACACTGCTTTTAAATGGTTTTCCTCCTTTCATCGGGTCATCTTGCAAGTCTTTGGCTGTAACTTGCAGGTTTTTCTCAGTTGCTCTGATTAAACATTTTATGATATTGTGCTTTTTCTTCCACAACCTCAAAGGTTTTCTGGTAAAACACACTTTAAGATAATGAATAAGGCTGAGAGCTGTGTCTCTATGAACTTTCAATGTCTTGGAAATCTTCATATAGCCTTAGCCTTTCTAAAGTAATGCACTATTTATTCTCCTTAGCTCTTGTGAGATCTGTTGACATTTTTGCTACTCAACTTCAACACATGCATGGGCTAACTGTATGTGTAACAGCTCAAGCTAATTCTGTTTTTAATAGAGTTTCTTAAAGGGGGGGTGAAATTCTATTTCATGCATACTGAGTTTTTTACACTGTTGAAGAGTTGGATTCCCATGCTAAACATGGACAAAGTTTAAAAAATTAAGTTGTACGTTTGAAGGAGTATTTTTGTTCCCAAAATACTCCTTCCGGTTTGTCACAAGTTTCGGAAAGTTTTTTTCGAGTATGGCTCTGTGTGACGTTAGATGGAGCGGAATTTCCTTATATGGGTCCTGAGGCACTTCTGCCGGAAGAGCGCGCTCCCGTATAGCAGAGCACTGAGAGCACAACAGACTTCACTGAACAGAGCGAGAGCGTCGCGAAATGTCACAAAAGAAGTGTGTTTTTGGTTGCCAGGGCAAGACAACCCTGCACAGATTACCAAAAAAAACAGCATTAAGGGACCAGTGGACGGAGTTTATTTTTACAGAGCATCAACGGAGTTGTGCAAGTGTTTGTGTTTGTTCCCTGCATTTCGAAGATGCTTGTTTTACAAACAAGGCCCAGTTTGACGACGGATTTGCGTATCGTTTATTTCTTAAGGATGATGCAATCCCAACGAAAAAGGGTCACGATTGTGTGTTGGAACCACAGGCGGTGAGTAAAACTGCTTCAAATATCTCTGCCTCCTTGTTAGTGCATCCCCTCCCATCGGAGACCCGGGTTCGAGCCCCGCTCCGAGCGAGTCGTTGCTGCTGCTGCTCTCGTTCAGTTTCAGCCTTCACAGCTGTCACAGCTTCCACATGCTCTCAACGCAACTGGCGCTCGTGATTCTTTAGCTCCGCCCACACATCACCCTTCCAGGCGCTCGTGTTTTTCCGGGAAAAATCGGTACAGACTATCTTTCACTTATGAATATAATAAAACTAAATACTTTTTGGAGTTATGAAGGATGCAGTACTACTCTATAGGTACTCAAGATTAACAGGATATTGAGTGAAAACGAGCATTTCACCCCCCCTTTAAAGCTTAATTGTGTTTTGAGACTGTTTTATTCCCCACCATGCAAATAAGTGATTTAAAAACAGCAATGTTGAATAGGGATTGAATAATTATGAGATGGCAGTAGTATTAAAAAAAAATCTTTAAAAAATATTGCATTATATATTGACAATATCACTTTTAATATGCCAGTGAACTGTTATAGATGCAATTTTTATTTTATCCTGTGTGTGTGTGTGTACAAATGACCGAATGCAATATTTTGTGTGCGGAACATTAGGTACATTTTCATGTTTTCAAGCGAACATATTAAGTGGTGGAAGTCTCCGCGTTCAGCGCAAATCCCCCCAAATCCTATGCCCAAATCCCGCCCTGCAGCTGATTCTAAGGTTTTCAAAAGGCATCACGCGAGTGTGAACATCACTACAACTAGAAAAAAAAAACGATAGTAATTCAAACCAAGCTCCTGTCGGCATTTAAACAGACCTTTGCTCTTAATTCCGATCGGTCCAACGCAATAACGAAATCTGAGCAGGTCTAAAAACTGAAACGGCTGATGTTGCAAATTTACACTTGGGAAAAGTTATATTTTTTAAAAATGAGCAGGCCTACAAGCTGGGATTGGTAATGCTGCAATGTAATCATAGTTATTTATTAGGGGTGTAACGGTTCACAAAATTCACGGTTCGGTTCGGTTCAATACACTGATGTCACGGTTCGGTTCGGTACGGTTCGGTACGTTTTAGATACAGCAAAAAGAAAAAATTGGCAGATAAATTTCCTTGATTTTTTAAAAAATGTTTTATTTATTAAAACTAACAAAGTATGTGTTTTTTTTACATTGAACAATGATGGAGCTATTCTTTACCCATCTTCTATGGTGTTTTCTTAGCAGCATACTGTATAAAACAAAAATAGCTCCTTATAAAAAATTTTTTTTTAATTAAATGTAATATTGTTGTAGTGGTTATGAACAAATACAAAGATGTAACTCTTTTTATATGGAACTCTATAACTCTTTATATTTAGTGTGTTTTTACTCAATTGGTTCTCTATTTGGGCTTATGTTTTTTGGAACAAAGCAGGAATTACGGTCTGTCTGAAATGGGCTCGTGAAGGAATATTGTAATGGGGCTCAATTACATTAAGCATGTTCTTAAAACCTGCGTTTTCCACTACAGAGTAAGGTCTCATATCCGCGGCTATAACGTAAATGCACCATTCGCTGCGGTGATGTCCGTATACGGAGCCCGGGACGTCACCTGTAGGAGAAAAAAAAAGCAATCCGTGGCGACGGTTTTGCAATCCGTCCCCTCAGTTTATAAACCGTACTCACGAATTCATAAACTGTTCACTCGATTTAACAAATCGTGCCCACGGATTAACAAACCGTGCCCACGAATTTCCAATCCGTGCACTTAGATTTTGTAAACCGTACCCTCGGTTTTTGAATCCGTACCCACGAATTCATAATCCGTGCGCACGCTTTCGCAATCCGTTCCCTCGGATTTGTAAACCGTACTCACGGATTCATGCAGCAAACTCCTACGTGTTAACATACAGTTTTATTGAATATTATTATGTGGAATAGGTTTACAGCAAAGTGTCTTAAGTGATTCTCTATCAAGTGTAGTACGAGGTGGAATACAAAGATTTAATAAGAAAGATGCGCATTAAAACCTTGTTCAATTGCTGATAATCTATAATAGCACTTGATTATTATTGTGCAATAAACCTGGCATTGTGACTGACTCTGGAGTAATTTTTTCCTCTTTTGTAAGTTATTTTGGATAAAAGATTCTTATGCATAACCTGTTTAATAATATATAATAATGATACAAATAAAAATAAAGTTATTTTTTATAATTTTAATTTGTAGGCTAAATAAATGAGTACAAGACAGTAAAAATATTTGTCATAAAATAATTTGTGAATTGCTTTATTTTTAAATAACCTTTGGACAGTTTTGGAAATGCTTGTGTACAATTCTTTCTTAACATGAAGACTTATTTTTGTGATTTTATTATACTAAGCTCCACCCACCTCACCCCACCTGCCGGAGTTAGATGCATGTTTCACTGTTAAGTGTAAAATGCGTGTCAGTTTTCAAATCCGAGGGAACGGATTGCGAAAGCGTGCGCACGGATTATGAATTCGTGGGTACGGATTCAAAAACCGAGGGTACGGTTTATCTAAACGCACGGACTGGGAATTCGTGGGCACGGTTTGTTAATCCTGGGTACGATTTGTTAAACCGAGTGAACAGTTTATTAATTCATGAGCACGGTTTATAAACTGAGGGGACGGATTGCAAAACCGTCGCCACGGATTGATGTTTTTTCTCTCCTACAGGTGACGTGCGGGGCTCCGTACCGAGCCTTCAGCGCGTACTGAGTGAGCGAGCGCCTGACTGAGTAGCCTAACATAAACATATAAGTTGGTGTTTTTTTTTCTTCGGGGGTGTCAGGGGCATTGCCTGTTACGTCGTTTGGGTAATTGGGCTACCTTGTTGAACGCATAACATTATATTTCACACACCTTTTTTTATTTTCCAAATTTAATTAATTAGTCCAACGAACCGTTCGGTACATAATGCGTACCGCGTACCGAACCGAAAGCCTCGTACCGAACGGTTCAATACGAATACGCGTATCGTTACACCCCTATTATTTATATTTGTCATTATATTTTATTATATGATATTGGTTTGAGACTGAGAGTATTTTATTTAGTGGAGAACTTTGCCGCAGTATTTTATTTCTTATTCTTTTTTTTTTTTATATTTTATTAAAAAGTGTAAACAAATTGTTAAAAAAAGTCACCCTCCGCATGTCGGTAACCCCCCCCCCCCCCCCCCCCCTGGATCACTAGATCGGTTGGCGCTGGACCGCGAATTTAACCACCCGTATCACGGACAGCGACACTGAACCGAGCTCTCTTCTGCGAAGTCCCTCCTGCACCTGAACAAACAAATACAAATCGCAGTTTGAACAAACAAAAAGATGTGAAAGAGCACAATTCAGTACTCGCTGTGTTCTTGTTTTCAGGGCTCGCGCAGAGAAAGGCATCTCAAAACACTTGAACATTGAATTTGCTTATTTTTGCTCTTGTGCCGACAAATACATACAAAAAATTGTCAAAATATCCACCTTGGAAATTATGCTCGAAAAAACTGTCAGTTATTTCTTAAGTGAAAGTAAACAGTTGAGGAAAAAAATGGGATGTGTATTATATTGGATGCGTTCATCGTCTATTAAAGTGACCGCTCCTAATTTAGCTACTGGCTGCTGTAATGTTAATCCAAGAAAATGAAAGAAAATCACTCACCGCTCTTCATTAAAGAGCTTTTATAACTTTAATAAATTATCTTTATTTTATATAGTCCAATAAGATGTTTTACATTTGATTACTTGAAAAACCACCCCTAATATTTTTTATTGTGTAAGCCATCACATTCAAAACGATCTATTCAATTATCATAATTAGTATACATAACGGTATATTCTAAAATATATCTGACATTGACATTATTTGTATTGTCTGCTAAATTGGCACATGACCTCTAATTGCATTCGCAGTCTAATTGCAAATTACCTCTATGAATCCACCATTTAACCATTTACGTAACCAATCAACTTTGGGAGTATATATATATATATATATATATATATATATATATAATCATTTTAGAATCAATGGAGTAGTATTTGGATTAGCCCCACAGTTTTGGTAAAGTAGTATAAACAGTCAGCAGATAACGGTACTGTAATATTTTTGCAGTTTCTGAGACGTCACAGCACTTCCTCATTTGATTTGACTGGGGGAGCACAGGAAGTCTGGTTTTCCTGTCCTAGGGTTGTTATTGTTACGCAGCGCTCACTGCTGCTTATCGAGGAAGCTGAAGAGCCGATGGGACACCAGTGATCCTGCTGCCCGGTAAAGATGGACACGCTCCACAGCTGCTCATCCTGCTCTCTCTCACCGTCTCTGTTTATGTTCTGTCTCTCTCTATCTCTCGGTCTCTGGTGGGTGGTTTAGGGGCTTTTCCAACATTCACTTCAATGATGGTTAATGAGACCCTGTGTGATTTTGATCTTGTGTGAATTGGTAAATGACGCAGTTCTTCCTCCATTCACTACATGCAACAAAAAGGCTTTTTTGTGACATGAAATCTTTGTTTTTAGAACCATTGCAAGTCTTTTCTGCACATTTCACAACTTTATAGACTTTGTCAAGCAAACATACATGTACTTAATCCATGCGAAACAATGCATCAGTCTAATGACTAACAATGTATCGGTACAACACATAAAACCTCGAGCTATAGATACTGCTCTGATGTTAGCCACATCTGCACATAATGTCTGTGGACCACACTGCACTTTTCTGTCAGATTGATCCAGTCTCCTTAGTCATTTGTTGATGAGTAAATGTGCTTAGCATTTATCGCTGCATATTGTGCTGTTCCTCGTTTGAAGATGGTCAAATCTACACATTGACTGAAGGCAGCCAGTGAAGCCAATGTGTTGTTGGATCAATGTCTTTTAGTTTTTGTTGTAGACAACTTTTTATCTCATCACTTTCTATTTTGACTGGGAAAAAAATAAAATGACTTTTGTGTGTTAATATTATTTTAGTTTATGTGACTGTAGAAATGCAAAGTTGTTACGAAGCTTACACAGATGCTGCACAATGTATAATGGTGATAGGGGTGTTATTTGCCATTTTTAATAATTGGAAATCAGCTGATAAGTGTTGGAAGTGGGTCTTTTATATCGACAGTGCCAGGACCTTAATATTGACAGCACCAGTGCAGATGCTCAGGAGCGCTTCATTAGTTTGCTGTCTTTGTTTAACATTTTTGTCTAATAAAATATAAATGGTAAGCGGTTTATGAGTCCATGATAGCATTAACCTTTCTATTAGTAAATATTATTGCTAGTGCAATACAGACTTACCAGATTCATGAATGAATTTGTTTTTAGTCATTCTATAAGGGGGTCTTTCACAATAGCACTTTTGGTGCACACCCTGGTTCTTTAGACGTCAGAGTTTGATTTATTTGGATTATGTGAACGCTGTTGAGATGCAAGTGCCCTTGTATTGTTGTGTCTGTTGACGCTTTGGAAACAAAACCAATGCATAAGAGTGAGGCGAGCGTTGCTTGCTTTCCCGTTTCCTCCTCCTCATTTGAAAATAGTTTTAATTTAGTAAATACAGGTGCATCTCAATAAATTAGAATGTCATAGAAAAGTTCATTTATTTCAGTAATTCAACTCAAATTATAAAACTTGTGAATTAAATAAATTCAATGCACACAGACTGAAGTAGTTTAAGTCTTTGGTTCGTTTAATTGTGATGATTTTGGCTCACATTTAACAAAAGCCCACCAATTCACAACAAATTAGAATATGGTGACCAATCAGATAATAAACTCAAAACACCAGCAAAGGTTTCATGTGCCTTCAACATGGTCTCTCAGTTTGGTTCACTAGGTTACACAATCATAAGGAAGACTGATCTGACAGTTGTCCAGAAGACAATCATTAACACCCTTCACAAGGAGGTTAAGCCACAAACATTCATTGCCAAAGAAGCTGTTCACAGAGTGCTGTATCCAAGCATGTTAACAGAAAGTTGAATGGAAGGAAAAAGTGTGGAAGAAAAAGAACCACAGCCTTATGAGGATTGTCAAGCAAAATTGATTGAAGTATTTGAGTGAACTTCACAAGGAATGGACTGAGGCTGGGGTCAAGGCATCAAGAGCAAACACACACAGACGTGTCAAGAGATTTACTGAACCACGGACAACATCAGAGGCGTCTTAACTGGACAGAGAAGAAGAACTGGACTGTTGCCTAGTTGTCCTGAGTCCTCTTTTCAGATGAGATCAATTTTCTTGTATTTAATTTGGAAACCAAGGTCCTAGAGTCTGGAGGAAGAATGGAAAAGCTCATAGTCTGTGTGCATTTAATTTATTTAATACACGAGTTTCACAATTTGAGCAGAATTACTGAAATTAACTTTTTCACAACATTCTAATTTTTTGAAATGCACCTGTATATGCGCGATAAATATTTATTTCATTGCATATATTATTTACTATATTTTAATTCAATTGTTTGATCATATCACATAGTTCAGCTTTCTGTTGGCCACTGGTTTCCCTTCTTGGTCATAAAATAAATCCACATCGTTCAAGCACTAGCGCACATCTGTGCTCATTGTAGGAAAATAACTGTGGAATTCTGTAAGATATTAGTTCACACACACATGCTTATTATCCTCCTTCTCTTTGCAGTCGAGACATGGAGAGCAAGGAGACTCTGCGCGGGCTGCAGAAGATGGAGGACCGGCCAGAAGAGCGCTTGATCCGAGAGAAGCTCAAGGCCACCTGTATGCCCACCTGGAAGAGCGAGTGGCTGGAGAGACGGAGCAGGAGAGGGCCGATGGTACAGACGAAACTAATCAGATCATACTGTCACCAAACAGCATTAATGATTCTCTGCGATTCTACGGTTAACATTTAAACCACTGGATTATTTAACTAGTTAACTATTGTTAACTACTGTTAATGGTTAAATCATTTAATCACATGCTCGATTGCCAAAAATGGATGAAAAATGTTTGGATGAAGGAACAGGAAGTGAGAAGTTTTGAAGTAAACTGTGGATCTGTTAACGGGGCGGTTATTGAATAGTGTCAGAAATGTATTGTTCAAATATAGGCAGATATGACTCTACAAGACAAAATAAAGAGGCAAATGAAGAAATGGCTTTTGTTTTCCTGGTTCATCTAATCTCAGGTAGTGAAGCCCATTCCTCTGAGAGCAGACGGCACTGAGGCGGGAAGCGACAGTCACAGCTCATCTTCCTCTCAAAGCAGAGGCCAGCGCAGCCCTTCGCCTGGACCTTCCTCTTCCTCCTCCTCGTCCTCCACGAAGACCGCCGGGAAGCCTGATTCTCCGGGTCTGCGCAGACGGAGAGGATCCCCAGTGCCTGTGAGTTTGTTGTTATTCAGGTCAAGTCCGTTTAGATTCAACTCGCATTCATTTTAGTTCAGGAACAGTGTTGATATAACAAAATGCATCAATTCTGAAATTAATTCAGTTTAGCTATACAAATTGATTACGTTTTTTTCAACCAAGCATCTCAGTCTCAATCTAACCTGTTGGTTTGTGAACGTGTTACAGAGCGGGAGGGTGACGCCCCCTCGGAGAGCTCCCTCCCCTGATGGCTTTTCCCCATATAGTCCAGAGGAGACCAACCGCAGGGTCAACAAGGTCATGAGAGCCCGCCTCTACCTGCTGCAGCAGATCGGACCCAATTCATTCTTGATTGGTGGAGACAGTCCTGACAACAAATTCCGGGTGTTCATTGGTCCACAGGTGAGCTAATACAGGCATCTTGCATGTCATTTGGCAAATAAATGTGATACTGTTAAGCTGAAATGACTTTATTATGAGAGAAAACACTAAAAACTAAACTAAAACAGATATTTGTTTTATATTATTATATAGTTTTTCATCATTATATGATTTCGGTTCTGTTGAGCAGACGTGTAGCTGTGGCCGAGGGACGTTCTGCATCCACGTGCTCTTCGTCATGCTCCGAGTCTTTCAGCTGGAGCCGTCAGACCCTCTTCTGTGGAGGAAGACCCTGAAGAACTTTGAGGTGAGGAGACACATCACGACGAGCTCTGTGCCGTCGCTCAAGCTCAGCACACACTGATGGTCTGATCTCTGTCAGGTGGAGAGCTTGTTTCAGAAGTACCACAGTCGCCGCAGCTCGCGCATCAAAGCCCCTTCACGCAGCACCATCCAGAAGTTTGTGTCCCGCATGTCCAACTCTCACACCACATGTACCTCCAGCGCCTCTCCATCCAGCAACGAAAGCAGGTCTGTGCCGCTCCAGAGACCCTCTGATCTGCTTGAACGATGTGATTTCAGGCTATGCTGGCTGACTGGGGATCTGATCATACTTGCTGTTTTTAAAGGGGTCATATCATCCGTCTGTGTAATTGCATTATTTTTCTATTATATTAGTAATTATATAATCTAATAGTTCTAGGAGTATGTATCAAACGTCTTCATTATTTATTAGTGGTGTAATGGTAAGTGCATTTAGCATTGTTTTAACCACTGCATGAGCAGAACTCCATGGGAAACGTCTAGTTATAGTGTTCTTTCAAAAATAAAAAATCTGATAATTCAAACAGTAAATGCAATTTTGGCGCTCTTTGATGCAGCGACAGATCGTGTATAAACCATAGACTGTATAGAAACATGGACGTAGTGTTCGTCCATCACCCGTAGATTTATGAAGGGCGTTTTTGAAGCTCAATGTAGCCATCTTGGCAGCGCGTCTCCCCGAGATAATAGAAAATGGGCAAAGAGGCTGGAGCTGGTTGCTGAAGCCACGCCCACCTTGTTTGACGACAGTGTAAGCAGAAGCAATCCACCTGTCACTCAAGTGGCCACACCCTTAATTATGCAGAACTTTAAGGCTTAATATAATTGTAAGGGATGAGTTATTGAAAAAAATCACCCCCTCACAATTGACATGAAGGGCAAAATTAGCTATGTAGACCAAAACCACTTTTTGTAGCAGGCTGTCTGCTGTAAACTTGGGCATTTTAACATGGGTGGTCTATGGGACTGACTCTCTTTTGGAGCCAGTCTCTAGCAGCAAGTTGAAAAACTAAAGTTTTAGTCTCTTACTTGTTGGTTTCACGAGAGAGAGCGGGAGTAAACAATGTC
The DNA here is from genome assembly GCF_023724105.1 of Carassius gibelio. NCBI lineage: Eukaryota > Metazoa > Chordata > Actinopteri > Cypriniformes > Cyprinidae > Carassius > Carassius gibelio. Next base: position 17,907,739 of record NC_068380.1, on the reverse strand, counting down.
ACGTAGAATTTCATTTTACCTCAGTCATCATTAGTGTCCACAGCTCGATATAACTGAATATGAAACAGTGGCTTTAACTTTATTTTACTGTACTCCTGTGAGCAGCATGAAGGACGAGGAGGAGCAGATGTGCCCCATCTGTCTGTTGGACATGCTAGATGAGGAAAGTCTGACGGTGTGTGAAGAGGGCTGCCGAAACAAACTCCACCATCACTGCATGTCCATATGTAAGTAGTCAAGTCACCTTTATTAATATAGCGCTTTATACAATACAGATTGTCTCAGAGCAGATTTACAGTAATGTTTCAATAATGCAAACAGAATTCAGTTATGCTTTTTCAGGTAAAGTCCATTCATTGTTGATCCAGTGATGCCATCGTCGCGCTTAGTTCACTTCAGTTCAAACAGTGTCTGTGCAATCAAATCGACAGTATTGCCTAATATTAAGTGTCTGCAACTAAGTAAGCCAAAGGTGACAGTGGCAAGAAAAATATCAGTGCTCATGTCACAGATGATCCCCAAAACCGTCATAATCCCCACCGAAGACCGATTACATGTAATAACAGGAACACTGCTCACAGAAGACGGTTTGAAGTCTTGACTAGCTGTTTGTTGCATGAGCACCATGACCCATTTCTAGCCCTAGATCCCCTGACATGTGATGAGTTTGGTGAACATCTCTCGTGTCCTGTTTGTTTTTCAGGGGCCGAGGAGTGCCGGAGAAATCAGGACCCGTTAATCTGCCCTCTGTGTAGAGCCAAGTGGAAGTCTCATGATTTTTACAGGTAAAGAGTTAGAAATGTGCTCGAAGCCTGGAGAATTCAAGATGGATACATTCATTGAAGCTACAGTTACAGACGGAGTACCTCAGGAATATTTTCGTGTTTAAGGAGGCGTGCAGTTGACTAACACAAACCCGGGCAGGCAGGCTCAGACCCAACAAGCCCAAACACAGATGGAGTTGAAGAATGCAGAGCAGCTAGAGCGCTAACTGATGAAGTTCAGGACATACGTCTGTGGGATTTGTCCTGTTTGTGTTTACTCTGAGATGTGAGACTGGGGTCAGGGTGGGATGGTGTCGACTCCTCTCTGGTGGTTAGGTGAGCGAAACAGGCCGGCACCAGCCATGTCTGCGTCTGTCCGGGATTCACATGCTAGCGGCTAGTCAGTCCAACTTCCCGCAAACCATCCACAGAGACGCACGTAACCAAATCCTCATGTTTCTTCATTAAGAAACAGCAATTATTCTAATTTCATGAAGTAAATCCCCTCCATTGGTCTTATTGTCTCAGGTTACAAGAAACACAAACCACAGATGTTTCTGTGAGGTGTTCGCGCTTACACATGCTTTGTTTTGTTGTGTTATACGACACTATGGCTGTCATTAGTGTAAACTGTCTTTTACAATCAGTCACTATTTCTGTGCAAAACACATGTTAATGATGTGCCATGGAGAATTGACCAGTATTTCAACCTGAGACTGAGTTCTGTTGGTGCAGCAGTTTGTTATAAACATTAATGGTTAAAGAAGTTCGCTACTATTTGCTCTGGCAAAAAACGAATTAGAATAAAAGTTATGTATAATGACCCGATCATTCATGCATTCAGCAGAAGCTTTCGTCTAAAGTGGCGTACAAAAGAAGAACAAAATAATACAAAATACTAGTTTTCCAGCAGACCAACTGATAAATGTTGGATTGAGTTATTACAGTATATCTGCTAATAAGAAACATGACAACCAAACGTTTTATCCTGATACTTCAGCTGGCTACCATTCAGATATTTGGGGTTGAGATCTTGTTTTTTTGTTTGTTTTTCAAAGAAGTGAAAGTGAAGTGAAGTGAAGTGACTTTCCAGGGCTCAGGGACGCTTTACAATAGAAAAAGAAATATTGTTAAACATTATTGCAATTTAACCGATGTCTATTTTAATATATTGTACATGTAATTTGTTCCTGTGATTAGTGAGATTTATTCACTACTCCACTCTTCAGTGTTAGATGATCCTTCATTTGATCTTTTTTTGTATTGATGTATATTTGATGATTCTTGAATAGAAAGTTAAAGAGAGAAGCGTTCATGTATCTCTGTGTATTTGTGTGTGTAGTTATGAAGCACCATCTACAGTGGAAAGCACAACAAACCCCTCTCAGAGTCAAACAGCTGCTTCTTCTTCATCTCTTCACACCGAGAGCTCGAGAACGGGACAGGAGGGGGACTTCTCTCTCCCTCAGTATGGAGTACAGCACATCCCTCAGACATACACCGAGCTCGCCGAACCCTGGATCAAGGTGCGCTCAACATGCAGAGTACACAAATATAAAGATGCGAGATCATGAAGTGAAATCACCATTCATAAACCCCCAAAAATGTGTGGTTTCACACTTGTATACCTCTCTTTTTTCTGTTGATCATAAAAGGAGATATTTTAAAGAATGTGGGTAACCAAGTTCACATAAGACTTCTATTTTATGCTCATAAAAAATAATGCAAGTCAGTGGGAACCGAAAGCGTTCGTCAAAATATTGTTTGTGTTCCAGAGAAGAAAGTCAATTCAAATTCAAGTGAAGTTGATTAAATGAAAGAATTTAAATATTTGACCCGTCCCTTTACAACAAGAAGAGAAGGATTGATTTAAATATTGTCCATCGATATAATAATAAAATTAGAAATAATATTCATTATATTTTAAAGAATCTCACATAAACTGACATGTTTTACATCTAAATTCTTGTTACTGTAATGCAAAAAAAAGTGCATTTGTAGTTGTTACTGTGCATTCACATCAAACGTGACTTGCGTGAATAAGGGCCGTTACATAGTCAACGCATCGTTATGCATACGCGTCCCAAAAGGCTACGCATTGCTACTCTTCGATCACCATAATGCGTCGTGCGTAGCCAAATGTGGCGTCCTAGTTTTTAATACGCGACTCGTCGATGCACGCAATACTATGCATTGTCGGTGGGGGTGACATTGCAACTATTGTACATTAATTCAAGTATATTATGTTTGAATACACTGGCGGACAAAGAGGAAAAATTATCCGAGCTTATACGTACACATCCACATTTATATGATAGTTCATCGCAATTACACTCCAATAAAATAGCGTTGAAAAATACCTGGAGAGAGGTTGCAACTACAATGGGAGAAATAAGAGATAAGGTGAAAACGGACTGGAAAAGTGCCCGTGATTTAAAGGGCGAACTTACCACCGCCTTTATCTGCGCTGCCTTTGTTGCATAGAATGCACCTCTTCTTCAGTTGCCATTTTGATCTGAATATCACGTGACCCCGTTGCGTGAGCGGTGTATTGCATTGACTATGTAATGGCCCTAATTCGTACGTAGTTGCATGTTTGAACATTTTGAGTTTATTTGCCTCATTCACTCGTGAAATTAACTTCACAACAGATGCGAATTCGTGTTATGGGAGGGGCCTCTGCCAGGTGAGTTCACGCAGCATTGTGATTTCAACCACCATTAATTCAGATAATTTTCAAAATATTTCTGTTATCGTGTCATGAAATGTAGTTGTAACTATGCGTTTATTGCACGATCACGTCTTTTGCGCCATCTCATTCGCGCAAATCGCACCGCAGGATGTCTATTTGCGTCTTTACATTGACTTAACATGTAAATCACTAAAAATTATAAATACAAGAAAGCTTTGTCCTTTTTTCATTTCTTTTGTTATTACAGTTTCTTTATTTATTAACTGCAGGGTTTTGTGTGTTCATGCTCCGTCTCAGGTGTTTGGTTTGGAGCTGGTAGGCTGTCTTTTTTCCCGAAACTGGAACATCAGAGAAATGGCTCTTCGGAGGCTGTCCCATGACGTGAGCGGCGCCCTCCTGTTGGCCGGAGCGGGGCTGGGGACAGCTGCAGGGGAGGCGTCCGGAGACGTGGTGGTGGAGTCCTGCTGTAGCGTGCTCTCCATGGTCTGCGCTGACCCCGTCTACAAAGTCTATGTGGCAGCACTGGTGAGATGCTACACCTCTGTGTTACTGATGCCACACTTACCACTGCACCAGGATCGGACAGGGTTTCTGCACGTCTTACTTCAGCCTGAAAACAGAGCCTGAAGTAAAAAAAAAAAAAATCCTTTGGTGGACACGTGGCCTAAAAAGTCTTAAATCAGAGCAGAAAGACTTAAATTCATAAAGTCATGACATTAAATGTTGCATGCACTGCAAAAAAAATATCTCTTCAATATTTTTGTTTTCCAGTATAAATATCTAATCATCCTTAAATCAGTTTGGGATGCAAATATAAATCATCTCTGCTCCTTAGACATTCACATTGAGAACTTACTGATGCATTGTGTTCCTTTTAATGTATTCAGAAAATCTTCTATACTAAATAGCTGTTTTAAAGTCTTAAAATCAGCTTAATTAAAGCATGCAGAAACACTGACAGGCTTGGGATACAGCAACATCAAACACACAGTACAGTAGTGCATTGGCGGTTAGACATCACTATAAGTGTGTGAATTAATCAGGCTGCTCTGGTTTCGTGCACTGACTCTTAGGTTACGTGCATGTTTCAGCATGTTTTTGTTTAATCACGGGCCCCTGCTGTGATCATGTGAACACACAGCGTGATGCTTCTGTTGTGATCATATGAACAAGACAGATTTCACAGAAGTGCAAAGGAAGTTGCACAACACTGCACCAGCTATTCACCAAGAGCTCCTACAGTCATCAGGGCGACTTGATCTCGGACCATAGTAGAGGGTCACCACATAGTCTCACAGATGTTTACGTGACCTATATAGATATAGATGAAATAAATATGTTTTTGACATTTTAACTCTTTAAGATGTAACTTTAAATGTTTTTTGTTTGTCATCCATGAAAAAGATCTGGATAGAGAACAGCTGTTTTTTTTAAATGTATTCTAATTTAAAGAATTATCAAGAAAAAAGGGACCACTTACTGCTTTTACCCAATAAACAAAAGAAAAGCTGTACAATGACAGAAATCCCAAGCAATAAAACAGACATCAGGCCCTTGATACTTTTCACTCGTGCCAAACCGTTAACTTCGGTTCTAGCTGATATCTGTTCGTTTCTAATAGATATAAAAGCATTTTTATTTCCTTTTGTCAACTTTGATCTGAGGTTATCTGAACCGTACTGAGCTCTAAAGTTCAACAAACCACGCTGGCTAGTTTTAAAGTTCACCTCGAACAAGGAAGTCTGGAAGCAGCAGGGATCCTCAGACCGAAGCTGGAAAAGAAAGGTTTCTTTTTTTTTCTTTGTCTCTTAACCTATTTCTCTTACTTTAAAAACACAAAACCAAAAAAACAATCGCTGTTGCTGCTTGGACTTGTGGGATGGTGTCTTTCCCTCAGGCTCTGTGCTGCAGTGAGCCGCCTCTACGAAAACAACAAGCGTTTTGTCCTTTCGGGGCTTTCCAGCTGTTTTTCTATATTCTTCGAACACGCACCAGAAAGACGGCCTTCTCTGTGAACTAAAAATATCAGGGACAGAAGCCTTGGGTTGTTAGCTTGCGTTAGTCTGCTCTGTAAACACTGCAGCGTAGTGAAGTGTGTTTTGTAGCGTTAGGATGATCAGAAGTCTTGTGGACCAAGTGTGGCGAGTTTAAATGTCATAATGTTTCACTCTTCTTTTCTTTACTTGGACTTGGAGTTATTTTTGCAAGCAGAAGGGCATTATTGGAGCCAGGATTTTAGCCTTTAGTCTTGTGTGAGTGTGCAGTCGGTAGAGTGTGTGTTTGTTTTCAGGAGGGAGTGTGTGGTGGGTTAATCAATGCTGGGCAGCGCTCCAGAGCGATGTGCTATCAGTCACCACTCCCAGCTCCCTCTGAGAGTCAGGGTCAGAGTGAACACTCTCTCTAACACACACGCACACACACACACTCACACACACACACACTCACACACACTCACTCTTACACACACGCACTCACACACTCACTCACACACACAATTGCAATCACTCGCACACTCACAATCTCATACACAGTCATACACAAACACACACGCACACTCATACTCACACACTCTCACACTCACATACATACACACACACACACACACACACACTCATACTCTCACATATTCAGACACACACACACACTCATACTCTCACATATTCAGACACACACACACACTCATACTCACACACTCACTCACACTCTCTCTCTCTCTCACACACACACACACTCATACTCTCACATATTCAGACACACACACACAAATACACACACACACACTCATACTCTCACACACTCACTCACACTCTCTCTCTCTCTCACACACACACACACACACACACACACACACACACACTCATACTCTCACATATTTAGACACACCACACACACACACACACACACACACACATAATTTGAGGGAAAATCTTGTTTGCTGTGATCTGGGTGGCACAATTTGACCATTAATTATATTTTAATTCTATATAATAATATTTCAATATTACTACAATAGTTTTATTTATATATATATATATATATACATATATATATATATATATATATATATATATATATATATATATATATACACACAGTTATCAGTGCGACTATAATCATGTTGTTTTTATGGCTAAATATATTAAATTAAATAAAAATGGCTATTGTATTGTTCCACTGTAAAATAAATTATTATTTTTAAAATCACGGTATGACAGTAAAATTGCAACACATTCCACATAAAACATATACAGCATATAACAACATAATATTAATTGCTGTCTTAATGTCAAGCTTTTATTTTGGTGTAAAACCATTAAAGCTTCTCTTTTATTAACAGCAGCTAATTTATTTCAGCTAATCGTGCAGCTCTGAGAATCCACAACACGCACCTCTGTCCTGAACATGGTATGTCTGTGCTTGTGTGGATCTGTATTAAGAGTTTGTTTGTTTCAGAAAACCCTGCGGGCGATGCTGGTGTACACCCCCTGTCACTCGGTGTCGGAGCGCACTCGATTACAGCAGCTGCTGCGGCCCGTGGTGGACACCATCCTGCTCAAGTGTGCGGACGCTAACAGGTACACGCTTGAGAACAGCTCTGACTGAGGCCTGAGGACCCAGTTCATCTGACCCCACCTGAACACAATCAGACCTGATGTACATCGAATCACATCTAGGCTCTGAAGTTAACAGGGTGACGCCACCTGGTGGTCAGGCGCTGGAACAAACAGATTAATAACACATGCTGGTGTCTGTTGAAGTGATAATATTAGGATTTTAAGTTATCTGTTTGAAATCTTTTATAATCTTTCATTGTTGTTTGCTCAAAAAACCAATCAGAACTTGACGGAGGATCAAGTAGCAACCTTTTTTGGGAATGTTCAGAAAAGTACCTCACATTGTTGTGTTGCCTGTGAATGCGAAGTGTTTTTCTTCTTGTGCTCCCAGTCGCACCAGTCAGCTGTCCATCTCCACCCTGCTGGAGCTGTGCAAAGGTCAAATGGGGGAACTCGCTGTGGGAAGAGAAATCCTCAAAGCAGGTACAAAATATAGCTGTGACAGTTGAGTGTACTGTAGAAAGTAACACTTTTTGGCATTTTCAGTATGAACGCACCAGTCACAATACATTACAAGGTCTCATAGAATAGTGCATAAGTATTCAAATTGGGATGCACCTATTTGTTTGTTTTTGCAATAAAGACGTTTTCCTCTCTGATTGTCCACAGGCTCTATTGGTATCGGTGGAGTTGACTATGTCCTGAGCTGTATCTTGGGCTCTAAAACGGAGGCCAGTAACTGGCAAGCACTGCTGGGTCGGCTGTGTCTGATCGACCGGCTCCTGCTGGAGTTTCCTGCTGAATTCTACCCTCATATCATGTCTGGTGGAGACTGTAACCAGGCCCAAAACGCTGTGGAGAGGTACAGAAATACATCCGAATCTTACTGCGCTTCTGTTCTTTATTTTAAATGAACCATTTTAACGATGTATCATTTTTGCAACCCTGTTAACAATTTTAATGGGACACATGTGTGATATTTTCAACTGATAAAATGTACGTGAGCATAAAAAGGAAATAAAATTGGTACAGCTGTAAAAAAAATAATAATAATAATAATTTTGTCACTAGGGATGTCTGAGTCATTAAATATTGTATATTCTAACTTGTATATTCCTAGTGTTTGATGCACAATAAAAGTATATTACAGTTATTCAAATCAATCCAAATTTTATTCAGTAAAAGTTATGTATATTAATAAAATAAAAAAATAAAAAAGTATATATATATATATATATATATATATATATATATATATATATATATATATATATATATATATATATATATATATATATATATATATATATATAAAAGAGAAACTCTATGTATATATTGGTATATACTATATTAAGACATTGGTGGAATATTGAACTACTGATATAAACTTCTTGTATTTTAATAAGCAAAATAATTGCAACATTAAGGGAAAAAGTGGAGATATGGTTAGAAAGCATTAAGCTCTCAGTGTCAGAATGCCATTCTGTCAGTCAAAACTGAAGCAAGACGCAACTAAAATAGCAATGTGTTAAAACAGTGACGTCTCAGATAGTCTGACAGCAGATAAAAGCAAGCAGTAAATGAATTAATGATCGTTTCAAAAGTGGTATTATTATGTACACCGAAGATGGAAGCTCAAACACTCTTTTGGTTTTAATGGCGGCTGAACACACTTGTTCGTCTCTTTTCCCAATTGTGGTTGGCAAATCTACTGGAAGGTGCATAATGCAGCCTACTGCTTGACACTGGCATTACAGCTGACGTTAAATAGTGATTGAGTTTAAGAAAGGTGATACATCAGTAAAAAAAAATGCTTGATCAGCACCGTTTCGGCATCGATTCGGCTCGGGACATCCCTAATTGTCCGATACGTAGGTGACCTGACAGCTTTGTAAATAAAAAAACAACCATTGTTTTGCCGCTTTCTTGTTCCATGAGGCGGGTTGGCATCATGGCAGCTTTGTTTTTCTTTAAAGAAAGCCACACTTATGTCTTCTTTAAAATACTGTAGAATTTAATGACTTTCGAAAGTGTTTCCCATTTTGTGTGTCTTATGCATCACGTTCAGCTAACGTTGAGTCAAACTGAATCGGGAGCTTGATAATCACGATCCAAACAAATTGGGAAATCTCTAGGGATGCACATCATTCAAAAAGAGTGATCGCTAGATTGGTATCTGTTCGCTTTTTATGTCGTATTTGGCAGTAATAATCATGTGTGTTAATGTGTTAACAGGGCTGCAAGCAAAACACAGGATACAGCATAATATTCAGTATTTGATCATTAAAACAAATGTAAAATGTAAAGGGAAGCCAGTTTGCACCGTCTTTATGCAAAGTGCTTTACTGTGTTGTTTTATTATATTTAATGTGAAGGTACCAGAAGCTGCTGCCTCTTCTGAGTTTCGCGCTGCAGTCCATCGATAACTCTCACTCCATGGTGGGTAAACTCTCTCGCCGGGTCTTCCTGAGCGCCGCCCGTATGGTCGCGCGTGTGCCTCATGTCTTCGTGAAGCTCCTGGACATGCTCAACATCACCAGCTCCACTCACTACGCCCGCATGCGCCGCCGTCTCCTGGCCATCGCTGAGGAGATGGACATCCTGGACGCCATCCACCTGGGACTAGACGACCTACAGACCGAGCACAGCTCACACTCCAGCGCTTTCCTCGGACCCGCAGCCCCCCAGAACTCCCCGTGCACCACCGAGAGAAACTCTCCCACCCCTGATCTACAGCAGAACACCACCAAGATGACGCTTTCAGGTCAAGCCTGTTCAGCTCCTGTGGACGATATAACAGAGAGACTCTCAAACGTCGTCACAAGCCCTGCTGAGTTTCCAAAGCCCCCCGTTCAGCCCCGAAACAGACCCGTGAGTCAGTGTTTGAACTCCCCATCATCCGGTCAGCCCCCAAACCTTCCTTCTCTGTCCATGGCCAACGCCTCTGCCTTCCCTCCAGAAAACCCCAAAGCCCTGCCACAGTGTTTTATGCCCAACAGGCTCACCCAGTCCTCACTGAATACCCAGCGTAAGAAGGGATTAAATGGAGGCGACTGTAAGGAGCCGGAGAAGCTGCCTTCGCCCGTGTTTACCCAAGCTCAACCACTGCACTCGAATCAGATCCACCGGCCCAGACCCACTCGCCCCTGTCCTGCTGACGGAGCTAAAGCTTTAAACCCAGGGACGAAGAGCAACATGAGACTGGACCTTCAGGAGGTCAGGTCCAGAGATGACGTGGTCTGCAGTGGCGGATCCGCTCTCATCCCCAGCGAGGACTCTGTCTTCACTCCAGTGGAGGAGCAGTACCCCGGTCTAGACGCCTCGGCCGATCTCAGCTCCAGCATGGAGGACCTTCTGGACACCTCCATCCCTGCGGCAGACAGCACGGTCACCTTCCAGTCCGAAGTGGCGGTGCTGTCACCAGAGCAGGCGCACACAGACGACGACACGTACAGCGAGGACGTGACCCAGAACCAGAAGTGCAAGGAGAAGATGGAAGCTGAGGAAGAGGAGGCACTGTCTGTGGTCATGGCCATGTCTGAGTCACAAGACGCTCTGCCTGTCATCCCACAGTTACAGGTGGAGAAAGAAGAGGACGTGATCATTATACAGGTGGATGTAAGTGCATGACTAATATAGTACACTTTGCCCAAAAATGGAAAAAAAGGTGCAAAAACTCAACCTTTAAGGGTACAACAACTTTTCACTGAGCCCTCAAAACATTTAAATTTATTCATTTAGCAGACACTTTTATCCAAAGTGACTTACAAATGAGAACAATAGAAGCAATCAGACCAACAAGAGAACAACAACAGTATACAAGTGCCATGACAAGTCTCAGTTAGTCTAGAACCCATAGCCAAGTTTTTTCTTCTTCTCAAGAGTAGGATAGACAAGTAAAGGTTAGTGCTAGTATAAGTTGGTCAAGTGCTGGTGAAACAAGATGCTTTTTGAAAATGCGTAAAGACTCGAATTGAGATTGGGAGGTCATTCCACCAGCTGGACACAATCCAGGAAAAGGTCCTTGAGTGATTTTGAACCTCTTCGGGATGGCACCACAAGGCGTCGTTTACTTGCAAGTTTGAACTAGTGAGTTTAGGTATATTGGTGCTGTGCCAGTGGTTATCTTGTAGGCAGTGTAACCTGATGAGGTTTTTTTGGCTCATTGAAGACAACACTTGCCATTCTGGATCAGTTGTAGAGGCTTGACAGTACATGCAGGAAGGCCCACCAGGAGAGCATTACAATAGTCCAGTTTGGAGAGAACAAGAGCTTGGACAAGAAGTTGGGTGGCTTGCTCTGACAGGAAGGGTCTAATCTTCGTAATGTTGTATAAGGGAAATCTGCAGGACCGGGTTGTTGTAGCAATATGGTTTGTGAAGCTTAACTGATGATCCATCACGACTCCTAGGTTTCTGGCTGTCCTCGAAGGAGTTAAGGTTGATGAACCCAGCTGTATAGAGAAGTTGTGATGAAACAATGGGTTAGCTGGAATCACCAGCAGTTCTGTCTTAGTAAGGTTGAGCTGAAGCTGATGGTCATTCATCCAGCTAGAAATGTCATTGAGGCAGGCTGCAAAGCAAACAACTACAGTCGGATCATCTGGTTGGAATGAGAAATAGAGTTGAGTGTCATCAGCATAGCAGTGATAGGAAAAGTCATGGTTCTCAATCACAGATCCTAATGACGTCATGTAGATGGAGAAGAGAAGTGGTCCAAGTACTGAGCCTTGAGGAACCCCAGTAGCAAGAAGTTGTGACTTAGAAACATCACCCCTCCAAGACACACTGAAGGATCTGTCAGAGAGGTAGGACTTAACCCACAGGAGTGTGGTTCCAGGGATGCCCATCTTTCTGAGGGTGGACAGGAGAATCTGGTGGTTAACTGTGACAAAAGCAGCAGACAGGTCCAGCAAGATGAGTACTGAGGATTTGGAAGCTGCTCTTGCCAGTCTCAGTTGAGTGACCGCTTCTGAAGCCAGATCGGTTGCTGTCCAGGAGGTTGTTCTGTACAACAAACATAGAGAGTTGGTTGAACACAACTCGCTCAAGTGTCTCTGTTGTTTTCTAGAGGTGCTGGCTTTAGAGATGGTTTCTTAAGCAGTGGCTTACCCAAGCCTGCTTAACTGCTAAGGGAAATGTACCAGAGTGAAGAGAAGTGTTGATAATGTGAGTAAGTGAAGGTATGACTGAAGAAGAAATCGCTTGAATCGCAAGTAGTAGGATGATTGGACAGGATAAGTTTGGAAATGTCTGTCTCTGAGAGTGGAGAGGAGAAGGAGAGAGAGAGTGTGTATTAGTTGTTATGAGGTTTGCCTCAGTTATCCTCAGTCTGCGGTGTGGAGAATTGGTCACTGATGGTTCTTATCTTATTTGTGAAGAAAACGGCAAAGTCATCAGCAGCAGAGTTGATGGAGGAGGTGGACTAAGAAGAGAAGAGAAAGTTTTGAAAGATGTGAGGGAGTCAGAACAGTTGTTAATTTTGTTGTGATAGTATGATGTTGTAGCAGTAAAGACATTTGCAGAGAATGAGAGACCGATACACACTGAGGTCGGTAGAGTTTCTTGATTTTTGCCATTTCCTCTCTGCAGCCCTGAGTTTAGAGCGATGTAAACAGAAGGACAACATTGTTATTATCTACTGTTAAAAGTAGTAATGTATACCTATGAACTCTCTACTGGTAATAAAGGTACAAACATGTCCCTTTTAGAGTAACAAGCTGTTGTATCACTTAAAGGTAGAGATTTGACACCACTGTATTTAGGTTTTAAACCTTGCACAAATCATTCAGTTTCAATGCAAGTTATGAAGTCTTATGCAAGCACTGTCCGTGTATCATTTTAAGATCATTTTTCTTTTAATGGTCAGACACCAGAGACTCTGCCTGGTCATACCAAAGCAAAGCAGCCATACCGGGAGGGCAAGGAATGGCTCAAAGGTCAGCAGATTGGGCTGGGTGCCTTCTCGTCATGTTACCAGGCTCAGGATGTGGGCACTGGCACTCTGATGGCAGTCAAACAGGTGAAGATATCTGTCACACACCACCCAACACTTCATATGAGGTTTCACCATGTATTTATGTCATCCTCACTACTGATTACTGATCAATCCTACCTTAGCCGATTTCAGTGTCCTGCATTTTCTCAGACTAGCCTTTGCGCTTTTCTAACCGGTTTAAGGAGGATTTTTGTGTGCTAGTTGTAAATGCAAATACAATAATAAAATAACAACAGTGACACAAGGTATATTTAAAGGCACTAAATATAGGCACAAAGGGGGATGAAAAGGTTTTGTTTTTTTCAGTAATGAATGAACATACTATATGTAGACATAATGCTTGATTGTGATTTGTTTTATTCTTCAGGTGACGTATGTGAGGAACACCTCCTCGGAGCAGGAAGAGGTGGTGGAGGCACTACGAGAGGAGATCCGCATGATGGGTCTCCTCAACCACCCCAACATCATCCGAATGCTTGGGGCAACCTGTGAGAAGAGCAACTACAACCTGTTTGTGGAGTGGATGGCAGGTTGGTTGTCCGAGAACATGCAGACAGTAAAGTTGCGGTCACATAAGCAAAATTTTGTGGGCAAAACATGCCACTTTTAAACCAAGCAGCTTTCTTTTGATCATGGTGGTGCATTTGCATGACTAACTTTTGCTAAATCTGTTGTTACATAAATTCCCAATTGGCTGGATTTGGCCTGTGAAAATGACAGAACAATGGCAAATGTGATCGCACCTTAAAGGCAGTAGTTATTTTGGGCTCTCACAGCATATTAATACATTACCAATAGCTCTTTTTGGCTGATTTCCTCTCTACAAGTAACATTTTTCAGTCACTGATTTGCACGATTTTGTCCTGGTCAATAAAAGTCATACTTGGACTTCTGTCGTCTTAGGTGGCTCTGTGTCTCATCTCTTAAATAAGTATGGTGCCTTTAAGGAGGGTGTGATCATCAACTACACCGAGCAGCTTCTGCGAGGTCTCTCCTACCTCCACGAGAACCAGATCATCCACCGGGACATCAAAGGTAGGCTTCTGGAGCAGGCCTGTCACTAGGTTTCACAACAGTATGTCACTAGGTTTTAGAGCAGAACTTGTGCATGTTCCCATATTCACAGTCGTCTTTTAACCTATGCAGGTGCCAATCTACTAATTGACAGCACAGGCCAGAGGTTGCGGATAGCTGATTTTGGGGCAGCAGCACGGCTGGCTTCGAAAGGCACCGGTGCGGGAGAGTTTCAGGGTCAGCTCCTGGGAACCATTGCCTTCATGGCTCCTGAGGTAAACATTTGAGTCACACACATAATATTAAAGCTGCGTTTCACAACTTGCATTCAAATGGGGACGGTATGTTTCTTTGGCAAAGTTTCTGTCAAACTGCTGCTAATACAACCATATCCATCTGGTTTTAAACTCAGGTGCACAGTAGTCACTTTGCTTGAATTTATTTAAACTACTTAAAAGAAGTCAGCCTGCTCAGACTCTGCTCAAAGCTTTGGTGGCTTGGTTGGATAACGAGAGACCTTCCCAGACAAAAGAAAGCTTGTTCATTTTGAAGAGGTTCAGTAATGAATGCTGCTGGAGGAGGCGGGGCCAGCTGAACCGCTTCCTAATTAAACAGAGTTTGGGCACACAATAACAAGCAATTAAGGGGTCGGCTAATTGTGGCTGCCTTAAAATAACTGGCTTTTACGTTCATTTCATGTTACTCAGAGATCTAAGTCCACTTTGTCCTGTGTTCCCGATTGGCCAAGTAACTCCTAACACCAGACTTGACCACGGTTTTGTAGAAGGACATTGACATTGAAAATTAACCCTTGTGTGACCTTTTGGGCATTTTTGAGTGGGAAGAGAGTGCGATTTGTATGTGTGACATTGAAAAAAAAAAACATTTGCGAGAGAAAAACTCTACTGTAAATCACAAATCCATCCACTGTGTGCACCAGCAGAGTTGGAGAAAATTTGGTACTGCACCCAAACAAAATCATACTGAAAACAATTTTTTTGAGATATCAACCTCAAATCTGGAACACCAACTTGTTTGGCTGTATGACTTTGGTATTTTTTGGTATTGGTATTTTCTAGCAGGCATTTATGTTCAACATGTTTCATAAAAAAATATATTTTACTCTTTAGAATAGTGGTCCATTAATTAATGTTAGTTAACTACTTTAGTTAACATTGAACTAAGCAAGAACAATCCTTCTACAGCATTTATTAATGTTAGGTAATGTTAATTTCAGCATGTACCGATGCATTATTCAAATCAAAAGTTGTGCTTAGCATAAACTAACAATAAATAACTGTATTTTCATTAACAAAGATGAATAAATACAGCATTGTTTGTTCATGTTAATTAATACATTAACTAACATTAACTGATGGAACCTTTTTCTAAAGTGTTACCAAATATTGAGCATAAATCATTTTTTAATCAAACTTTCATTTTGGTTTCACTACAGACCTATGTGTAATTTTTTTAATTGATGCACGAGGGTTAAAGCAACAGGAGCATGCACTTGCACAGTTCACCCTAAAATCTGTCAAGCCATCTCTAATATGGTTTGTTAAAAATAACAACGCTTGAACAGACTAATGTTTGTTTCTGTCGATGGATATGCATTCTGGCTTCAGTCACTCTTTGTAAACTGGCTAAAGCGAGTATGCTGTTATATGACTGGTCATTTATGCCGTCATCAGCGTGTGCATAGGTGACACCTGAACAACCTTTAACCTTTAAACCAAACTCATTCAAGCCTTGCCAGTTTAAACATTCAAGATCCAGAAGATGCGAATGAGAACTCGTGTGCAGTGAGAAGATCATCCGTCAAACACAAACTAGCATTCAGGTCACACATTGAGTGCTCTTTCAAGACTTGTGCTTGAATGGACTAATTCACACCAAAAGTGTCAACAAGCCCATCTTGGTGTGTGTCCCAGCAGAGAATACCGTATCAGTATTGTCTTAAAGTGACAGGTGCCTGTAAACCTGTTCATTTAATTTAATTCAAGCAACTAAAGACAAATAAATCACTCACTGCTCTTGACTAAATAGCTTTAGTAACTTTAATGACGATTAATCTTCAGTTTATTCAGTCAAACATGCAATGTTATTTTACACTTGATTACTTTATTCAAATCAAATTAATGATAGCTAAAAAGGGTGCATTCATGGAGTAAATCAGTCGGTCCCAGCATGCACCTGCTGCTTCATGTCAGTAATTGGCAGTTGCATTAGATCTTATGTTCTTATTTGTTTATCTTGCAGCTATAGCCCATGCTCTGTGTCTCTGCAGATGTGTGATGATGAGCTGTGTGTGTGTGTGTGTGTGTGTGCAGGTGCTGAGAGGGCAGCAGTACGGGCGCAGCTGTGACGTCTGGAGTGTGGGATGTGCTATTATAGAGATGTCCTGTGCCAAGCCGCCCTGGAACGCAGAGAAACACTCCAACCATCTGGCACTCATTTTCAAGGTTAGGATTCAACTGTGTATGCGCATGGGTTAAGGTCAAAAAACTATTGAATTCAGCTCATAGAATCCGGGTCTCTGCAGTTTCATATGTCTTAAAATTCAGGTTGAGCAAATTTAAAGGGACAGTTCACCCAAAAACGTCATTTTTTTTCTTCAGCAAAACAGTGAAGAAGATTTTTAGCTGAAACCGTGGTTCTTGGTGATCCATGAAATGCATTAGTTGTCATTTTGAGAGTTAAAAAAAGCATCTCAAGGAACACAAAATCAAAACTATGTATTATCTATCAATTATTATGAAGCAAAATGATCAGTCGGTGCAAGAAACTGAACATTATTACCTCTAATCCAGAGTGATGTCCAGTTCACAAACGAATCTTTCTTTTGAACTGATTCTTTTTGCTGAACTAGATGAATCTTCATCTAATCAGACTGAATCATGGGAAACATCGATCTATAAGTTACTCAGGACCAGTGTTTCTGATGATAATCTTCTGTTCTCGACTGGTCTGAGGCTGATGAAAGTTAACAGCAAGTGTTAATGTTTTGGGTGAACTCTAAGATAGGGCTGCACAATATACTGAAGTGATCAAAATATTGGGAATGTGCACGTCACGATATGCATATTGCAATGGTTTGTGATCAAGGTTAGTTTTGTAAGCTAAAACTAAAACTAATACAGAAAATGTTGTTTTTGTAAACTGGAATAAAAAAATGTCAAAATAAATGGAAAAACTCAAACGAAACAACATGTAACAACAGTTATCGAAAAACTAATTGAAATAAAATTATAATTATAATAAAATAAAATAACCAACATATGTTGGTTATAATTTTTAAAATATATTTTAGCACAATTGAATTTGGTTTTAGAATTTTTTTTAAATATCGCATTATTTAGCATGCTATCACATTTTTCTTCAGTATTGCTCAGCTCTACTAAGGCCATAAAACATTTTAAATAGTATAAAAAAGTCTTGATATATTTAAGCAGGAATCATCATAATAACATGATCCAGCTGATTAACTGTGAGCACTGTGTGTTTAAAGTCGAGTCGCTGTGGGTTTGTGACTTCAGAGCGGTTCACAATCAGTGAATCCCACACATTTATACCACATGTCTGTTCACGTGCTAATGCTGATCAGTTATCACAGTCTTTACTTCATGATTTAATACTGCAGTATATTACAGATGTTATCTCCCTCATCTTTTCAAATGAAGTAGTAAACATACTATATAGATGGATTATGTTATAGTGCATGTACATACACTTTTACATAATCCACCTGTATAGTGTGTTCATAGCACACCTATCTGTATATCATGCTGATAGTGTTTAAAATCTGTAAATTATGTTCATAATACTGCTTTATCTGTATAGTTATTGTACACGTTGTAGACCTTGTATATTCTGTACTTATGCTTACTGCACTTCTGGTTAGATGCTAACTGCATTTCGTGGCCTTGTACCTTACATGTGCAATGACAATACAGTTGAATCTAATCTAAAGCATATTCATTTCAAAATAAGAGTCCTGGTGTATTTTGTAAAACTTCTGGATTATGCATAAAAAAACAGTTCTTGTTAGGTTGGTTTGAGAAACTAATTAAAAGGAATTTAATTCAGCGTGAACTTTTGAAGTGTCTCTCTCAGTATGAATTTCATAATAAGAGTCCCAGTGGATTTTAAGCTTATTTATCAGTAAAACTTCTGGTTTATGCATAAAATAAAAAAAAATCTAGTTATTTGTGTTCATCTGGAATTTAAGATGCCCGTCAGTATCTAAATTTTACTAATTTTGACACAAAAGTTAGTTTACTGCATTTCTTTAAACACATTATTATCTTCTCAGCAAAATCCACTATCAACTGGGATTTCCCCAGCCCTAACGTGTGTATATTTGAACTCCTGCCTGTCTTTAGACGTGTGCAGTGACTAACCCAGCGTCTCCTCTCCCAGATCGCCAGCACTACCACAGCGCCCAGCATCCCTCCCCATCTGTCCCCAGGCCTGCGGGACGTCACCCTGCGCTGCCTGGAGCTCCAGCCCTCGGACCGGCCGCCCTCCAGAGAGCTGCTGAAGCACCCCATCTTCCGGCACAGCTGGTAGAGACGACCGAAGGCCGCTCGGGCCTGTGCTCCTGGAGCCAGTTCTTCAGTCTCTCTCTCGCCTGAACAATCACAACACAGTCACTGAACAGAGCCCTGAACGCTGTAGCCTCGACACCTGATGCACAAACACACTAGCACGTGTGTGTCTGCATAAAAGTGCCATTTCTGTTTTTAAGTTGAGATCTCTGCTCTGTTTACTCTCTGAAATCAGGTGGTCTTTAGTAACAGAGAGGCAGAGATGTGAACACATGAACTCACGCTTTGCTTTACACCATGAATGTGGTTTGGTGAAAGACAAATCTCTGCTAGTTGAACTAGCACACCGCTGAATGTGAATGCTTATGACGCCCGTATGGTTCGCTTTTCAGTTCTGAATGGAGATCATGTGTATAAATATCTGGTTTTACTTGTTTTAGCTTAATGGGTGTAATTGGGAAAGCCATGACCCAGTTTTAGACTGTGAGATGTGTGTGTGTGTGTGTGTGTGTGTAACTCTTATTTTGTTTGTTGGAAAGTCTCACTGGAACATCATTTCTGATCTCCAACTCCATTGCAGTTTTTATGTTGTGATTCGACTCATGATTCAGTTGAAATTGCTCAGCCATGTTCTTGGTGCTGTTCACATTCACGAAATCCGACAGGCGTTTTGTAAAAGAACGAGCTTCCTAAAGGAGCGTTCAGCTCCTGGATATTTCCTCATGTGTTCTTTACTCTGTTGCGAGCGGACATGCTGGTGATCGTTTCAGTGGAGGGATCATCTTTAGCTAATAATGCACAGTTTTCCCAGAAACACTCAGCTTTACTCATGTTCTGAAGACGTGTCCGGTGTATGAACTGCTGTTTTTGGAGAATTTTGAACAGAATATATCTTATTTGGACTCAAATCTCACACAAATCTCAAGAGTTTTAAACGTGATGATTTCAAAACTATTTTTAAAAGTAAAGTTATTTAATGGAAGATTCTTCTACTTTGTGGAATTGAGTTCAGATGTAAAGACGGATTTTGGTAGCTAAGTGTATTTTACTTGACTTTACTTTTTGTTTTTTTAAACCACATTTCTCGTCATAAACATTTATTTTGTTCCTGCATCTGGGTGTATTCTCTGTTTTTCTGTGCCTTTATAAAAGCTTTAAAGTTATGCACTCTGTTTTTTATACACTGGAAAGGTGTCTGTTTCAGTCAGCTTCATAAAATCTAATCAGTATTACTTGATTTTTTTCACATTTTCTGCCATTTCTTTTCACGTCTCCTCATCTCACTGTATATTGTTGTTCTGTTATTGCATGGGCTGACACTGACTTGTATGAAAGGATGTGGTTTCTTGTCACTTGGTGGTACTTTTCATGTGAAGATTGTCTATTGCTGTTTTACTCCAGTCTTTTCTACCTCAGGTGTCCTCTAGACTTCTCTTCTACCAAAGTTCACTTTCTCAATATATATAGATAATTATATATATAAATATATATTCTTTTATTATAATTTTTTATCTCTCTCGCTCTTTTTTTTTTCCTCTCAAAGACCTCCAGGGCTTAAGGGCTAACTTATATTAGCTCCTTTTATTGTGCAAATAAATCTCTGTGTTCAGCAAAAGAAAATTGAATTGGCTAAAGCTGTATCTTTTAATCTTGTGTAGCTTTTGTCAATGTTTTAATTACTAGGTTTTTACCCCATTTGAAGCATTTTGTAATGAAATGTACCTATTTTGGTCTTTATAGCAAATAAAAGGTATAGGAAAATCTCTCCCGGTCTCTGTTTCATGTTTTGTCCTTTTTAGAAATGTAGAAATGCACAATCTGATGTTTCATGCTCATAATCTGTCAGCATGAATAGTTTTATTTAATTTTTTTGTTATGTCAGATGATGCTTAACAAGCTGCATATCTCATTGCATTATAAAATACATTTACAACATTCTCAATTCTCAAACGCTTTTCTTTTTCATTTATTTTTATTTAAATTTTTGCTTTAAAGAGTTAATCATTTGAGTTAAAAAAAAAAAAAATGGTGTGGTGCTGTATTTACTTAATGCTGAATAGAATACTATCATATACCATCGAACTACACTAAGTCCACCAAGAACCAGTAAATCAGTCCATAAGGAAGAGATGCACTTTAGACATTGAGCTGCCTTATATTCAGGGACTCCATTTCTGTTCAACATATGCCTGTGAAACTTGCTTAGTTTATCTCTCGGTTATTGAACTAAAAACTGAGGTGACCAGCTCAATCCCCTGACCTCAATTAAATGAAAATGTGTGGGGTGACATTAAAAGCAAAACATTTCTGAAGCAAAACCCCTAAACTCACAGTAGTTTGCTCACCCTGGGCTGTTATGCAACTTAATATTAGTGCAGTGGAGTATTTTGTTTTCTCTCCCTCTCTTTCAGAGTTTTTTTTTTCAATTTATAAGTGTTTGTGTTTGATGAGGAAAAAATGTGGACACTACTATTTTTTTAACAGATTACATTTCTTTGTTTTCTGTAAAAGAGTAATGAAGAGTTGATCAAATCTAATGCTTACACTACATTTAGGATTGATTTGAAAGCATTATTACTCGTTTAATCACTCAATGGCCTAGGACCTCAATACATTGTTATGCTCACTGAATATTAGCCACTAAAAGCAACAGAGCACTCGGATCACTAGGATCGAGTCAGTTAGAAATACCAAGGGTTCACACAAAACAAGGCGAGTCCGTCTTTAGTTACTATGCCTCCGCTTCCAGAAGAGATCAGATGTGCTAAAACATTAGCTACATTTAAATCTAGACTAAACTCATCTGTTTAGTTGTGCTTTTACTGAATGAGTGCTCTCCTGCATCCAAACTGATGCAATGTATTTTATGTATCATAATCTTTTTCATTCTTCTATCTTCAAGATAACTAACAAACTGGTAAGATTTTTTTTTAAAAAATGTAATAATGTAAAATGAAATGTAATAATGTATTTTTTCAATTCAAGTCAACATTTTGTCTAATTTACTTGCGTGGCAAGTCACCATGTGATAAGCGGTGTAACATCCAGCCGGTTGTTATCGCAGAATAATCAACTTCAGGGCGATTTATTTATCTGCGACTTTAGCAGAAACAGTGTGTGTGTAGATCGATAGATAGATAGATAGATAGATAGATAGATAGATAGATAGATAGATAGATAGATAGATAGAAATACAGATAGACGACGGACTGATAGATAGACAGACAGACGAATGGACAGATAGACAGATGGATAGATAGACATACAGATAGATGGACAGATAGATAGACAGATAGACAGATATATAGATAGATACATAGATAGATAGATAGACAGACAGACGGACGGACGGACGGACGGACGGACGGACGGACGGACAGACAGACAGACAGACAGACAGACAGACAGACAGACAGACAGACAGACAGACAGATAGATAGATAGATAGATAGATAGATAGATAGATAGATCTTATAACCCTCTCCTCTCTTCTAGAAAACATATACTAGCCAACTTAAAATGGCTTGTGTGAAGGAGTGTAAAGAAAACACAAAAGAATGTGAAAAAATAGACACATTTATCTTTATTGATGTAGTTTTTGTGTAAACTCTTTAGATGAAATATTAGTACTCTAAAAGTGCCGTTGTTATAGTATTTAACACTAGTTTACACTAGTAACATCGTTCATCGTTGAGGGAAACTAGGCACTTTTTCTAAATAGTTTTCTGGATATTTTTGATCTATCATTTGTTGAACAGTTAACAGAAGTTTAGGGACCTGTATGAGGAGATCCTCCGATGGGACGTCCTTCACCGTTCAGCCTCCTGTAGTCATGGAAACGATGGAGAGTAAATCCGACGCGCGCTGTAATTGGCTGCCTCTCTCTCTCACCATACACGTCACTCACTCACACCATTGAACCACTGTGCGCACCTCGCTCGCGACCCTCCTTCCGGGTCGCTCATTGGTGGAGAAGTTCAAGGGGCGGGAAATAAGTACCTTCAGAACGGCGTCTGTGTTTTGATTGGCGCCTGGAAGCGCTCAAGAATCGGACGCGCGCGCCGCACAGGTACCGTGTATAAATACTGTCCTTAATACTGGTCTCAACATAATAACAAGCGACAGTCGGCACCTAGAGTACTGAACTCTGCTGAGCAGGTAAGTCTAATTTAACACGACTTATGTTAACCTGTCATTTATTACCTTGATCTAAGTTGCATATAGGTGCATTAAAAAAAAATTATGCTAAAATGAGTGATGAATGACACTCTCTCAGTAGTCCAGTAATATTAGGAGATTAAAAATATTTTAGTTATGCATTTGAGAGCGAAATAATAAATTAAAGAATAATTATTAGTATTATTATAGTTAAAATATATGTGCAACACTAAATAAAATCACCTTAAATTTAATATGAAAACCTAAGAGTAAACTCTAACTTTGTGGGGAGTCCGTGCCTGCAACAGGTTGATAGCTTACTGCCATAATACAAATTATTATTATTAATAATAATAAAAATAAATATGTGTTTAATTTATATAGCGCTTTTCCCAGTACACCAAATACAACAAATACTCATTACAAAGTAACAATAAAGTGGACATTGGGCACTTGCCCAATCCAGTCACAGATAATGCAGTTGCATATAACACAAATTAATTAATAATCATAATAATGATCATACATAGGGGACAAATACACAGTGCTATTTAATGATAGTGTTGATTAAACAAGTATGTTTTAAGCTTTGATTTAAAAACAAAGACTTCAGATGCAAAAGCCTCTAAGTTCTGTCTGAAATGTTCCTCTAAAAGCATTCCAATAAACTGAAATCACTGAACTTTAAAACTCAGGAGACTGATAAAAAACTATAATTTTAGAGGAACATTTCAGACAGAGCATAGATAGATGTCTTCAATTGTTAAATACTTAAACACTACAAACACGTTACTTGTATACTTAAATCATATTTAGCGCCAATTTGTACATTTAATTAAAACAAATACATTAATTAAACTATTGTCGCTGCATAAAATGTTAAACTAAAACAAAACACAAAAATATGTATTGTTTAATTCGCTTTGGAATTAAATTTCACGTCCCGTAAAGTTGGATTAGAAATAGTGCACTCCACACTGAAAGTTCCTGCATGAGCGGACTTTTAAGTGCGTAGTAGTAGACGCTCCTCGTAAGCGGAAGTGGACTTTTAAGAATGTAGTAGGCGTTGCTCCGTGAACGGAAGTGGACTTTTAAGTATGTAGAAGGCGTTGCTCCGTGAGCGGAAGTGTTCCGTTCACATTCACCGCTCGACTCCGCAGACATCTGACCTTATGAGATCTCCGGACAGCGCTGCTCTCCGATCCTAACAGTCCAGCTCTAGAAGTTAATCTATGATTGTGAGGTAAGAAGACGAGCCGCTGTGTCTGTACTGAGAGAGCCGTTAACGGTCATCAACTCACTCAGCTCCTCAGGAGACACGCTCAGATCTGGTGTTTGTTAGCTACCAACCAACCAAAAATTAATTATTATTAGTAATCGAACCATCAGAGAGCAACAACAACTGTTTCCACGAGATGTTATATTCCTAAACACATCTAGAGTCAGTGTAATTATGCTATGCTATGGGATTGTTAATTAATAAAGTCAGTCAGTTGACAGTGTCGTGATTAAGTTAGATGTTTATAATCTGTAAGCCCTTTTAAAGTTTGACCCACAATCATGTTTTTGTGTTTGTGTATTCCTAGTAGCTCTGTTTCTGCACATGTTCTCTGTAAATAAACCTCTGGCAGTAGTGTTTATTAGTTTAGTTGCACATCGAGTGGTCAGTGTGTGCACAAGTCGAGCTGCTGTATCTCTGTGGGTTAAAGGTAATGAAGGGTTAATCTCATCAGAGCTAACAGGCTTTACCATGTGCCTCTGTCTCCTCTAATGCCTCATATTAAAGCATTGTGATGGTGCACAGTTATGTTTGTTAAAAAAAATTTCAGGATCACCCGCTTGGTCGGTTGACAGATTAGATTTTACATCTCATTTACCTTAGTATTTATTAATTCACCACCGGTAAAAAGTTTGGAATAAGTGTTTTTTTTTTTTTTTTTTTAATGTTTTTGAAGGATGTCTCTATGCTCACCTAGGCTATTTCTATTTGAATATATATATATATATATATATATATATATATATTCCTGTGATGTGCAGCTGTATTTTCAGCATCATTATTGCAGTTTGCAGTGTCACATGATCTTCAGAAATCATTCTAATAAACTGATTTGCTGCTCAAGAAACATTTCTGATTATTATCAATGTTGAAAACCACTGTGCTTCTTCATATTTTTGTAGAAATATTAATAGCCAACCATTCAAAAGTATGGGGTAAAAATACTTTTATTCAGCAAGGGCGTATTCAATTCAACAAATGTAACAGTAAAGACGTTTGTAATGTTACACAAGATTTCTATTTCAAATAAATGCTGTTGAACAAACTGGAAGAGATGGGTTTTAAGCTGATTCCTTGAAGATGGATTATTTAATTCAAATTGAAAAGTGTTCTTTTAGATTGTAATTATTTTTTACAATATCACAGTTTTCACCTTGGTGAGCAGAAGAGACATCTTTCAAAAATATATTATATCTGTGACCAGTGTTAATATCAGTCTGGTCTGTTGAAGGGTCAGCACTCAGTGGGACTGACTCGTGTTTGTGAGTCGGTGTGTGGACTACAGGAGTCAGACGTCTGTCTAAAAGCGTGATGTTCTTGTCTCAGTCCGTTCAGGATGCCTGGATCACTTCCTGCTGTTTGTGAGGCCACGTGGCCCAAGGATGTGGGCATCATCGCCCTGGAGGTGTACTTCCCCTCTCAGTACGTGGAGCAGGCGGAGCTGGAGGAGTTCGATGGGGTCTCAGCCGGTAAATACACGGTGGGGCTGGGCCAGGCGCGCATGGGCTTCTGCTCGGACCGCGAGGACATCAGCTCTCTGTGTCTGACCGTGGTGCAGCGGCTGATGGAGCGCAGCGGCCTGTCCTACGACAGCGTGGGCCGGCTGGAGGTGGGCACAGAGACCATCATCGACAAGTCCAAGTCCTCCAAGACTGTCCTGATGCAGCTGTTCCAGGAGTCGGGCAACACTGACGTGGAGGGAGTGGACACCACCAACGCCTGCTACGGAGGAACCGCTGCGCTCTTCAACGCCGTCAACTGGGTGGAGTCCAGCTCCTGGGACGGTCGGTGCGCTTCTCACACTACTGACAGATACGACATTATATAGAGAGATATATATATATAAACTTTCCAAAAACAAAAGAAAAATTATATTTATAATTGGGTCAAAGATGCTAAGATGTCCGCATCAAAATAAATTTATAAAAGTGATTTTATATCCATAGAAAGCACATTAAATGTAAGTAAAGTGTGTACTTTTAAGTTTTTGAAGAATAAAATGTCAAAATTTGGTTGAAATAATATTCCATAGTCATTCAGAGTAATATTTATAGTTATGTAAAAATTCATACAACATCTTTATTCTGACGAGTATATATTAAAATATGTAAAAGAATAAGGGAGCATATTACTATAAAAAATTAAACCATTATTTCTCATAAATGGGCAAAACCTGGCATAGTGGCAAATCAAAAAATAATAATAATAACAGCTGATTAGTATTTGGGGTGAAAGTAATTAGTCTTTAGTAATATGTTATGAATAGATTGTTGTTTAAATATCCCTGACTAGATTGATATACTGAATGACATTTCACTGGGTGTCTCCTGATATTATTATTTTTGCTCAGAAATACAAAAACAAAAATGCAGTTAGATAAAACAGAAAACATTTTATTTATAATTATTAATTTTTTTAAATAAAAACAACATCAATTAAAAGGAGTGTTGTTTTTATGCTTAAACTTTTTTCTTTCTTTGACCCACTTACATTTTGCTTAAAAAATTTAGTTTTATTATTATTATTTTTTTTATTACAGTTAAGCAATTTTTTTAATGATGTCATATTATTTTACATAAGTTGCATGGTCCCATTTAAAATAAAGAAAAGTGTTAGATTAGAGTGACATTTTTATGAATAATGGGAATTGCAAGTTGTATTAAAAATGACTAAGTAAAAAAAAAAAAAATCCTTTATTATTATGTAAACAATGTTAGTGCAAAAAAAAAAACTGATTCTATGCAGAATATTTTTGTGCATTTAAGCTCTTATTCAGTGAACATCATGCACTAAAGAGACTCACCAGATTGTAAATGTTGAGTTGTTTGCCTGTGGACTGCGGCTCTGACCCGCTCTGACCCGTTCTGACCCGCTCTGATGTGCTCTGACCCGCTCTGATGTGCTCTGACCCGCTCTGACCCGCTCTGATGTGCTCTGACCCGCTCTGATCCGTTCTGACCCGCTCTGACCCGTTCTGATGTGGCAGGCCGGTACGCTCTGGTGGTGGCGGGGGACATTGCTGTGTACGCCTCGGGCAGTGCCAGGCCGACGGGGGGAGCTGGAGCCGTGGCCATGCTGGTGGGACCACACGCCCCTCTGGCCTTCGAGAGAGGTACGAGCCTCCGTGACCTCCTGCGTTCATGACCTTTGTCTCAGTAACATAGAGAGCTCTAACAAGACTGCGTTTGTTATCTCTGTCATACCAAGGTTAAAGTCAACACTTTTATTTCCCACTACTTTTACTAAATGCAATCTATTTCTGTTTCATGAATTGATAGGGATCACTTATTTTAACAGGGCTTCGTGGGACACATATGCAGCATGCGTATGACTTCTATAAGCCTGATATGGTGTCAGAGTATCCCGTGGTGGACGGCAAGCTCTCCATCCAGTGTTACCTCAGCGCTTTAGACCGCTGCTACTCCGTCTACAGGAACAAGATCCACGGCCAGTGGCAGAGAGGTCAGCACTCACAGCTACAGACACACAGCAGTCAGTATTCTAGACACACATGTGATGTGTGGAAACCGCTCCAGTGTCTGATATAATGTTTGTTTGGTCTTGCTGGTGTTTCAGAGGGCCTTGACAAGCGTTGCAGTCTGGAAGACTTCGGCTTCATGGTGTTTCACTCTCCTTACTGTAAACTGGTGCAGAAGTCTCTGGCTCGACTGATGCTCAACGACTTCCTGTGTCACCCCAGTCCAGACACCGAGAGCGGGCCCTTCAGCGGACTGGACGCTTTCAGGTTAATATCCTCGTGTTGGGAATGTTTGACGGCTTTTCTCACAGCTCTTTTCTGTGAAACAGCAGCTCATGGTCAATGCTCTTCCTCATGTCTTGCAGAGATGTGAAGATCGAGGACACTTATTTCGACAGAGATGTGGAGAAGGCCTTTCTGAAGGCCAGCTCAGAAGCGTTCGAGAACAAGACCAAGGCGTCTCTCCTGATCTCGAACCAGAATGGTAACATGTACACGCCGTCCGTGTACGGCTGCTTGGCTTCGGTTCTCGCTCAGTAAGTGTCACAGGTGCTTATTTTCACCAGTGTGTGTGTATCACAGCCTGTTTGCTTCCTTAGAAAGTGTCTGCACTAGCATTCCTTGTAAATCTGTGCAGACACACACCGCAGCAGCTGGCAGGACAGAGAATCGGTGTGTTTTCATACGGCTCCGGCTTTGCTGCTACGCTCTACTCCATCAAAGTCACACCAGACGCTACACCTGGTACACACACACACACACACACACACACACACACAGTTTCTGTGACACTAAACTAGTGTGGGCAGTGTGACCAAGCTCACAGTTAAGGTGTAAGAACTGGTCACTTTTATAACAACACAGTTATATTAGCTAGTAGTTGATGACTGGGTGATGTTAATGTACATCTTCATGTTCAGGATCTGCTCTGGATAAGCTGGTCTCCAGTCTGTGTGACTTACAGGCCAGACTGGACTCCAGGAAGAAGGTTTCACCCCATGTGTTTGCTCAGAACATGAAGCTCAGAGAAGAAACCCATCATTTAGGTAAGCCAGCGTTGGCCTTCTGTACATCTCTCAGGAATTGAAATCTTGGATCTGTCTGACGATGTGATGTTCCTCACATTTCCACAGCAAACTACACCCCTCAAGGCCCGGTGGAGGACCTCTTCCCGGGAACATGGTACCTGACTCGAGTGGATGAAAAGCATCGCAGACAGTACTCCAGACGCTCGATGAGCGCTGAGCGACCGCTGGAGGCCGGACTCATCACTTCCTGCATGGAGCCTGAGGTAGACTCTATGTCATGGTTTCATTAGTAAAATAGTTTCCTCTATCCACCTGCATTTGTTTAGTTTTTTTAACACGAGTGCCGGTGCAGCCATTTATTATAGGGGTACAAAAACAGTCTGTTATATTGGCTACAATTGCAAACTGGTATTTGAATGTATTGTCATCGTAATAATAAACCCATCGTGACTGATAGTGTGTTCTGTGTTTCTCAGCATATTCCCAGCCCGCTGAAGAAGATGCCCCGCATCCCATGCACCACCGCTGGCCCCGAGGGGCTCGTCATCAGTAACGGGGATCATTAAGTTTACCTCTGTGAGGTGCTCACTATGGCAGATCACATGATCTGGAAAAACAACACTGATCGATGAGTGATCTAAAACTGAAAGCTTTCTGTTGTTCAGGACAGACTCCGTGTGGAAGATCCCACCACTATCTATGCAGACTTCCCCAACTGTTTAACCCTCGCAAGTTCTACGTATCCACCTTTTTTTAAGCATTAAACTTAACCCTTTCATGTTTAAAGACAGAAAAGAACATCCAAAGGTGAATGTCTTGAAGAAGAGCGTCCCTCGTTGTTTGTAATTGGTCTAAATGCTGTATCTCTCTCTTCTCGTCAGCTCTCCTGATTTGATCAGTTGTTCTCTTATGAAACTCCTCTCTAGTCAGTCTTCTCACCCTGGTCATGTCAGGGAAATGTGCCTGGATCACACATTAATGAGCCATTCACTTTAACTATACAGACGCTGCTAAACGGACTTCAGTTAGCATTTATGTCCTTCGAAATGAGGATCGTTTATTTTAAAATTCCTTCTAGCCAAAGTAGATGTGTTCATTTATATGCACTCAGATGAGAAAAAAGTCAAGATTATTGCATTGACAAAAAAAGTGACAATAACTTGATAAAGCAAGCATCTGATTAAGTCTATTCACCCAACTTTTCATCATTTACTTGCCCTCGTTTTGCTCCATATTCATACACTCAGAAAAAAGGCACTTAATCTGTCCATGGGGCAGTATCATTTCAGAAGATACACCTTGGTACCTAAAGGGTCCAAATTGGTACCATAAAGGTACAAAAAAGTGCATATTAATACCTAAAAGGTACAAACGTGATTGCTCAGTGATAGCTTTTGTACCTTTTTTTCTGAGATGTTTTTTTTTTTTTTTTTTTGTAACATAAAGAACATATTATGAAGAAAGTTGGCAACTAAACAGTTCTGGATCCCATCGACTTTTATTGAATGGAAAAAGAAAATACAGTGATAAAATAAAATAACTGTTTGGTTACCGCGTCCTTCATAATATCTTTCATGACGCACAGAATAAAAGTGAGTAAATGATGAGAAAAATGTATTTTTTGTTGAACTACCCCTTTAACTCACTCTATGTCATCAGTATGTAGATCACAACTAACCCTAATATTTCTTGATCTGTTGAAAACTTGATTTCATATTAATGTGAGCTCGTATGATCAAATATTTGACCTTTGATTGTTCCAAATGACAGAGCACTTCTCAGCAATCATAACTTATTCAGAGATTTATCGATTTCAGAGTTTAATATGAATAATACTGCGGTATTGTAAAAGTTAGCACCTTAACACCTTGATGTTAAAGGGTTTGTGGCAGATTTACTAGACTAAAAGAGGTATTTTTAGAAAGAGTGAACACTGATAGCAAGATGTAACTTATTTAACCCTTTCCAAACATCCTTCAGTCTGTGAGTTCGTGTTGACATCTGAATATCAAGAGCACGTCTGCACCACATGCATATCCATCCTTTGAGAAGCCTTATTCTGAACATGTACAGAAACATCTGAAAACTGTGTAGAGATATTTCTCTTTCATTCTGCTGCCAGGACATGTTGACTGTAAAGAGCCAATGTTTACAAGACGTTTTCCTCATGTCTCTTCTTACCAATAATTGGTAAGTAATGTACAGCACTAACTTATATTTGTAGATGGACAAAAACTGGTATCTGATCATGTGTAACGTGTACAAAACAAGCTGTTAGACGATGTGTGTGTGGGATCTGATCATGTATCAACTGAGGATTAAATGTTCATTTGCTGAAGTCTCTGTTTATTCTTTGACTCTTGAGGTTTGGATTTGAATGTTTTCTGTCCATTGAATTACTGCAGGCCCAAAGGTGTATTACAAATATTTACATTTTTAACACTGACTATGAATCTGGACTTCTTTTGTAACTTTTTGCCTACTATATAGTAGGGAAGTATGTGATTTTGCATGTGAGAGAACCCAAAGATGCAAAAACATGCAAACAAACAAAAAAAAGCTTTCAAGATCAGTTAGTTACTCTGTACACGGATGCATAACCCGACTGGTGTGTTCAGTGATGGTCAGTGCCCAGTGAAAAGTGCCAAAGTGTTGTCTGAGCTTACGTTGGTGGAGTCCGTGGACAGGAAAGCATGATTTGCTAATGTTTGGCATAAAGAGGAACATTCCTATAGACAAAGAGGAAGTGCTCAGCATCTTAAAACCGATGGTTTCAACACAAGGTTCAAAATGTGAGACCAAAAGCAGCGAAAACGGTACAAAAGATTGTGTTTATAGTAGCATTAGTTAACTACATAAGTGAACATGAACTAACAATAAAAATACTTCTATAGCAGTTGTTAATCTTAGTTCAATAATGTACTAATATATTTTTACAATAAGAAAAAGTTGCTTCTTAGTTTTATTTAATAGATGTGAGCAAACAAGAACAACCAGAAGCTGTTATTTTATTAACTACATTGCAAATGCACATGCTCATTGTTAATTAATGCAGAGATTACATTTTGTCCGTTTTCTTGTGTTTCTAAAATGATTCACTACCAGTGTTGGGGAAAGTAATGCATACATTGTTAATTAATGCATTACTCCCTAAAAAGTTATAGTTAACTTACTATGTTACTTTTTCTCTTCTGGGCCGCACTTTATTGTTTTTAGTATAAAAAAGGAATATTTGTGCTTATTATTTAATTATTACAGGTTTGCATCTTATTCTGCATTTCACAGTTTTGATTCAATATGATGAATATGAAATCTGTTTCTGTGTGAGTGAGATGAGTAAATGCATGTTCACATTTAGTCTAGAGCACTGGTTCCCAAACGTTTTGCAGCGTGCACCCTTTCTAGTGTAGAACACGTGTCAAGCACCCCACCATCTTCAGTTAAACAACGTATTTTAACTGCAACAAATACAATCATTCACTGTGTACAGGGCTTGACATCAACTCTTTCATTCTCACCAGCCACTGTAGCTAGTGGTTTTACAAAATTAGCCGCTCAGCATTTTCACTGGCCACAGTTTTGTTGTTGGGAAATTACTTTTTATATAAATAATGTCACTTCATAATAAAATTTATATAAAATTGATTTCCAGGACATTTTTGCCTATTTAAAGGGCATTTAACCCCTAACCTTAATAAATGCATTCATCATTTTTCTTACATTTTATTAATAATTGAACTTAATATAATAAGACACTATAGGCCTGTCACCAGTCAAATGAAATCAGTATTAACCAAACCGATCTTTCCCTTGCAGAAGAAACAGAAGCAGCTCAAGTGGCATTTAGATGCATTTAGTTTAATAAAGCTGAAATGTAGAAACATTGCTAACTGTGCGCATCCACGTTTATCAAGTCAAGTCACCTTTATTTATATAGCGCTTTAAACAAAATACATTGCGTCAAAGCAACTGAACAACATTCATTTGGAGAACAGTGTCTCAATAATGCAAAATGGCAGTTAAAGGCAGTTCATCATTGAATTCAGTTATGTCATCTCTGTTCAGTTTAAATAGTGTCTGTGCGTTTATTTGCAATCAAGTCAATGATATCGCTGTAGATGAAGTGACCCCAACTAAGCAAGCCAGAGGCGACAGCGGCAAGGAACCGAACCTCCATTGGTGACAGAATGGAGAAAAAAACCTTGGGAGAAACCAGGCTCAGTTGGGGGGCCAGTTCTCCTCTGACCAGACGAAACCAGTAGTTCAATTCCAGGCTGCAGCAAAGTCAGATTGTGCAGAAGAATCATCTGTTTCCTGTGGTCTTGTCCTGGTGGTCCTCTGAGACAAGGTCTTTACAGGGGATCTGTATCTGGGCTCTAGTTGTCCTGGTCTCCGCTGTCTTTCAGGGAGGTAGAGGTCCTTTCTAGGTGCTGATCCACCATCTGGTCTGGAAACGTACTGGATCTGGTGGCCACGGTGACCTCGGAATAAGAGAGAAACAGACTATGTACACAAATCAAGAACACCTTAAAAATGATTTAAATGAAACTGACTGGGCCTACAAAATTGATAAAGAAAGCTGTGTAAATACATGCAACAATATCCATCCATCCATCATCTTCCGCTTATCGGGGGCCGGGTCGCGGGGGCAACAGTCTAAGCAGAGACGCCCAGACTTCCCTCTCCCTAGCCACTTCCTCCAGCTCTTCCGGGAGAATCGAGAGCTTTGCCTTACAGCTCAGCTCCTTCTTCACCACGACAGACTGGTACAGCGACCGCATTACTGCAGAAGCTGCACCGATCCGTCTGTCAATCTCACGTTCCATCCTTCCCTCAATCGTGAACAAGACCCCAAGATACCTGAACTCCTCCACTTGAGGCAGGAACTCTCCACCAACCTGAAGTGGGCAATCCACCCTTTTCTGACTGAGAACCATGGCCTCGGACTTGGAGGTGCTGATTCTCATCCCAACCGCTTCACACTCGGCTGCAAACCGTCCCAGTGCACGCTGAAGGTCCTGGTCTGAGGAGGCCAACACGACTACATCATCCGCAAAAAGCATCGACGAAATCATATGGTCCCAAAACCGGACAATCTCCGGCCCTTGGCTGTGCCTAGAAATTCTGCCCATAAAAATTATGAACAGAACCGGTGACAAAGGGCAGCCCTGCCGGAGTCCAACATGCACCAGGACATGTTCTTCAACAATATTATAACTGAATTAGAATATAATTTTTTTTCTAGACTTAAAGGGTAATTGTAAAAATCTGTGGAGAAGCATGGATAAACTATTGGGATGGAAAAACATAAATCAGGAGCATTTACAGCTCAAAATCTGTGGAATTGTTCAAAATGAGGGCTCTATTTTGGCTAAACACTACAATGATTATTTTTATTTCTGTATTAGACCCTGAAGTGAACTGCTGCAGAGATGATCATGGGGATGGTAATGCGTCTTACTGTAGGTTGTAGAATATAGATGAAGACGAAATTTCCAAAATAATATCAAATTTAAAAAATAGTAAAACAAAGGATATATTCAGACTTGATACATCACTTTTAAAAGAACACAAAACTATTCTAATTCCTCCACTAGCAAAAGCTGTGAATCAATCTATAAATATAAACAATTTTCCTTTGGCGTTAAAAAAAGCAGTAGTGAAGCCGATTTTCAAGTCAAGAGACAAGCTCTGTGTCTCAAACTATCGACCTATTAGCCATCTCCAAGATCTTTGAGAAGGTGGTGGCAGAACAGCTAGTAGAGCATCTCAACCACTGATGCATTACATCCTTGCCAGTTTGGGTTCAGGAGAAGATACTCCACAGGTCTGCGTGCTGCTACCTACTAGAAGACATCAAATCCAGTCTTGATGGTGGCGGTGTGAAAAAGGCCTTCGATACAGTTAATCATCAGCTTCTCATTAGCAAACTATCTGATTTTTCTCTTGACACAAATACAATAGCATGGATTCAATCTTACCTTACTGACAGACAACAATGTGTTGCGGTCGACAATGAAAAATCACCATTAAGACCTTGTAACATGGGAGTGCCACAAGGTTCTATTCTGGGCCCACTGCTTTTTACCCTTTACATAAATGACATACCAACTGTGTGTAAGAGAAAAAATTATTATGTATGCTGATGACTGCGGAAGAAGTCGCTCACAAACTGACTAAAGAGATGAAGAAAGTTTCTTTGTGGCTGAAAAACAAATCGTTTTAAAATACAAATTTACCCTAATATTTTAATTGATGGACAAATCATTTCAAATCAAGAACAGGTAAAATATTTAGATGTCATATTGGAACCAAATCTAGGCTTTAAAAAGCATATAAAAAAGTTAACAAATACATTAAAATGTAATATGGCACAGTTCAGATACATTCGAAATTCCTTTACAATCGAGGCCTCGGGTGCCTATCTAAATGCAATGACTGTTCCTCATTTTCTATGTTGTATGACAAGTTGGTCACAGGCTACTAAAACTGCCCTCGAGTCATTATATAAAAGCTCTCTAAAGATTCATTATAAGAAAAGCAGACGATTCCATCACTGTCATATTCTTGTAAAATACCAATTTCTCAGCTTTGAAAATATGA
The DNA here is from genome assembly GCF_023724105.1 of Carassius gibelio. NCBI lineage: Eukaryota > Metazoa > Chordata > Actinopteri > Cypriniformes > Cyprinidae > Carassius > Carassius gibelio. Next base: position 17,872,622 of record NC_068380.1, on the reverse strand, counting down.
TAATTCACACCAATCTGTGTTTGATGTATAAGATCCTTTATGACAACGCTGTGCTAGGTGATTGCAGGATCCCTAAACGCAGGACAGTATTTGGAAACTGCTTTTTCTTGTGTGGCCGCTCGTCAGTGGAATATGTTTCCTACAGAGCTAAAAAAAAAAGCACATGTCTTACACGTTCACACGCCAAGCAAAGAAATGGCTTTTATCAAATCAAATGTGTCCCCACATGTGACCAGATATATGTATATGTGTGTGTAAGTGTGTGTTCTAAGGTCTAAGTCAGTGGTTCCCAAACCTGTCCTGGCGTACCCCCAACACTGCACATTTTCTTTGTCTCCCTAATTAAACACATCTGATTCAACTCATCAGCTCATTATCACATGGGTTAATGAGCTGATGAGTTGAATCAGATGTGTTTAATTAGGGAGACAAAGAAAACGTGCAGTGTTGGGGGTACGCCAGGACAGGTTTGGGAAGCTCATTAACCCACCTTTCATATACTGGTCTAAGTGTAAATCTTATTACTCATGTATGTTTTATATATTTTAGCTTAACATCAGCCTGCCCAGGGACTACGGGTGAAAATTAGCTCTTGAGCTAAAACCCGATACTATGCATCTCTTCCTTTGAGGTTAATGTTTATTGTACGCTGTCCCTGTTTCTTTAAATAAAGGAAAAAAAGTAATAATAATGATAAAATAAGTGACTTAAATATTAGGTAAATCAAGATAAGAGTCGTTCATTCAAATGATTCTTCAGATGGCTGATTCATTCGAGAATGAATGATCTGAATGATTACGAAATCAGATTCTGAGAATTAAGTACTTGTATTTAGACTAAATTACATTTACATTTAAAAACTTATTATCAGACTACAGTTATTTGTTTATGGATTACTGTACATATTATTCACACAATAGCAATATAATATTCATGTTTTATTGATTCTCTCTTACTCCTCTTCATCTTTTAAAGTTTCCTTTCTCAAATATACCAGTGCTTGTACACATTCAGAAAGACTGTCATGTTTTGTGGACATTCACACAGAGATCAGGTGTCAGGTGGCCACCTAGCATTCGACCTCGGGATCAGTTCAGGTTTAAGATGAGTTTCAACATTGCATCAACTACTGATGAACACATGCATACAAAGTTATTTCATCATGTATAACTGTGACTGTGGAAGGCGCACAAATTCAAATACAAATTACTCTTTGTATGTGTACATTAATACAAGATTATCCCATTTAAAGAACCGTTAGGTCAATTAATCTAAAAGTAATCTGATTATACGGCCTAAAATATGTAATGTAACAGATTACATCACTAGCTACAATTGTTGTCATGTCATTTGTAATCTTTCTGATTCTGGAATCAGTAACGGATTACAATTTGTAAGTAATTACATATAATCTCTCTCTATATATATATCGCCACAGTTTTTTTCTTTTCTTTGTGTTGTAGTTATTCTGCTCATTATGTCTTCTCAAGTCAAACGGAGTAAAAGTGCAGCAGAATTAATCCTTTGTTAATTTTCAAAGACAATTTATAAATATTGCATTATCTGGAATTACATTATAAGCACTGCATCGTGTCTCTTTACATTATATATCTATTGTGTTCAAAATATTGTATTTTCTGGCTATATTGTCCATCTGACATTGCAGGAATGCCTCAGTTAAGAGTCTCTGGTCATGCATTGAATTTCTGAGGTTGAACACAAGACGGTGCTATAATAACGATGCCTGTTCCGCTCCCAGCATCTAAACAAAAGCTGAATACAGCAGGATAATAATAATTCAATAACGAGGAGCCTTTCTGATTCTTTAAGCCCCTAAATAATTAAAAGAATATTTCATCGTCGTAACATAAAGCAAAAACTGTTTAGCGAAAGTATTAAAGTATTCTTGTAGTGTGTAGTTTCCGAGCCCGGACCCCAGTGATGTGCAGTGAGGAAGCGCACGCGCTGCAGGGTGGAGTTAAACACAAACCGAGCAGAAATCACTTCTGACATTACATACCAACATCTACTCACCGCCAACTTCTGCTGGGGACAGGGAGTGCTCATATAGCGGTTATTGTCCGAAGCTGGACAACTAGTGATCGAAGAAACCTGAGGTAAGAGCTAAAAACTCATTTCCAGGTTGAGCTAAAGCTGCTAAACTTTCTCAAGGGAGGGAAGTTTACTTCCGATGCGAAGATCTGAAAAACCCTAATACGACGTTGAGTTCAGGGGTTTAGATACGATCTGGAACACGGTAGGATATTGACAAAACGCCATGTTTTGATGATTATTGTGAACGATGCTTTAAAGGAGACTTGAGCCCATTAAAAGTTCACTTTTGTCCCCTTCAGGCGAATATGCAGCACATTTATAACGGAAGGAACGAGGTGAGGCGTTTAGCGCCATGAAAGTACATTGTGAAGACCACTTTTGTCTCTTCTTCCCTTTAAGTGATGTATTGTGTTGGCCTACAGCTCTGTGAAGAGAGTAGCGGTCGCGCGTCACGGAAGGAATGAAGCGCGCGTGAGACTGTAACTGTAACAGCTCGCGCGCGAGTTATTATACTGTCAGCAGTACAGAAGCGGTGTTATTCCTCTCATGTGTTAGCTGTAAACCGTGCATAAACACACAGACGGCGCGAGGATGTCGAAACATGTCAGATTATTGTTCACTGCGAAGTTGTGACAGTTGCACACAAGTGTGTCTTGTAGAAATGATGTTGTTGCGATGCGTCTTTAGTGAAGAGGGCTGTGATAGAGGAAGTCGTGCTGGAGGAATGTGTGGCCTCAGGCCTGACATAACTGAGCTCAGATCGGGTGTGGTGAGAGACGTCAACATTGCAGGAAGAAACAGTTGTGTTACTCATCTAATCCAGCACTGAATTGAATTGTCTGTGCAATGACAGAGATGTTGCGCTGGTTTGTGAGAGCTGTGGAGCTGCAGTGTGTCTGTGCATGAGAGAGCATGCAGCTCAGTCACTCACATGTGGACATCCTATTCATTTCTGAAGTAGGATCTTACACCAAGCATGCTAGAATCTGGTCACTCTTGAGCAAAAGCTGTTTTAACCTTGTAAAGCCTGAGTGTGTGTGTGTGTGTGTGTGTGGCATTTAAATGTTTATTGAACTTTTAGACAAAATAAACAGAAACATTTTCAATGAGTTTGCATGTGTGTTTTGTCGTATTTGATACATCATGTTTTATTGCCAAAAAGCATATCATTTTAATTCAGATCAAAAATATGCAGTTTGGAGCAGATGTTATTTGTATTGTCAAAAAGTAAGAACTTGTGACAGCTTGTGAGGTAAATCAATGACAGCTGTATACAATAGCAGAGTACTTACAATAAAATGCATATTAATATCAGTTGTCAATCTATATCTCCCAAATGATAAAATCCTCTTATTTATAATAAAAAGATATTTAAATGCTTAGCAAATGATCAAATATTTGTCTGGGGTTAAACATATAATGCAGTGGTGAGTTGAGAGATTAACAAATAAAAGTTCCTCAAAAGCCCGATGATCATATTTTATGTAAATTTGAAATTTGACATTTACTTTATAAAAATAAAAAAAGATTTCACTTAAAAAAGCACACCTGCCAAAATGTCTCTATATTGTTATCATTATGAACACACTTGTAATAATCACTTTAATTTAATTTAATTTAAGGCAGAATATGTTAAATATTTCATGTTAGCTGTCTATGATTCTGTGATCTTGTAAAACACATTCACTTCTGCTTTGTGATGTAGACACATGCATTTTCTGTAAAGCTGCTTTGAAACAATTTGTATTTTGAAAGTGCCGTACAAATAATTTAAATGTAAAAATTTGAAAAAAATTGCTTTTTTTATAAGGTTGAAAAGTTTAAAATTATACATCAATTGTACTTTTACTTGCTAAAGTCTAAACTTTCAATCAGACAACAGTATAATTTTGATAAAAGAATGTATCAGATATGATAAAGCAGGCTTTATATGTTAGTAGCCCTGTCATGGTTTATTTGGAGAAGATGTCTGCCCATGTGTTTCCTGCTATTGTCTTCAAGAAAACCCACGACATGTCAGTAGTGTTCTTTATTAAGCACACACACACACACACACACACACACACCAGTGCAGTGTGAATGATGCTGCAGCAGGCCTGTGTGCAGACGGGATCAGTGCGGCCGCGGCGTGTGTGTCTCTCCTCCTCGGTGTGTAACAAGCCTGTCATTGAAGGCACACTGTGCAGAACTGTGCTGGGCTTCAGAGGCATGAAGGGCTCTTTGTGTTCAGGGTCTGAGAGGGTGTTGAGACCAGCGGACGGTGACCTGAAACGAGCACATCTCATCCTGCGTCCACCGTGTTTGATCTGCTCTGAGTATGTGGATCAGCCGTTGTTTATATGTGAATAAAATCTGTTCATCATATGATCCTAGTTGATTTGGATCACTAACAGAGTCGTTATGAAGTTGTGGTGGAATGCACTTTCATTGGAGGGATAGGAAACACAAGGATTCATTAAGAAATCTTCATTTGTGTCTTAAAGATGAACAAAAGACTTTTAGCTGAATGCTTAAGTTGTTATTCACTTATGAGGGTGCACATTCAGACTTGCTGCGTTGTGATTGGTCACGTGCCGTTGCATTGATGTCACAGTGTTTAAAGTGTTTAAAGGCACTATATTAAGGAGGATACGAATGCAATGAGAGAAAATCGTTGTCATTCTGAAGCTACATTTCACTTCCAGTCTATGTAAATGATAGTGATCTTTCTTCAGGACTTCAGGATAACTGATGGATGATGAAGTAGGATAATTGGTTTGGTTTGTCCTCCCTGAACCCTGTCGTAATGAATGTGTCTCCAGAAGTGCGTAGTGTAATTGTCTGAATGTGTTGGTGCTGGATTCCTCTGAAGGAACAGGATGTGCTCTTGTCATTCCCCGAGGACAAGCTACACTCAGATCCACACACAAGAGGAACATTTACTGGTGAAGCGTCTGCATTCAGTGTGTGTCTGCAGATTTATGTTAATGTTGTAGTGGCCCGTGTTTAACAGCGATCTGTCAGTCAGACTGTCTGTTAATCATCATCCACGACACTAGTCTCCGCTCGAGTAGGTGACAGGTGTTGGATTTACGTCCCGAGCGTGTGCGTGTCCCGTTTAGGAGATCTGCACCGCTGGTGTGTTTCTCCTGCCAGTGTTTGGGAGCAGCCATATTTGGTCAAAGTAACTTGGTCTGTTATTCCAGCGGCAAGGGAAATCTTCGGAGGCCAATTCTATTGCCTCAGCCTCTAAAATAGTGACACAGTCTGTTCATCCCGTTGCAGGAAACTGTGATGTCTCGTAATATCATTTAACCCCATTATACAAATGTATAAACTTCAATCGAATTGTTCAGGAACTTTTGACTGGAGGTGTATGAGAGACATTCCTGTGTGCTCTGGTAATATTAGCCAGCAGCACTGACATGTAACGACTGGCTCTCTGATGGGTTTGTGTGTTCGAGAGAGACGACAGCTGCGTTTCTTAGATAGAGCTGCACAGAAGACCAGGATATGACCAAACACTTCCTGTTTGTGTGGGAAAGTGACCAGAGAAATGTGGTTTCATGTCACTGAGCTTATCTTCCCATGATCCATTAGACGTCACCTTACTACAGACACATCTAGGGACAAGCTTTATTAGAGGAGTAAAGCTTACTTGCGTTGTTTTTGATTGAGATGCAGATCAGAGCATGTTTGTGTATGTTTAAAGGCATTTCCTTCACTTTGATCTCGTGTTTGTGTACAGTATTTTTAGTACATTTGGGGGTTTGGTGCCTTGCTCAAGGGCATCTCAGTCGTGGTATTACCGGCCTGAGACTCGAACCCACAACCATAGGGTTAGGAGTCAAACTCTAACCACTAGGCCACGACTTCCCCTTCAGTGAAGTCCCACTGCCAGCCATTGTTTGAATGAACAGATAATAAATGAACAGTCAGGGTTCATTCATTCATTCACTACACAAACTGCTGGTTTCTCTTTCTCTGAGTTTGATACAGTTTAAATCAGCTGGAACAGAATTCAGATGAGTATGTTTGACCATACATAGAGGACCTTAGTGACACCATCATCTCTGACCTCGTACGAACTGCATCAGTCTGCGACATCGAGAAGCGACAGCATTGAGGATAACTGAGAGAAGTTGATGCATCTGGTGGTTATTCTCGTTTCTCATCAGTGTGGCATGAGCGTGTGATATGGGTTCAGCGGCCGGGGCTTCATCAGAGATGTGTGGGCTGTCTAGTGCAGCTATCATCTAGAAATAGTACACGCAACACTTTTGGACCGCTTGCTTCGTTGCATTGTTGAGTTTCAACTGTTGCACAGTAGTTCATGAAAAACACTATGGGAACCTGATCTTGAGAGAAAATGTTGCCCTATAGCTACATAATGCTGATAATGTGCAAAAAATAAATAAATATATATATATATATAATAGTTTTATTTGGCACAGGTGCTTTAAAAGGATCAGTGGTGACAGTAAAGACATTTATAATGCTACAAAAGATTTCTGTTTCAAATAAATGCTGTTCTTTCAGGTTCAAAAAAGAATATATCACAGTTTCTGGGAAGTATGCATCATTAATATTTGAGCATCAATAACAATTTAGAATTATTGAGCACCAAATCAGCACAATATTACAAATCAGTAACATTTCAAAAGTATAAGAGACTTCTTTCAAAAAGATTTTAAAAAATCTTACTCAAACTATATTAACAGATATATATATATAAATATATCATCATTGACCAGTTAAATGAGTTAAAATCCAGAGTACTGTACTGTACCGTAGTGTAGTGTACTGTACCGTAGTGTAGTGTAGTGTACCGTAGTGTAGTGTAGTGTACTGTAGTGTACCGTAGTGTAGTGTACTGTAGTGTAGTGTACTGTACTGTACTGTACCGTAGTGTAGTGTACTGTACTGTAGTGTAGTGTACTGTACTGTACTGTACCGTAGTGTAGTGTACTGTACTGTAGTGTAGTGTACTGTACTGTACTGTACTGTACCGTAATGTACTGTACCGTAATGTAGTGTACCATAGTGTAGTGTAGTGTACCGTACCGTAGTGTAGTGTACCGTACCGTAGTGTAGTGTAGTGTACCGTAGTGTAGTGTACCGTAGTGTAGTGTACCGTAGTGTAATGTACCGTAGTGTAGTGTAGTGTACCGTAGTGTACCGTACCGTAGTGTAGTGTAGTGTACCGTAGTGTAGTGTAGTGAAGTGTAGTGTAGTGTACCGTAGTGTAGTCTACCGTAGTGTAATGTACCGTAGTGTAGTGTAGTCTACCGTAGTGTACCATAGTGTAGTGTAGTGTACCGCAGTGTAGTGTAGTGTAGTGTACTGTATTGCATTGTACTGTAGTGTACTGTAGTGTACTGTAGTGCACTGTACCATAGTGTACTGTAGTGTACCGTACTGTAGTGTACCGTACTGTAGTGTAGTGTACTGTAGTGTACCGTACTGTAGTGTAGTGTACTGTAGTGTACCGTACTGTAGTGTAGTGTACTGTAGTGCACTGTACCATAGTGTACTGTAGTGTACCGTACTGTAGTGTACCGTACTGTAGTGTAGTGTAGTGCTAAACATCACTAGAGTTGAGCAGTAGCTTCTGAACACACATCAGAGCCCATAGATACGCCTCTCATCTTTTGTAAATGCCACCTCTTTTATGCAAGATATCATCATCAGATGAAGTTTACACTAAATATGATTGAACTAGGGTCAGTTTACACACACACACACACACACACAGCTTTTTCTTCATGCTTTCGGTCTACTCTTTCATGCCTACTGTTTGTAAGAGAAACAGAAATCCTGTGAACTAACAGCATGTCAGTGTTTGTTGAGGCTCTGTAAAGCAGCTGGATCTCTCCTGCAGATGCTCAGACCTCACACACGTCTGTGATGGTCACACACCGACCGACCGGAGCGTCAGCTGATGTCAGGTCATCACTGAGAGCTGTTGATCTAGTTGTGGGTCTGTATATCTGCAGTAGCTCTTCTGGTTTCTGAAGGATGAATACAGATGGAGAGTTATGTCCTCTTACACAGGAGCAGTGTGTTGGTCGTTGTAGTCTCTGTGGTGTGTCCTTTTGGCCCAGATGCATCAGCTTTCATCCGCACTAGTTTTTTCGTGTCAGTTTGGTGTGTCTGGGCATTTACTGCATGACCGTCTACTGATACAGTGCCCTCCACCAATATAACAGACACCCCTGGAAACAGGAGCAAAACTAAATGCCGAAAAATGTTTGTCCTTTTGGTTATTTTTAATGAAGTTCTTCAAAATATCTGTGCTTTTTTTTGACATGCTTATAAATTCATATGCCTTTGCACAAAGTATGAAATGGCTATAAACCATATTAATCCCCATTTATTTGGTAAATAGTGTAGTTTGGGCAAGCAAAAATCCCCAATAATCACAGCTGAAGAATTGCATGCAAATCTAAACGGTGCCTCACCAAACTATTTTAATCATTCATTCACTTTTATTTATGTATCTTATTTCATACAGCAGGACAACCTTTGTGTAAGCAAATAAATATCACAAAAAAATTTGTATTCATTTCTCATATTTTCTGAATATCTGAATAGCAGGATAATTTACTCCAGGTATAGTTCACTAAAAATGTCAATTCTGTTGTCTTTTTCCTCGCCCTTACATTCTTCCAAACCTGTGAGTTTCTTTCTTCTGCTGAATATTAAAGATATAATGAAGAATGTTGATCCTCAATCAGCTGTGTCCTTCACCCTGTTTTTATACACATTGTAAAGTATTGCATCAGAAAAAAAAATCCTTAATTCACAAAAGAGATTTTACGCTAACTTGAGTTGATTTTTGACCTGTGCGAAAAAGGGTTAATGTGAACTAATGAGAGATGGAAATACATTTGCTGAATAAATTCCTCCATATGCATCAAGAAGTTATGCAGATTTGCCGTTCGAGACAGCTTTACCGGACTAACCAGGAGACCGATCTCGTTGTACAGCATCTGAAATGCTGATTTGAAATGCCTGAGCAAAGTATTTCTGTATAATTGCCTCCCAGATCTGTCTTGTGTTCCTGAACAGCAGCATCCACCTCCGAAAGAATGAATGCATTCATTGTGTTTGGTCGGATAGCTCTGAGGCACAAGTGATTTATTATATATATATCCAGTGGTTATTTAGTGCCAGTTGATTTTGTTCTCTTTGACTCATTGGATGGAAACAGTGCTTATTTGCAAATGTTTTATGTGATTTTCAAAGTTTGCACACAAGTTAAATTCACAACTTTGGATGAAAACCCAGTTATTGACTTCCATAGTGTGGGGGGAAAATTCAAATTCAAAGTCAGTGGCTACTGCCAGTTATTTGGCACAACTTAAGAGTGAATAAATGATGACAGAATTATCATTTATGAGTGAACTCTCCCTTCAAGGAACAGCTAAAGTGTAGGCATATTATTACCTTCATTTTTTAATTCAGAGAGTCATTAAGGGGTTAAAGGGGTCATATGATGCTTTTTTAAAGATCAGAATACTGTCCATAAAACCATAAGATGTGTCGCTGTTCTGTTGTAAGTAATCTTAAAGATTTTCAGAAGGCCAAATAAAGTGTTTTCATGATTTGGTTGGGTGTGTGTGACCACATGTCACTCAGACAGCACAACACACTCCATGCCTTACGACCCACCAGACTCTGCCACACGCACATGTTATTAATGCATATAAACTTATCATGACCGCTGACTCCATCCTGTAGCGAAGCGACATGTCAGTCAGATCTGAGACGCTGCAGCCTGCTAACAGAGATAGCAATAATGTCCTGGACATACTAGCACTGCGTGGTTAAACCGTTGTTTTAAAGTCTTTGGACACATGAGTTGAGTCGTCAGTGCATGTTCACAGCGCACACAGAGCTGTTTTCACAGACAGATCACATCTCACCATGTGTTTAGTGAGAGAGCATTCCAGAAACATGAAGAAATCAACTACAGTATTAGTCAAGTCCAGTCAAGTTTATGTTATTTGTATAGCATGTTTTGCATTACAGAGTGTTTCAAAGCAGCTTTACAGAAACACCTAAAGGCCTTTTATTCCATGGTCTGTCTGAATACTTGATTCTGATTGGCTGGAAGGTTTTCAATTAGACTAATGCACAGATAGTTCCAGGCCAGTTTAATAACCATTCTACATTAAGGCACTGCTTTTTATTGATGGACACACACACACACACACACACACACACACACACATACACACACACACACACACACACACAGAGGGGGGGTGGGGGTTCACAGATCATGCTGTGAACACACAAAACATTCAGGAGCACATAGTCTTGTCAACACTGCCCAGCGACCTTTATTAATGAAATAGCTGACGGATTGCTACATTATTATGGAAGCATATGGGTAGCATTATTCAATTTGGGATGTAATATGCAAAATGACAATGCAATATGTAAAATGGCAATGCATTTCGGTATTTACATTTACATTTTCCAATACATTTGTGCAACGTTTGGTGCAAAATGAAAATGAAAATTAAATTACATAATTTTCATTTGCCATTTACTACACCAGTTTTAAAATGTAAAATGAATATTAATTTTAACGCTTTATAAGTTGCAAAATTAAAATGAAAATGTATTACAGAAATGATTAGATATGTTTAACATGTTAAAGCAAAAACTGTGGCAAAATGATCATTTAAATGCTATTTTTCTTAATTGCATTAACACTCACAGTCAAGACACTTACGATTGCATTTTCATTCGGCGTCCCGCAATGAATGTAGCAAAACTCAATGTGCACATTGAAAATGCATTCCGAGCTGATCACGTGTCCCCGCCCTCGCGCCACGTCAATCATTGCGTGAACAAGGCGGGGCTTACAGAAGGTCAGAGACTCAAGTCTCATGAAGAGGATTCAATCAAGTGAGACAACATAGACAAGACAGTTGGTCCGTGTATGTTTTGATCATTTCGGTTTATGGCTTCAATATTTCATTCGGACTTGTGGGCGGAGCTGAAACGCTGCTTTCATCTGATTGGTCGAATCGGATCGGTTTTCATCTGACAGCCTTCAGCTCGGTCTTGTCATTCTTTCAGGCAGAAATGAATAAGAGTCAGTGCGAGTGAAGCACTGAAATGTCTGAAACTACGCTCACTGTTAATTAGCATAATATTTGAATCAGATGTAGCTGGGCACATAATTCATGCTGCTGAGACCTGCAAATTATTTCTAGGTTGTAGTATTGTATGAATATTGTCCCACTGATAAATACAGTGCAAATAGTTCTGTCCCTTTGGATAACAGTGAAGTGGAAATTAAAATCAATAATGGACTGAACAGTTCCATGTCTGTAACATTTACCACTCGCATCTTTTAAGTCATAAGGCACTAGGTATGTGTGTGTGTGTGTGTGTGTGTGGGTGTGTGTGTGTGTGTGTGTGTGTGTGACATTAATAAATAATTGTAAAAATGAATATAGTTACATTTCTAAATAAAAATAGTAAAATTAGCTCTATGCTGCTCAGTGCTCCTGTAGCCTACCCCAGAGCGCCCTCTCGCGGCTGTAGACGGTAATGTTTTCTCTTGGTCTTGAATAAATGCGACTTATAGTCCAGTGCGACTTATATATGTTTTTTTCCTCGTCATGACGTATTTTTGGACTGATGCAACTTATACCGAAAAATACAGTTAACATTATTATTATTATTTATTATGAGAGTAATTGACACAGACTAGAACTTTAATGTTTCACCCAATTCAGCTCATATCTTTAGACTCGTCCGACTCGTGTTGCTTGTATAACTGGCCAGACTTACCTTCCCAAAAAATCCTATTTAATTTTATTTCATAAATTTAACTATATTTATTTCCACTTTACTGTTATCCAAAGGGACAGAACTATTTGCACTGTTTTTTATCAGTGGGACAATATTCATACAATACTACAACCTAGAAATAATTTGCAGGTCTCAGCAGCACGAATTATGTGCCCAGCTATATCTGATTCAAATATTATGCTAATTAACAGTGAGTGAAGTTTCAGACATTTCAGTGCTTCACTCGCACTGACTCTTATTCTGCCTGAAAGAATGACAAGACCGAGCTGAAGGCTGTCAGATGAAAACCGATCCGATTCGACCAATCAGATGAAAGCAGCGTTTCAGCTCCGCCCACAAGTCCGAATGAAATATTGAAGCCATAAACCGAAATGATCAAAACATACACGGACCAACTGTCTTGTCTATGTTGTCTCACTTGATTGAATCCTCTTCATGAGACTTGAGTCTCTGACCTTCTGTAAGCCCCGCCTTGTTCACACAATGATTGACGTGGCGCGAGGGCGGGGACACGTGATCAGCTCGGAATGCATTTTCAATGTGCACATTGAGTTTTGCTACATTCATTGCGGGACATTGAATGAAAATGCAATCGTAAGTGTCTTGACTGTGAGTGTTAATGCAATTAAGAAAAATAGCATTTAAATGATCATTTTGCCACAGTTTTTGCTTTAACATGTTAGACATATCTAATCATTTCTGTAATACATTTTCATTTTAATTTTGCAACTTATAAAGCGTTAAAATTAATATTCATTTTACATATTAAAACTGGTGTAGTAAATGGCAATTTCATTTTCATTTTGCACCAAAAGTTGCACAAATGTATTGGAAAATGTAAATGTAAATACAGAAATGCATTGCCATTTTACATATTGCATTGTCATTTTGCATATTACATCCCAAATTGAATAATGCTACCCATATGCTTCCATACATTATTTTCCTCAGCTACGAGGTGGTTTAATCGCTGATATCTCAATTGATAATTAATTCAAATAAATGCTATAATTCATTCAAATACATGTGGTCTTACCGCACTATTTCATCTCTGTATCAGATCTGCAGTGGGCAGAAAGACTTTTACAGTACAGCTAGATGTGTATTATACTGTACATAGTCCACACTGAGCGGTTTAGAGAGCAACACAATTAACCTCGAGGCTTAAATATGCCAGCTGATCAAGTATCAAAGCTTACAGACACACTGAGTTTTCTGAATTACAGTATTTGTGAATAATGAGCCTCCGTGACTGGCCCACATCAGTACAGCCATTGATTTGGATTGATTTATCACACTGCGTGACGTGTATGTTTCTCAATCTTTGTGGTTTGTGCTGCAGCTCTTCTTTGCTCATGTGTGGTGGTTTAGTGTTGATGTGTGACAGCAGAGTTTGGGAGACTCTGGGTGTGTGTGGAAGTCATGCTGAAGAAATGCTGGAAACAAAGGAAAAGATGACCTGCACTGAATCATGGGGAAACTCCATGTCTTCAGTCATGTTTAAATGTCTCGTTGAAGTCTTTAAATAGTTATTTCCTCCTTAATGTGAAGTTATGCATGACATTCAAGATTTGTATGAATGATAGTGGATTCATGGATTCAGATAGTAACAGTGACTATGAAGACCTTACAGTGAAGAGAGAGGGGTGTGTGTGTGTGTGTGTGTGTGTGGTTATGTACATGGTCATACATAGAAGTGTGTGTGTGTGTGTGTGTGTGCTCTTGTTTTTGTATCATATCAGGACACAACTCTGTATAATGACATGGGTATGACACAGGTATTACAAGGAGAGGGTGACTTATGAGGATATAACCCATGTCCACATTTGTCAAAACACTTATAAATCATACAGAATGAGTTTTTTTGAGAAAGTAAAAATGCAGAAAGTTTCCTGTGAGGGTTAGGGTTAGGGGTAGGGTTGGTGAAGGGCGATAGAAAATATTGTGTGTGTAGGTGTGTGTGTGTGTGTGTGTGTGTGTGTGTGTGTGTGTGTAGGTGTGTGTGTGTAGGTGTGTAGGTGTGTGTGTGTAACTGAGAGGTCATGCTCTCTAAAGCGGTCAGACAGATTGATTTGCAGGAGCTCTGAGTGTGTCATCAGAGGACTGAGATTTCTGATGTGTGTGTGAGCTCTGGGATTGAGTTGGTTGAACCACCCTGCTGTGCTTGCAGTATCTTGGAGGAGTTTAGTGAAACCAAAAGTACACCTTATTGGTAACATACCACAAAAACCTCTTCTGCATTGTGGAGCGTGAGAAACATCACATCAAACAGCAGCTATATGAACGCATTTCACACTAGTGCTGCACATCACAAGTGTGATCAGTCAAGTCGATCAGAAATGTAATGACAACAACGGATATACTTCAGTTGTTGTTCACTTTATAATTGCCATCAGTCTGATATTGAAAGCAGAAATCAAACTCTCTATGACATTTCTTAAAACCAGTTCTTTTCCTTTTGTTAGCGTGTTTCATATGTTTTGATATGCTTTATTATTCACTGTTCATTCTGTGTTCAGAGCACCTTGCAGTAAATGCTGCTCCACACAAACTCTGTTCTGCATGTGCTTTGAGTTTGTGTTGTCTGTCAAGTTTTCCCAAAATTAGTTTATTTTTGTTCCAAATTCAGTTTAACATTTTCTGGATTTATTTATTTTTTCTTATATAAATTTTTCTATATTCATCTGAATTTTTGTAATCAGTAAAGTGTCAGGGACAGAAGATGACGGAGACAGTTTCAAGGTTAAATGGAACAGTTTATTGAAATGGCAAAGAGTTAAGAGTCAATGGCAGATAAATTGAAGCTCGTAGGGAAACCACAGTCACACTCCGGAATCCAAAACTCCTCCGAAGATGAAGATTATGATGATAGAAATCTGTTAAATAAACAATAGTCCACAATGTGGTTCTCTTAGACGAGACCGGACAGAGAGTGTGTGTCTGTGGCTGATTTATATAGAACAGAGATAATGAGAGGGCGACAGGTGCAGCAAATCAAAAGTCTGGTGATTGTGATCGGGGATAATGAGTAGTGTGTGTCGAAGGACCCGAGCCCGACAGGTTTTGGCCCGAACCCAAAGTACATTTTGATTGACAGAGCTTTTTAAAAGCCCGAACCCGTTTACAGCCCGACATTATTCAAATGTGTGCACACACACAGCTCTTTTTCCTTTTGTCAAGAATGAGTCATTTAAATGTGTTTTAACATAATTTATTCATAACTAATGTAGACTAGGTCACTTGTAAGTTGGAATAAAGAAATAAAGTAAGTCCTCTGTGACATTGTAACATCTCAGCGCTCAAATATAAATAGACCAACAATATAACTCAATATAACCAACTCATAAAAATGATTTTTTTAAAACAAATTAAATTAAGATAAATTTTAAATTTAGATGGGTATTTGGCAATAACGAAATTAAGATAAAGGCTCTGCCGGATTTGCTTGGCACTAGCAGATGATATTTAATAAAAGAATAATGCCAACATTAGCGTAAATACTCTGTCCACATTATGCATTTACTCAGTTAATATTTAGTTATTATTTGAAAAACCTTTACTTACAGAGGTAAGGCTAGATCTACATGTTTTTGTGGAGGAAAATGATTGAATCCACTGTAGATGTCTTCAGCGCGTTCCTGCGCTCACTGATGGTGCGTCATTATTCACTCATTATTCTCATTATAAACATGGTCAAAACTTTTCCACACCTCAGAGTTTGCTTTAGTTGCTGGTGCAACCAAAACGTAATCACCAGAGGCAAGCCTCCATTACACCTGCTCAGCATGCATTTTTGCATCTTTCTCGCGCTAATCGAAACACATCACATGACCGCTCGTTTACCTCACAAACCGGAGCGCGAGCCCGAGCCCGACCCGAGTCCGCGTGAATTTAAATTAAGCCTTCGAACTCGACCGAAGCTGAGTCCCAGACCCTCTCGCTCTCTCTGAACCGGTGTTGAACAGATGGTACTTCGCTTGGCTCTTCGGTAACATGGGAGGCTGGTAACCGAGCTCACACTGGAATGGGGTGAGACCAGTCGTCTGTTGGCGGAGATAATTCTGTACGTACTTGTCCCGGGGTAGGAACTGGCTCCAAGAGTTCTGGTGGTCATGGCTGAATGTTCGGAGGAACACCGGTCCGAAACTATATCCTCTGGAATGAATGATAGTTGACGCCTACTCGCATATGACTTTTACCAACAAAAAAAGTGTCTTAGAAAACCAAAATCAATATATTGAGTAAACAAGATGATTTTCACATAATTTAGAAAGAAAAATTCTAGGCTACAAGCTCCAGTTCCCAAAAGTCCTGGGAACCAATGTTCTGTATGTATTTTATGGCCTTATTCAAGTGTTTTAATATTTGTAGTTTTTCACTAACCACGCATAAACATTTTTTTTTTCAAAAATACAATCATGTACATGCATGCATTTCACATATTATTATAGCCCAGTTTGTGCTGATTACAGTGAGATTAGACTTTACCCATTTAGATATTTATAAGAAACTGAAAAAAAGCACAAATATCACGGCATGACAAAACTTCTCCAGGCCCAAAAATACCCTTAGACTCCAGAGGGTTAATGCAGACATCAGTGGAGATGCGATGACACTGAAGTTGTTGATGAATCTACGATATCTGTGAAGTTCTTAAACTGAGACGGGCTTGGGCCAGTTCTTGATAGCATTGACCTTTCCCTCGTCCATACTCACTCCGTGAATGGATACTTGACAACCTAGGAATTTGATGGTTGTTTTGTGAAATTCACATTTTTCAGCTTTAACAAATAGGGTGTGTTGAAGTAATCTTTCCAACACTTCTTTAACATGCTGAACATGGGCGACAGGGTCACTAGAATAGATGAAAATGTCATCAATGTATTCTATCACAAAACGATTTTGCATAAAGTCCTGGAATACGGACGGCGCAATGACTAGGCCATACGGCATCACCAAGTGTTCCCTCTGACCAGTAGGGGTCACAAAAGCCGTCTTCCACTCGTCGCGTCACGTATTCGGATAAGATTATAAGCACTAGTGCCGCTGGGACGAGGGGATAACGAAATTTTCGGATGATGGCATTTAACCCTCTGTAATCAATACAGGGTCGAAGTCCTCCGTCTTTTTTTGCCACAAAGAAGAATGGTGAAGCAGCAGGGGAAGTTGATTGCATCTCATGGGTTGCATCTCGAAAAATAAGTTCACTTTTGAGGAGGAATCCTTTGCACTCATGTGCCCCACCAGAGAACGGATTAGGGTTGGCCATAGGGACTGTGGTTACGGTAGCCGAACTTGAATCTGTGATGGTGCCGTGAGATGTTTGTAGTAGCTCCGCTCAAAGTATGTCCAACAGGCTCTGGATCCTGTTGAGACACCTTGAATATATCGGTCCAGTCTTCTGTCAGGGACAGACAGAGACAGTTTCAAGGTTAAATGGAACAGTTTATTGAAATGGCAAAGAGTTAAGAGTCAATGGCAGATAAATTGAAGCTCGTAGGGAAACCACAGGTGCAATGTGGTTCTCTTAGACGAGACCGGACAGAGAGTGTGTGTCTGTGGCTGATTTATATAGAACAGAGATAATGAGAGGGCGACAGGTGCAGCAAATCAAAAGTCTGGTGATTGTGATCGGGGATAAGGAGTAGTGTGTGTGGAAGGACCTGGCGCATCCATGACATAAAGCATTTCTTATTAATTAAAGTCATAAAACGTATACAATTTAAAAACTATTTATTAAACGTAACTGATATCATATTTTAGGGCCCTGTAAAATGTGTTTTATTTGTTTTTCAAATTGTCTTTTTCTTTTTTTTTTTACAAATTCTGTGTTTTCCATTTTAAGTTTTATGGTTACCGTGGTTTAATTTTGAATAATCAAAAAGCACGCCTAATTAAATGCAATATTTATGAATGAAAAAATATTACAAAAATAATGTTTTAATATTTTTATTAATATTGTAAATAATAATAATAATAATGTTTTTGTTGTTATATTAATGCAAATATTACACAAAATAAGAAATATTACATTTGTTATGTATTACTGTAAAATAATAAATGGATGGAGCATTTAATAATAATAATGGTAATAATTGCAAATTGCAATCACAATTTTTATCAGAAAATCGTTATGTAGGCCATTTCTTTCCTCGTAACCTGCAGCCCTATTATTATAACACTTTTAATTTCGACTAACAGTGATCTGTGTGAGCTGCGTTACTGAAGGGGTTTGATGAGAACTTGAGTTTGTGTAATTAAAAATAAACAGTAGAGCTAATTGTTGATTAGGAGATTAGTTTTGGGTCTTAATATCAGATATGAGTTTGTGTAAAGGGTTTTGAGTCTCAGTAGCGGAAGTGAAGTAGTAATTGCAGCTCAGGTCAGGAACTTCCTCATCTGTCTAAACACAGGGAGGGTTCAGCTACAGGAAGAAACATTATGAGAACGATAAAACTCAAGCCAAGAAGTCTCAAAACTCTGTGAAAATAGACCTAACTGTAAATGAGTTCTGAAGATTTGAATGCAGAAATATTTACAGAAAGATGAAAGTTGAATAAGTCCACACATTAGTTTCCTTTACATCTAAGTATCTCAAGTTTACTTGAGATTTGTATTCCCTGCTTTTCCACGAGCTAAACGTTCCCTCCCTTCCTGAGCTCAGCTGTAATTGCACAGGATGCAGCGTTGCAAGAGTGTGTGCCTGCAGATAACTGAAATTCCCTTTTATGGCAGTGAAGCGCCTTTCATACAGGAAATGACATCACTGCATGCTGGGCTAGAGTGAGCGCTGCTGTAGTGCACACTCTGGGACCTGTGACGCTGCGTGTGCTGGTCAGGCTGAGCGTGGGACGTGTGTTTCGTCTGTGAGCCGTTACTCACACATGAGCGTTAGCTTCACAGCCGCTCTCCACAGTCGGGTTTGTTTAGGTCAAGAGCTGATGGGAATATTTACCACTGAAACGTCACAGGCTTTAAGTGTGTTAAACATTAAATGAAAGAGTTGGCCAACAGCATGAAATACTTCTGTAATGTGACTTATTTTCAAGGGAAACAGGATGTTAAATGAGAGAAACTGTGTAGAGTGGCACAGTAATTATTTGAATTTGATCATAAGTTAAACCATGAAATGACAGGGGATAGGAAACCAATCAAATATTGACTGATAAGTAAATACACACAGCTGTCATATTATCTTTATGTATTTAATAACAACTTGACAAAGCCTTGTAATACAGTATATTTCTTCACAGGTTTACAGTATGTTTCCTGATATAGATAACTTTTATACTGTGACTATAAAAAACATTCATATCTTGGCAGCTTATTTTTTAATGATCAAATACACAAGCAAACAGTCAGTGTGTTTTTATTTAAAGTCTTCTGTTCAGTTTAAAGTAATTTTAATAATTAAAAAGGATGTCCAACCAATTAAATTAATACAACTTCTACAATTTCATAATTTATTCAAATGTCATATTCCCCAGTTAAATGTTTTCCCCCAGAAATTATGTCAGTTTATTTATTTTTATTTGGATTCTGTGTATGATTTAATACACTTTTATTGTCAAAAATGGTGATAATCACATAATTGCATAAAACCTTTAAGAATTTAATCTTAATCTAATCAGACTTAATTTGGAACAGTTCTGTTTTTGGCAACAACAGAGGTTTTATTAGAAATTGTGTAATACTGTGTGATAAAATAATGTTTTAACAAACTTTATTATTGTTATTGTTGTCATTATCTTTGAAACATTTAATGTTTTTATTATACAATGGTAATACATTGTTGTTAAGTCAAACTTAATTTGTGCAGGTTGTAGACCTTTGAGTTTGTGTGTGTGTTGATGCTTGAGTTTGTGTAGCAGATGACATCTCGCTGCTTATTAACACAGACGCGCAGAAAATATTACAATAGCAGTCTTTCTGCGTTTTAATATTACAGGCACTTGTCTACATCACAATTTGATTGAAAGTACAGCTATTCTTTTCATGCATTCATCAAAATTTGGACGAATTCTGTGACATTCTGCACTTGAGGGTACATCAGCACGACTCTCAGTGTTTGTCACATTTGGAGGGCCCTAAATATTTGATCTTTTTCCATGACTTGGTGAAGCTGGTGTTACGGTTCCTCTGTCTGTGGCCTCTGTACGACTGCTTTGAGTCAGCATCACTTTCTCTGACAGTTGGCCCAGTTCCTGCTGGTGTGAGGAGATCTCTGTCAGGCGCTGGACTCCAGAGTTAACGCTCGCAGGGGTCTGTGTTTATGAATCAGGGACACGTACCTCCAGGCCAATACTTCACATCACCATTAACATGCCTTCCCAGCGTTGAGTGTCCCTTCAGCAGTCTTCACACATTCTTCTAGAAGAGCACTAGCGTCTGAGCAAGTCAAGCATAGCCAGAGTTATGATGATTATGTCCTTCTCCAGACTCGGACAGGAGGGACAGAAGTCTCTTAAGTTAGTTCAGGCTTATGGGCTTGACATGACATGAGGATGAGCGTTTGACCAGCCAATCAAATCTGATCAGATTCCTCACGTAATAAGGAAATGTTTTTCTGCATGTATAGTAAACTTGCTCTGAGAAATGGGAAGTTAGCACCTGACAACAAGCAAATGCACCCAATATTTCCACATTTCCTGCAGCGTGTGTTGGATGGTGTGTGATGGAGAAGTTTCCTGCAGCATGCATCTGTTGTGCTGTGTTTACATGTTCTCTAACGCTCTGCTGTTTACTCCCTCAAATACTTCTGATAGTACGTGTGCAGACTCGGCCGTCTTTATATCTGCATGCTCAACATCAACAGTCAGAGTTCTTCAAAAAAGAAAAAGAAAGGGGGAATGAACGTGAACTTGAATAGGTCTGAGTCGGTTTTTTATAAAAGTGTGAAAATATCTTAAAAGCTGTTGAGATGTAATTCTTTGAGTACAGATGTTAGTCATGTTGGTGCCATATTTAATTTGGACTGGACTGAAAACAAGCCTGTGAGGGAAGTAGAAGTACCTTTTTTTTAACTTTTTCAGGTTTTTCAGCAGTTTTTCAGCTACATTCAAAAGATTTCAAGACACTTAGTAGACAGAAACTTCGTGAAGCGTTTTTTTTTAAATGTGTATGTGATCTAGAAACTTAAATGCTGGGTTGTTTAAACCCAACTTTGGGTTAAATATGGACAAATCTAACCTTTGAGTTACACTTTTATGTTACATTTTTAACCCCAAAGTTGGGTTAGCCCATATTTGACCCAAGGTTGGGTTGAAACAACTCAGCATTTATTTGAGAGTGTGTGTAAAAGCCCATTCACCCCAAGCATGATAACTAATGATAATCATAACTAGAGAAGTCCACACCACAGCTGTAACGTAATCGACACAAAGAAACGATATTGTTGCAATCACTTGCAGAGCTATTTTCTTTTCTTTTCCTGCTGATGATTGATAAAAAACATTAAAAGCCAGCCAGAATCCATATAACTTTAAACCGCTCGAGTATGTGAGGCAGCAGATGACAAAAGCAGCGTTTACTTTGAATAAACACAAATGCTAGTTTAGTTATTACTTCACTTGTGCTGAATTCTCTCACCCCTCTGAGGTTTATTCCTATAATCTCATATACACCAGAGTTATTTCATCGAATCCTCCGAACGCTCGTCCTATGGGTCGGGTCACGTGATTGCTATAGTCTATTCCTGTGTCTCGGTTGGGAAGCTCCCTGGACAGTTGGTTATTTTAGCTCTTTTAAAGAAGCGCCTGGTGAATTTGCTGTAATTGTGTAAATGTGTGGCAGTGCAGCACAGGAATGTGTTATTTTCTGAGTGTTATCAGCGGTAATATGTTCCTCACACACATCCGCAGCTCTTTCTGTTTTTGACAGATCTTCAGACGGACCTCTGGACAAACACATCAGTGTGAGAGACAGAATTATAAACAGACCTGGTGAATCACGCTCTCAGTCCAGACCAAGAGTTTGGAAACGTTACTATTTTTTTATGTTTTTGAAAGAGGTTTCTTCTGCTCATCAAGCCTGCATTTATTTGATAAAAAATACAAAAAAATTTTTTTTTTAATATTGTGATATATTATTAAAATTTAAAATAATTGTTTTTAAATGTATTTTATTTTAAATTATCATTTATTTCTGTGATGCAAAGCTGAATTTTTACTCTAGGTTTTCATCATTTCTAATGTGATAATCATTCCTGGCAGCTGTAAGCGTGTGATGGGCACACTTACTAAAGAGACACAGCGATGTAGACACCGCTGTATGAAGAGATTAAAAATACTTCACAACCACAGTTTGTGCTGATGTACTTTGCATTGCCTTCAACCTTGTGCAACGTTCAGACCGGCTTGTGTAATCCTTTCTCTCATTCTCATTCAGTAAGTGTGTTTGTTTCCTGTTGCGTTGCTCTTTGACACACGTGTGAAGCATCAGTTTAAGGTCTGTAGCTCTGTGGGACTCTCAGGATCACTGTGTTCAGTACAGGATTCACTCTGAGGACACACACAACCAAAAATAGACTATACCACAACCCCACATCGATTTTGAGCCGGGTTTCATCCACTTGCTTTTTTGATGGCTGACTCAAACACACTGTTGATTAGAGCAGCTTTGCCTTTGAATGAAATGAACCCACATATATTGTTTCTTAATGGCTTGAAATGATTGATAGAAAAAGTACAGCACAATTCCAGGCTCTCACACACACAGAACAGTGTTCATGAAAAGATTTCCTTGTTCAGCGGTTTCGTTTCCTTCAGTCCAGACGCACTCATGCTGTTCCTGTAATTGAGCGGTAAAGACACAGTAAATGTTATCAAACCATGTAATTAACCGTACTGGCGAAACTCTTTTGAGGTTGCTGATATTAATAGGAAAGCGTGTTTTAGTATTTACTAAGTAGTCTAGTTTCTTTTATAATTAGATATCAAGACATTTGTGTGGGAGCTAAAGAGTGATTGATCATGAGCCGGTCACTGGCCTTCAGCATTCAGTCCAGTTTAACTGAAGCAGACCACACTTTTCTTGTGCTATTCTATGCAGAAAGCGTCTTTTGAACGCATGCTGTATGAATAGCTACTTCCCTTTTCGTTGTCTCTGCTGCCTGTTACCAGAAAAGATTGTATCAGTTGCTTTTATCAGCGTCATTTCAGTGTCATTTTATCACTGGCGGAGTACAACAGCGCTTTTGTGGCATCCACTACTCTGACAATACATCGCTAGACAATTACAGTCAGACTCTTTATTTTTATTTTTATGGTTTTGTTTTGTTTGTCCATATGAACAGTTAGGGGTCATTCTGACAAAATGTATTTGTTTGGTTAAAAGCAGTGGAATAATGACGTATATGATGCACAAGATGCTACTAAAAATGGCAGACAGATTGAAATTGAAATCGTGTTGAGAGGAGAGGATTGAAGATTTTATTTTTTTTTTAATTCGTACTATAGGATATATATAAAGACTTTTACACACGTGCAGTCATGTAGAAATGGCGTTATTCTGTCCCTGCGGCAAGTAGGTTGCACCTCGACAGATAGTTTAACAGCATGAGCGCTGAAGAAAAAATGGAAACTTGGTCTTTTACTTGAAATCTTCAGTTGCACAACATCGTTTTTCTTTTATAACAAGATGAAATTCAATAAACAACTTACAGACGATGGCCTCTGGCATGAAATAACAAGAATATAGCTTTTATCGGGAGACATTTACTGCTGCATCACTGCTGTTGTGAAGTGAAATCCAAGATGGCTGCCATGACCTCTAACCTAAGTCACATGATGCGCCTCAACCAATAAAATCAATTCAAAATTATATGACTATACAGTCAGAACAGGCATGGAAAGCCGATGTTGTTGTTGAATATAATAAATGACTGTCGTGTCGATCTGAAATTCTCTTTCCACTCGTCGTCTGCTTTTTAAAACAAAGAAAGGAGGATGGTTAATATGCGGAAACAGCAGGAAACTGTGTATTTGTGCAGTGTGTGCATCTCAAATGATTACGTCTGATTTGAAGCTTGCGACATCGACCAGATTGAACATTTCATTCCGACTGAAACAAAAGGTGTGTTTGTAAACGCGCTGTTCAAAATGCTGCTTCAGGAACCAGCTCACAAGGTGCATTTCTTCATCCTACAGGACTGGATGAAGTGCTAGATGACCTGAAGGACAGCAGGGAGGTCCAGCATCTTTCTTCTTCTTAATGTAATCAAATCTCTCATAGTCACAGACAGCCACAGTCACACAGACAGTCAAACACACATCCCAGTGCTCTTTTAATCCATTCAGTCTGGGATACTTACAACATGCCAATAACATCTGAGAACTGGGACAAACCATTTTATACAACTAAATCATAAGGAATGTTTTTTAGTGAATTTGACACCCTATCAAGTCATTGCTCTGTTGATTTGAGTATTCCAGCTTGCTCAACATAAAAGTTACAGGCTATATGTGCAGCCACAAGCTTAATTCCTTTAGGAGGCTCTTGAGGCATGGAAATTACACACATCAACTTTAACACCAACTTGTCAAGTAGCCGTGTTTTGCACAGCCCTAGTGTTCTTATGCTGAGGGTATGTTGTAATATCAGAATTGCATTGTTTTCTTCCTTCACGAGACCTTGTTTTTGGTGGGAGTGTTACACTGGAGTATGAAGGGAATGTGTGGAGAAATGTCCCTCCTCAACTCCTCCCCCAAAACACAGACACACGACTCGGATCGGGCAGCTGGAATGCATCCCCGGAGAGCAGACACACACACACACACACACACACACCCTCCTCAGGAATGTGTGTCCATTCCCTGCTCAGCTTCTGAACACAGCGGAGCTCATCACACTGGGATTCAGAGCAGATTTGGGACCGTGTTCTTAGGTGAACCTAAGGAAATGACCATCGGCTCATATCGAGGACTACAGGACTTAAAAGTGGATGAATGAATAACAAGATGGATATATTATGTGATGAACTGTAGCCTTCAGTCTGTCAAACCAGGAATTTATAGGACTTATTATTAATATGGCTCACAATGACAACATTTAGAGCTGCTTTAATTAATAAATGAATACTTTTGTGTCATTTTTGTCATGTTTGCAGTGAAATATACTAATAATCTGGAAAATATAAAATGTACAATATTTTTTTATTGAAACCAAAAAAAAAAATGTATCCAAAAACTGAAACAGAAAATCAAGTTTATTTAATAATCAATCAATTAATCAAATTTATTGAAGAATCAACTCACAATTCAAATAAAAACTGAGCTGTATAAAAACATTGCATTTTCACATGAGGCTGTTTTTATTTCTTGACGTTTTCTGAAGACATTTAACATGCAAACTTGCTAATAATACTAAATCATGATCATAAAACATCAATTATGACAAGAAACATTGGTGTAGTTTTATGTTATATTTTAGTTTCTGACCGATGCCTGGTTCCTGTTTTTATCGATTCTGCGTGATGTGGACGAGGGACTTCTTCTTTGGCATAACAGCAGTTTCTGTTTCTTCTGGCATCTACACTTTTATATTTTCTTCTGTCAGTGTTGGCTCAACCTCATTGAGAAAGATTGTGCTATATTATACAGTAGCTCAAATCCCATATAGCTCAGCATTCCTCCACTTCACCGAGGTGTTTTCCCACAGCTGGGGGTTTTTTCTTGGGTTAACCGAGTTAACAATTTGGCTTTTTAAACATTTTTCTTATTTCTTTAAAACAATATTTGTCTTTTACATAGCCCTGACCTCACGTAGAGGACTCATATGCTTGATTTCTCTCTCTCTGATGTGGATTTGAGTTCTGATTTGATTTGTACAGAATTACAGTGGACATGTACGAGTGATCGTGTGATGCTCTGCCTTTGCCTTTGCCTTACTTGACTCTCAATTAAAATAGATTTTTAAGTAAAAGTGAAAAAGGACTTACTTTGTTCCTTGTTTCTGATAAAATCTGCGAGTGAAATCCCCCTCTAACAGGGAAGTTCAGCCTCTCGGTGTTTTTTTCTCATGCAATAATTGCATCAACAACAGAAAAAATGTAAAACAAAAAAAAAAACTATATTTGGCATAGCATTTTATTAAACTTAGTACGTAAACTTGTGTTAGTATTTAGATACTAAACAGGGTAAACTGTAACTGTTTTCTGAAAGTTGTTTCGTGTTACTTTGACACTGTCCTGCAATCTGTTTCAAAATGCAGTTGCTCAATAGCTAAAGTTGTTCATTAGACTTCATCCTGGATAACGTCAGCCTGGAAGCAGTGTTGAGAGTTTGTGTGTGTTTTGCAGGTGTAGCAGTGTCCCGTAGTGTCAGTCATGGTGGCGCTGTCGCTGAAGATCGGGGTGGGGAACGTGGTGAAGACCATGCAGTTCGAGCCCTCCACCGTGGTGTACGACGCCTGTCGAATGATCAGAGAGAGAGTCCCAGAAGCACAGCTCGGCCAGCGTGAGTCCACCAGCAGACACCTGACCACATCTCACATGCACTGGACGCTTTCATCTGGATCGCACTGCTATTAAACATTTGATGCTCATGTCAGATTGAACAACGGTCAAATTAAAAGCACAATTAAAAACATATTTTAGATTTCCACTTAATTAAATGAAAAATTATTGATTTTAACAGTAATAAAAAAACACATACTCTGTGACTGATACAAGTATCGTCATATAATATAAATTGTTTGATCACAGTTTGGAAATCGGTTTCCTTTAACTGAATTTCAAGATCTGCGATTAAATTACCCATCGTCCCTCTTATTAAAGCTGTTAATGTCATGCAAAAATTATATTCTATCTCCAGTTAAACAATTTTTATATTGTACAGAATGTATCATTGAGCTGAATCCACCGTCACTCATCACATATCGCCATCAAAAACTGATTAACTTAGAAAACTTTCATCACATGCTGTGCCGTCGTGTCACATCTGATGTTACACTGGATGCATGTTATCTGTAGGGGGTTTTCTGTTAGTTTTATTGCACATACATTTTGGCTTTAAATACGATCAGTTAATCATTCACTGTAAATCTTCCTCTCTCCCACATTTCATAAAAACTTCTCAATACATAGCCTACAGCTGTCATGGGCAGCAACACTAGTCAAATTATCCATATTTGGCTAAAGTCCCAGAATAATATCTCTGATTTTGGTTTCTCTTTTTAGTGTTTGTTCCACCCAAATTCTCTTCCTTCCAAAGAGGGAAGAGAGAAAAAATACCAGAGAAGCCAAAACCTAAATCTAGTTTGTGCTGCGGCGCTATAATGGGCCTGTATCAGGGAGCGGCTGGGTCCCAGGTGTTATGTAATAGTCCTCAGTTCTGCTCTACATACTTGTCTTAACCTGCGAGTCATTCGTCTGTTTGACAGACTGCTTTCGTCCCAAACTCAGCAGCTTATGTAGAATGTATAGCAGCCTTAAAGGAACACTACACTATTTTTGAAAATAGGCTAATTTTCCAACTCCCCTAGAGTTAAACAGTTGAGTTTTACCATTTTTGAATCCGTTCAGCTGATCTCCGGGTCTGACAGTCTTATTAGGTTGTAAAACGCAATCTGAGCACCCACTAACTCTTCTGTGTTCTTGCAGCCAGTGACTATGGCTTGTTCCTGTCAGACGAGGACCCAAAGAAAGGCATTTGGTTAGAGGCAGGCAAAGCCCTGGACTACTACATGCTGAGAAATGGAGTGAGTCTGGAATATTTCAAATAAAAATGTCAAGGAAAGTAATTCAAGTAAAATACCACATACAATAATGTTCCTTGTAAGTTCAGTCTCTATAAAATGTTTCCTTGTCTAGTAATCAGAAATAAAAAATCAAAATTGTGAAATGTATGTCCATTGTTTCTATATTTGCATTGTGATTGACTTGAGAAAAATTACATTTTAAGTAAGGGTCTGTTTTTATGTACTATCAGGTTAATATAATAGATTTCAGATTGTTCCCATTAACTTTTTTTATTTTATTTGACCGATGCTCCAAAGTAATTTACAGTTACATTTTATCAGTCGGTACACTGGCAATCAACACTTTAACTTAATATTTCAAATATTTCAAACATATTTAAGATAAAGTAGACAACACTAGTGTACATAATATGCTGGGTTTATAAAGGATATTTCATAAGAACATATATTTTTTTAGGACACTCTGGAGTACAAAAAGAAACAGAGGCCCCTGAAGATCCGCATGTTGGATGGAACTGTTAAAACAGTCATGGTGGATGACTCAAAAATCGTCAGTGACATGCTAATGACCATCTGTGCCAGAATAGGTAAGTTAGTGTCCATATGAGGAGTGAAACTCCATTCTCCATATTTTTATGCCAGATCTCTCCTGGTTTATATTATACATGGATAACAGGTCTTACCAAGTCAGCTGGATTATCTCACTGTACTCACTGAGTGATCTAACCACTGGGGTACCACAGGGTTCAGTGATCGGACCGCTGTTTTTATTTACACCATATCACATAAGATAGTCTTCCAGTCACATAGGTCCTGTTTTCACTTGGTATTAAAATATTTTTGGTGATCCAATAAGAAGTGGTCAGTGCTAAATATAGGTGGAAACGGTCTAAAAGATTTGTGATCATAACTAAAGCTACATTTGAATTTAGTCAGAGAGTTTTAAGATTCTAAATGCATGTCTGCAACGACCCTTAATGGAGGTCTGTAAAGTTATGCTTAGAGGTTTACTTGAATTATTATGAGCACTGAGAAGCAGTTTGAATGCAATGAGAGAGTAAAAACACTTTTGGTTTCTCAGGCATCACAAACTCTGACGAGTACTCACTGGTGCGTGACGTGGGAGAGGAAAAGAAAGAAGAGACCATGGGGACACTGAAAAGAGACAAGACCCTACTGAGGGATGACAAAAAAATGGAGAAACTCAAACAGAAACTTCACACAGATGATGAGTGTATGTTGCATTAGCAGTTCTTCAAAACAATACATGCAGTATATTCTAAACCTGTTCACTGTAAGGAAGTATGGGAAGTTAATGGTGACCAAATCTCATGTATAATCTCATGTATTCTAGATTCTTGTTGACTGAATTTCTTTACTGTGCACTCTGAAAAATCCATTGCAAATCCATAGAATTATAGTTTTGGTTTGGCAAAGATCATGAGGAACAAGAAATCAGTCAAGTGTGTTCAAACATTCACGTTTGGATGATTTTTGGAATCTAGCTGAATTTACTGATGTCAAAGCTGTATTTGAACGTATTTTCAGTGAATTGGTTGGATCATGGGCGGACGCTGCGAGAGCAGGGGGTCGAGGAGACTGAGATGCTGCTTCTCAGGAGAAAGTTCTTCTATTCGGACCAGAATGTGGATTCCAGGGACCCAGTACAGCTCAACCTGCTCTATGTGCAGGTAAACACCACAGAAGTTCATAATCATGTCCTAACGTCATTTGTAAAGTGAATGATAGCTATACACAGTGTTGGAAGGAAATTAGGGAGAGCTTGTTTCTCTTTGGATCAGTGCTGAGGGTTTTTGTCCTGAGGGACAGGGCATTCTGTCAATTACCTGATTTCTATTTCTGTGGCATTGTGAAGGGGAAGCCACGCTCATTTTGAAATCTCATTGGCCTAAAAACACACTCTATGTAACTATGTTAAATATCAAATATGGTCTGATTGGCTGTAGCTGTGATGCTTTGTGCTTCTTGTTCACTTCTGGTGTAGACACAAACGTATCATGGCGTGTCTGCTAACTTTATTTGTATCCCAGGCCCGTGATGACATCCTGAACGGCTCCCACCCGGTCTCCTTCGATAAGGCCTGTGAGTTCGCCGGATACCAGTGCCAGATCCAGTTCGGAGACCACAATGAGTCGAAACACAAACCTGGATTCCTCGAGTGAGTGAGATCAGCGCATTTCTGTTACTCCTTCTGTATTGGTTTAGTGGCATATCATTTTTTTTATTTGGGTTGTTATAATATATGAAAACATTCAATCACCTCATTGTTTGGTAGTTAATGCCACCAGAAATCTGCATTTCTCAAACTGCATGAGAACAGAAACACAGGCCTTAAAATGACAACATTTGTCTACATTTACATCCGTTGTCAAGTTTACTATTGAGGAAGAGAAAATTACTTCGCTATAATCGTCTTTGCTAACACATCCTTGACGAGATGACCAGTGTTTTTATGAATGACAGTGCTTCATTTGTTCCCAGCACAAGCTACTGCTAAAATCATCAGTCCAGATTGCTTTAATTCTCAAAACATTCATTAAAAGAAATCACTTCCTGTCTGTCTCATCCAGTTTGAAAGAATTCTTGCCCAAAGAGTACATCAAGAACAAGGGCGAGAAGAGGATCTTCCAGGTAAGGTTATGCAGGTTATGTGTAATTCAATATTTTTCATACCGCTGTATGAATCATAATTTAATGATAAACCCTTCTCTTTAAGGCACACAAAAACTGCCAAAACATGACCGAGATTGAGGCCAAAGTCAGCTACGTCAAACTAGCCAGATCTCTGAAAACCTATGGAGTGTCCTTCTTCTTAGTCAAGGTAACATCTCATACCATATCTGAGCTCTAATAGTAATGCTTTCTGGTGTCAATGCTGATGGTTATTCTCTTTACAGGAAAAAATGAAAGGAAAGAACAAGCTTGTGCCGCGTCTGTTGGGCATCACTAAAGAGTGTGTGATGAGAGTGGATGAGAAGACCAAAGAAGTGATACAGGAGTGGAGTCTGACCAACATCAAACGCTGGGCGGCTTCTCCCAAGAGCTTCACCCTGGTACACACACACTCCTATAAACACACACACACTGTTACGATCATAACTCACACATGGCACTGTGATTGTGATGTGTGCTAACCGTGGAATAGTTTGTGTGTCACAATTCTGTAAATACTTGCTGGTTTGTTTAACCACCTCATGGATCGTTTAGGTTGAAAAATGTTCACCCAAAAATGACAATTCAGTCATATTTTCAATAATATTCCATCATTTATGTCCTTCTTTGAAAGTCCACATAACCAAAATGTTAAAGTTTCAAAAAGCCCTGAAAGAAATCCTAAAAACGGTCCAGAAGTCGTTGGAGTCGGAGCGTGGTGTGCTGTAATAGTTTTGTGATGTTGCCCTGGCAGGGAGTTTATTATTATTATGATGACTTTACTTCATTTTTACCTTATGATTCAGATCAGCGTCCACAGGAAGTTTGATCCCTGTTCAGATCATATTTTTAGCTCTGACATCAAGCTTGTGTATTTGACGTGGGTTTCACTTTATTTATGAACTCTGAAAAGAACAGATTTCCAAACTTTTGTCAGCTGACCCCCTTTGAACTGAATTATTCACTGTTAATATTTCCTTAAATAAATGTTTATAGATCGCTGATGCCAGTTCATAGGCACAAAATAAACAAGTAATATATCTTGTGTTTTTATTTTTTCAATCAAAATTAAATGCATTTATTTTTGTCTCTCAATGTACTCAATGTTTTTTTTTTTCTTGCTGCACTGATTTCTCAAATTTAGTGAATTAGGTTGGATCTATTCCATCCATGCTTTGTAATTTCACCATGAATATTAAACAAATGAAGTAAAAGGATTAATTATGACAATAATTTGACAATATTTGCTCATTTTTTACAGCCTTGTGCATGAATTCCCCGCTTCACTATTAACTTTAAATGACTTTATCTTCTAAGCAGTTGTTTTACTGTTGGGTGTTTTATAGTTTGTCGTATTAGTGACACGTTTTAAGTGTCATGTCATGTGTTTAATCTTTCTTCTTCAGGACTTTGGAGACTATCAGGATGGTTACTACTCTGTTCAGACCACTGAAGGAGAGCAGATCGCACAACTCATCGCTGGTTACATCGACATCATTCTCAAAAAGGTGACATGCCACGACCAATCTGATTGTTCAAATTAAATAAATCGTGTGAAGCCTGACACTTACTTTTGATTTCATGTATTTATTGGACTCGCAAGACTAGAAGGGTTTCTGAGTTTATTCAGCGTCTGACGGATAATACACACAAAACTGGAAACTGGCTGTCAT
Source organism: Carassius gibelio (assembly GCF_023724105.1). Classification (NCBI taxonomy): domain Eukaryota; kingdom Metazoa; phylum Chordata; class Actinopteri; order Cypriniformes; family Cyprinidae; genus Carassius; species Carassius gibelio. The sequence continues at coordinate 17,840,709 of NC_068380.1, read as the reverse complement.
TACACAACTTCTAGGAGTAAGAGCACACAGGTTTATGTACAAGTTTACACCGTACCAGGTTAATACAAGTGCAGGGGTCAGACATCCGATCGTTTTCTTCAGTTTAATCAGTGTTTTCTTATCAAACCATTTGCAGAGACTGATCCAGTGTTATTGCCAAACTAATTATTGTGGTATGAACTATTTTAAGGCCTTAAGAAATCCCTTAGTGACTAAACCTTTTCAGTTACTTCTGAAGGGTTGTTACAGTAAGTCAACTTGACTGAAGCAGCTTCACAGAAAGTCATGTTGTTCATATTTATAACACCTTAATCATAATCTTGATTCGTGAGTTGTGTAATACAGTTACATGTGATGATACAGGCGGTCAATGATTAGAGACTTGCTGTATATTATATATTATATATCGGCCTACTTGAGTGTATCTGTAGATAGAGTTGAACATAATATATATATATATATATATATAAAACTATATATATAGAGCTATGTGAGAATACATTTAGTGATGAGATAAATAATCACATGACCGAGATCTGCAGGGTAGTATAAGTGTACTGTATTTATGCAGATAAAGTAGTATGTGTTATATCCTACTTTTAAAATATTGCCTGGTAGTGGTGATATGGTTTACATTTTTCAGAGATATAAGATTAAAACTGTTGAGATGCACTTAAAGTGAGCGTATGTGCGTGTTTCAGGGTACGGTTGGACGTACTTATAGTAGCTGTTTAATTTGTAATCATTTATTAATGTTTTAATTAATTGAGTTATGAGTTTGTTATGTGTTGATATATTGATAATTATGAAACACATCAACTGGCCACTGCCCAAAGTAATGGTGCATTGATTTACATGTCTCTGTCGGTTTAAGTGGGCATCTCCTGGACAGAATCAGCTACATCCAGACTTTATACTGGTACAAAGGTTTGAGACGCACATTATCTGCAACCGCAGCCAATCCTAATGGGCCTTTCATTAGAAACACTCCCTTCAAAACCATTAAGCTGCTCGTTTCCCAATAGTCCTGTGGTCTGTAGATGCTGATGATGTTCTTAGGATTGATGGAGCTCTGTTATTAAGCAGGTCTTATTCTTGTCATCCCAGTCTGATTGCTACTGGTTGTGTAATGCGTCTGTGTGAAGTTTCTGCTGCTGGTTCTCTGTGGCGTGAGGAATTTCTCAACAAACCTTCATGTTCGAGCGGTCGAAGTATCTTTCCCTAACTCACTGCTTCTGGAAACCCCTTTATCTGCAGAAAAAGAGCAAAGATCACTTCGGCCAGGAGGGCGATGAGGAATCAACCATGTTGGAGGACTCCGTGGCTCCCAAAAAGTGAGCCTCTTTTGATAGTTCAGTAAAATGACAGAAGTCTCAGTCGGGGCATCAGGCCTGAAGGTAACCTGCAAGGTGTCATGCTTCAGGTCAACAGTTCTCCAGCAGCAGTTTAATACGATGGGGAGGGTGGAGACGGGCTCCGTCGCCCTGCCGGCCATCATCCGCTCTGGTGCCGGAGGTCCGGAGAGCTTCCAGATGGGCTCCATGCCACAGGCCAAACAGCAAACCACCACAGGACAGATGCACCGAGGACACATGCCCCCTCTGGTCAGATGTACACATGCACACACACACACAGCTTGGTCTGTTTGGGCCGTGCTGTGAGCTGTCGGTGTTCTCTGTATCTTGCAGACGTCAGCTCAGCAGGCGTTGACCGGCACCATTAACTCCAGTATGCAGGCGGTGCAGGCGGTGCAGGCCACCCTCAATGAGTTTGATGCCCTGCCTCCTCTGGGCACTGATGCGGTGAGATGCATTATACACACACGTATATGTATTGGGTTAGTTTTGACCCAGGTGAAAAATAACTATGTCTTTTTTCAAAATGCATTAAACCACATCTCTCTCTGATGTTTAGGCGTCTCAAGCATGGAGGAAGAACAAAATGGACGAGTCCAAACATGAGATTCACTCTCAGGTGGACGCCATCACTGCAGGAACGGCCTCCATGGTCAATCTGACTGCAGGTGACCCAGCGGAGACCGATTACACGGCTGTGGGCTGTGCGGTCACCACCATCTCCTCCAACCTGACCGAGATGTCTAAGGGGGTCAGACTGCTGGCGGCGCTGATGGAGGACGAGGGAGGAAACGGCCAGCAGCTGCTGGGAGCCGCCAAGAACCTGGCGTGTGCGGTGTCTGATATGCTGAAGACCGCTCAGCCCGGCAGTACTGAGGTATTAGCGCTAACGCTCAGAGAACACAAGGCATTGAGGGTTGATCGGGTGGATTCAGTAAGTGAGACTGGGGATCGTAAGGAGTTCAGTGGTTGGGTTTTGGGAAATGATTCTGCTTCCCCTAAAGGTTTTCTGAAGAAATGAAAACCCAAACCCTAAACAGACACTACCATTCAAACGTTTGGGGTCCATAAAATAAGACCACTCCTAAGAGCCACATCTCTTAGGCTCATCAGGCCTGCATTTATTTGATCTGAAATAAAAAAAATTTAGTGAAATATTAAACTATTTGAAGTAGAGGATTTCTATTTGAGTATAATTTATTTCTGTGACGCGCAGCTGTATTTTCAGCATCATCTGATCCTTCAGAAATCATTCTTCATATCATTCTTCATTGTTGCTGCTTATTATTCATGTGGAAACCATGACTCCTTTTTTTTTGAGGATTCTTTAATAAACAGAAAGTTTAAACGAACAGCATTTATTTGAAATGGAAATATTTGTAACATTCTAAATGTGTACTCCATCTTTTGATCAGTTTAGTGAATCCGTGCTTTAATTAAAATTGCTTTAAAGTAGTGTAGTTAAAACTTTACCACTATTTTTTATTTATTTATTTTTTTTGCTGTCTTGCACGCATTGCATTGTCCTGTCTCTCTAAACCTGTATGTTCTGTGTGTCTTCAGCCGCGGCAGATCCTCCTGCAGGCCGCGGGTAACGTGGGTCAGACCAGCGGTGAACTCCTGCAGCAGATCGGAGAGTCCGACGCCGACCAGCAGTTCCAGGTGTGACACACACACACACACACACACACACACACACACTGACCTGTGTTCTCATCAGTCTGGAGGTACAGCAGTGTTCACACACTCCAGACAGACACGCTGGAGTCAAATGCTGGTAACAACACATAGAAAGAACAATCACTATTCACCAGCCAATCAAACGAATGAAGCCGGGATCATTATAAATCAGTGCTTTATTGATCACTGATCACTCATATAGTCACTCTGAGACTGTCAGATCATGGTGATGGGTCTCTATAATCTCTATAATAATAAATCCTTTCATTATGAAACACCATTTCTCTGCATGATAGAGTTCATCATTTAATCACAATTCTCTCTATTCTATCTTTGCATATTTATATATGAATATTTAGTGAGATTAGGAGGAGCTTCTTGTTGTAGAAAGCATTTATCCTGCATATTTTCAATCATGAATGTCTATACATATATTCCTTGAAAGAGAAACTTTTTCCCCAGTGTTTAGAAGTACATTAGTCTACAGTTATTGCTGTTAAAGCACATGAGCATGATTGTGTTTTCCTGATGACAGACGTACAGTATGTGTGTGCTCGTGGATCTTACAGCTGTAACAGTTGAAATGGTTCTGAAGGTTTTGTCTGTTCTAATGTGATAATATTCAAAACAAGCCGTCTGTGTTTGGTTGAGAACGTCTTATCACCCTTTACACAGCCGAACTGAAGGGGAAGTTTGCTGCTACAGTCGAGTGTGCGTGTCCTTTTTTGGACAGAACGCTTATCAGAACAAGTTTAACGCATTGGTAACGTGAAGTTTAACGGATATCATACTGAGCAGGACATTTCTAGTGCCGCCCTGCCCTTTATGTTCAGTGCTTGTTCTCTGAAGCGTTTCTAGTGCTTCTAGCGCTGTATCTGACAGCTTTACACTTCCTCTCTGACTCATTCTCAAAGTTTTTTCTGCAGAGTATTTATTAGCAACAAATTAATTAATGTTTTTTTTATTTATTTATATTAGCTTGAATTTGTTGTGTATGTGATTTTCTTCCATATTTTATGATGGCAAAATTAGAGCGCAAATTCATGCAAAGTCATTAGAAAATTAAAATGAGACATGCAATTTTTCATGTACAACAAAGGACATGACTACTGTTTTGAACTCTCTAGCAGAGATCACTATGCACTTAACCAATATAACATAAATCATCTGCCTTTACTCATGCAAGATCCAGTGCGAGCTGTCTTTAAAGGGGTCATTCTGAAATTAATTAACTTTTTTACTCACATTGTTGCTAATAATATGTGTAATTTTAATAATATGCTACAAAAACTGTTAAATTAGAAAAATGCAAAAGTGTCTATGATTTATGATATGTGACCCATGACCACAAGACCAGTCAGAAGGGTCAATTTGATAGTATAAATGAGATTGATACATCATAAATAATCTTTCCATTGATGTATGGTTTGTTTTGATAGGACAATATTTGTCTGAGAAAAATCTAAATATCGAGAAAATCATCTTTAAAGTTGTCCAAATGAAGTTCTTAGCCATGCATATTACTAATGATAATATACATTTGATATATTTATGGTAGGAGATTTACAAAATATGACCTTTACTTAATACCCTAAAGAAAAAGGGATAATTTTGACTAGGGCTGTGCGATTAATCAGAATCGGAATAAAATCGCGATTTGAGCGTGCACGATTTCTAAATCGCTTTATAGCACGACCTTCCGCTGCTTTTTTAACAGAGCAAAGAGATCTTCGTGTGAGTGGAAAGATTCGCGCTCGTGCATTATTTTAATGTGCTTTCGCGTTAAAATAACGCACTCTCGCTGCTGCTTCTGAACCGCGTACACATAACTTACTGTATACGCACTGCAGACGGAGTACGTGTGAACCTGTATAATGTATAACAAATCTATTTCAACACCTGAGGCACCGCTACAGTGAGCTCTATCACCAATGCATGGCAAAAAAGAAGAAAAATCCCTGGACACGGGTTTTATTTTATTTTATTATTAATATTCTTTTTTGCCGTATAGACATTTTGTTTGACATCTTTACTCAGTGATTATTTTGACTTACGTCGGTTCTAGAGACATGTTACAACTTTTTGATAGAGCTCTCATCGGTTTTCTTTTGGAAATATGTTTCAAATTTATACTAAATGCATTTATGCATTAAAGCATGTCTGTGTTTGTCAAAAACGTGATTAAGATCGAAATCGCTAAATTGATCAAAAAAATCATTATAGGTTTTTTTTTGTCCATATTGCACAGCCCTAATTTTGACCCATACAATGTATTTTTGCCTGCTGCTACAAATATACCCCAGTATATACACATACTATATATGTCTAATTAAGTTAACTAACTTGTTTATGTATCTGTGTGTGTGTGTGTGTGTGTGCAGGACATGTTGATGCAGTTGGCGAAGGCTGTGGCTAATGCAGCGGCGGCTCTGGTGTTAAAGGCCAAGAATGTGGCTCAGAAATCAGAGGATTCAGCTCAACAGAACCGAGTGATCGCTGCTGCCACGCAGTGCGCCCTGTCCACGTCACAGCTGGTGGCCTGCACACGAGTGAGCGTTCACACCCTCTCGTCCACAGACGGACTCGCTGACCTCCGCTGATGCTCCTGCGTGTGTTTTCTCTGTTTCAGGTGGTGGCTCCCACCATCAGCTCACCTGTGTGTCAGGAGCAGCTGGTGGAGGCCGGGAAGCTGGTGGCTAAGTCTGTGGAGGGCTGTGTGGAGGCGTCACAGGGGGCGACCAATGACGAGCAGCTGCTCCGACAGGTGGGCGTGGCTGCCACCGGTGTCAGTCAGGCTCTTAATGAGCTGCTGCAGCACATCAGACAGTACGCCAGCGCAGGACAGCCAATCGGACGGCACGGAGCCGCCACTGACCGCATCCTGGACGTGACGGATAACATCTTCAGCTCCATGGGGGACGCAGGTACTAGGAGCATGTTTGAGCTGTTTCTTCATTGTCTGCCCGTATATCAGCTACCCTAGTGCTCCAGACAGGAAGTGAAAGTGTTTAGGAGTTTTTATTCATTTTAAATAATTTTTATTCATTTTGAGGAATATTAAATGAGTAAATGCATGTTCACGCAGCGCACACAACACCTCTGCACTCACTCCTGATTTCTCTCAACTTCAGTCAATACATGAGAACATTGCTGTTACTTGTTTGAAAAAGACACTTGGATATTTTGTTGTTTTGTTGTAAATTAAAAAGTAATGCGTTACTTTACTAGTTATTTGGAAAAAGTAATCTGGTTACGTTACTTTTGTTGCTTTTAATGTATTACCCCATCACTACAGATATCAAAACAGAAACGATGATGTGCAGAGACTTGAGCTAAATTCACATTTAAAAGACTTTGGATGTTGACGTATGTATAAATCAGACTCGTGCACAGATGTGTTCCTCTCTGTGTTCAGGGGAGATGGTGCGACAGGCTCGGATCCTGGCTCAGGCCACCTCAGATTTGGTCAATGCTATCAAGGCCGACGCGGAGGGCGAGACTGACCTGGAGAACTCCCGTAAACTCCTGTCTGCGGCCAAACTCCTGGCTGACGCCACGGCCAGGATGGTGGAAGCTGCCAAGGTGGGACAGAAGACGCCTCAGAGTGTGTTTTAGTTATGTGCTCAGAGCTGAAGTGTGTGTGTGTGTGTGTCGGCAGGGTGCGGCTGCTAACCCGGACAGTGAGGAGCAGCAGCAGAAGCTGCGTGAAGCTGCCGAGGGCCTGCGCATGGCCACCAACGCTGCAGCTCAGAACGCCATCAAGAAGAGACTCGTCAACAAACTGGAGGTGAGGACTGGAGCACACGAGGCCGAACCTCCAGGAACACTGAGATGTGATGACACTCTTTTGAAAAGAATGAATTCTAGAGGTGTTCTCTTCTCTGCCTTATTTGGGTAAAGTTATGTTTTATAGCTCATGGAGTAAAATCTCGCCAAAGGCTCCAGTGAAAAAGATTTATGGCGTTTTTAAAGACTGCAGTGTTTGCAGATTCATAAGTGACTTGTTGCTACTTGTGAGAAAGACAACAGGCTTCGCGAACTCCACATACCTCTGTTTGATACTGTTTCAGCTTGTTCCTAATCGGCAGTAAAAAGAACCCAGTTCAGGATTCGTTTTTGTGATATCTGTCCGTCTGTCTCTAACTGGCCAAAATACCCCAGTGTCTTTCCAGAAGACTCACGTAGCCCTAGCAGCTAGCTAGAACTTGCCCAACTCTAACAACCACTAAATACAGAGCTTAACAATGTCTAATAACCAACAGCCAGACAGAACTACATCACAACACCTAGAAACCAAGATAAAGACCCTAACAAACAAGACAGAGACTATTTAAAACATTAAGAAGTTGAATTTATTCTAAAATTTTGCCTAGTAGTGGATACATACAAGACGGTTCGCTCATTTTACTATGAATGAGGGGAAACGCAGTGTGCAGTGTGGCAGAATGAGTCCCGCTTTTACAAATAAAAGATCCAAGTGGCCAGTTTAAGGATGAGAAACCACATAAATGGCTCAGATTGTATTAAACGAGCAGTTTTGGGGATTTCAGAGTTTCATGATTCAGGTAGATGGAGTTTGTGTCTTGTATTAGCAGCTGTAGGTGGCTCTATCTGTGGTTTTCTGATATATATGTTTGTGTCGTATGTGTTTGTCAGAACGCAGCGAAGCAGGCCGCGGCGGCTGCCACTCAGACTATCGCTGCGGCGCAGCAAGCTTCCTCCTCCAACAAGAACCCTGCGGCCCAGCAACAGCTCGTGCAGAGCTGCAAGGTGGGCGCCGTGGCAACAGCCACTTCCTGTTTGCGTCAGGTTAAAACCAGTTCACATGAGTGCTGTGTTTGGGAATGACTGATGCGAGCAGACATGAAACATAAAGCATCACTCTGTGGATGAAAAGCACTTAACACTTGTTTTTGAGAGTTTTCCCGCTTCCGGAATGTTCTGATTGTTATATGATGAGTGTAAAGCTGAACATGAACACATGTTGTTGTGGTTTTCAGGGGGTGGCGGATCAGATCCCTCAGCTGGTTCAGGGTGTGAGAGGGAGCAAGGCTCAGCCCGACAGCCCCAGCGCACAGCTCGCCCTGATCGGAGCCAGTCAGAACTTCCTGCAGGTCCTCTCACTCTTCTGACCTTGTGTCTCACAGAGCAAATCTGCTTCATGGAGCTCATGGTGTGTGTTCTCTTCTTCAGCCCGGAGCCAAAATGGTGACCGCGGCCAAGGCGACGGTTCCCACCATCAGTGACCAGGCGTCTGCCATGCAGCTCAGTCAGGCCTCCAAGAACCTGGCCAGTGCCCTCGCTGAGCTGCGCACGGCCGCACAGAAGGTGCCTTCTCAGCATCAGTCACTTGTGTTTGATTCTACAGCACCAGAGCATCACTGCTGTGCTTATATATAGAAAGTGAGTGAACATGTGGCTGTATTGAGATGAGTTTCTCATGGTTGTCTGTCTCTGTCTGACTCAGGCTCAGGAGGCGTGTGGTCCTCTGGAGATTGATAACGCTCTCACAATGGTACGGGGGCTGGAGAGGGACATGCAGGAAGCCAAAGCTTCAGCTGCTGAAGGCAAACTCAAACCCCTGCCTGGAGAAACGGTGAGTGTGTCACAGTACACGCACTGAACAGCCAAGAAGTGTCCAGCACACATGCACACTCATTCACTACTGTTCAAAATCATCCCAGGATGCACCTGAGAAAATACATAACACTACATAATTTCAAAACCACGCTCTGTCTTGTTACATTGTTTTTTTGCAATGACTCTAATCTGAAAATAGCTAATTTTCACATTCCTCATTAAAGACCTGCAGCATCTTTCCTCGACTTTTTTTCTTAATAATAATTTTTATATTTTTATATAAAGCATTCAAGTAAGAAAAACAAATAATGAAATGTAAAAATCCCTTTCAAGGAAGTCTGTTCATTAAAATTGGCTAAAAAAAAAAAAATCTTTTTTTTTTTTGGCCTGTATCTTAAAATTAGGCTATATGCATTCACACTCACTTTACCAGCACAGGTCACATATATGTAGTGATAGCACATTCGAAAATAGTATGGTTATCTTTAATCCATTAAAACCTGTTAACCTGAAACGCACTGAACTCTCTTTGTTTGCACGTGTCAATGTTTACGAATAGATTAAATGAAACGGGACAAAATTCATCAATACGAACTATATATCATTATAAAGGTCTAAGCCGAGCATTGATGACAGATCACTGTTTGTCTATGGAAAGCATGTATTTGCTATATTTGTATAAGAAGTACAAAATTATTTAAAAAATCAAAACATGAGTAATCCAAACGCAGTACATACCAGATCCGTCGTAATAATGAGTCATAAACACATCCACAGCGCGAAATCCTGGTATAGATGGAAAGGTAAGGGTCCACTGAGCGACATACTGTGCACTTTTAGTCCAACGAAGCAATAGCGCTCTAATATGGACGGTAATTCCTTTGTGTAATGTTGTCTCATTTCTTTGGGGACAGGATTGTTTGTATCTGTTATAGAATAAACTACGCTCAAAATACTACGTCACTTTAGTAAAGAAATTAAGAAATTCTTTAAAGAAATACAACTTTTCATACATTTCACAGAATGTATCAACACTACATCCAATGTCATCTGAACAAATGGAAGAGAAGAGAGAGAAAAAAGTTGACAATGACTGTTAAAAGATAAAGCTAGCAATCTCAGGATGTACTGTAATTGGCATTCATAGTTTTTTTTTTTCTTATTTAAATGTATTACTCAAATTATGAATTAATAATAATATTAATTATTATTATTAAATTGTATTTTTCTAGTACTCAAATCAATTATATAATGTCTAAGATTCTGTTTATTGTCTTATAATCAAAAAATAAAGTTGCAGTGCAATGTTTAATGACTAACGTACAGTTGGTAAATATTTACATGGGGGTGGGCTAGACATAATATCAGAAAAATGGTTGCAGGAATCTCATTTGTCATGTTTCATCGTTGCTCCAGGACTGATTTCATGTATTTTTATATGAAACCAAAAAAATATTAGTGTGGTACAGTTTTTCTCAAGGCACTTCAGTGTCTATAACTTTTTATCTTTTTGAGCATTATCAAATCTGGATGATGGATAGTAAAGCCCAAAGGGTCTGCTTTCCAAAGAAACCAAACTGTGTGTGAAGTCAGGGGCTATTACAATTTTAAGTTACAGTAGGTCATTTTCAGCTGTGAGTCCCAAAAATGGGGGTGCAGGTTAACTAGAAACATCTTATAAATTCATTGGTCGAAAAGAGTTGCAATCCATTCTTAAAAAAGCTTGTCAGGCTTTATATAGATATAGTATTATTGAAACAATATCGCCTTGCAGTCAAACGGGTTAAGAACCATGGATATATTGTGCACTGTGGTTTTACACCCAATGTAATGTTAGTGAATACGGCTTTATTTTTTCAATTCTAAAAAGGTACATTGTGAATGAAAAGCAAGAAGTGTTCCTTCAGCTTGTGTTATTGATACATAGAGGCCTGTTTGAACATGCTTTATGAAATATGAAAATATGATTCCTTGTGTGTGTGTGTGTGTGTGTAGCTGGAGAAGTGTTCTCAGGATCTGGGCTCCAGCACTAAAGCCGTGAGCTCTGCTATCGCTCAGCTCCTCAGTGAAGCCACCCAAGGCAACGAGAACTACACAGGTAACCCATCAATCTCACATGCTTCAGAAGTTATGATCAAGCCCGTGTCCAATGGCATGTTATGCAGCGCCCACTGTCTCCCTGAATGCCTCCTAATGTCAGTTTGTGGATGGTTTCTGTGTGTTCTGCAGGTATGGCTGCTCGTGACGTGGCTCAGGCTCTGCGTTCGCTGGCTTCAGCTGCTCGTGGAGTGGCCGCCAACACCGAGGACCCTCAAGCGCGTAACGCCATGCTGGACTGCGCCGCCGATGCCATGGACAAATCTGCCAGCCTGATCGAGGAGACCAAGAGGGCCATAGCCAAACCAGGAGACCCTGACACCCAGCAGAGACTGGCCCAGGTTAAACCCAACCTCAGCTTGAACACATATGAGAATAGCTCAATAGAGTGGGGTTAAATTCAGTAAAGAAACCTCCCTTTTAATTGCTGATGGGAGATTGGTCTGCTGTAGGGTGAAGTGCCCATTATTCTGAAAAGAAAATTGTCTGTTGTGTTTCTATGATTAGCATAACTGGAGAAGCATCTAAAATGCTCTGCTGATGACTGGTGTGTGTGTGTGTGTGTGTGTGTGTGTGTGTGCAGGTAGCTAAGGCTGTGTCTCAGGCTCTGAACCGCTCTGTAAACTGTCTGCCGGGGCAGAGAGACGTGGATAATGCCATCAGAACCGTAGGAGAAGCCAGCAAGAAACTGCTGTCTAATAAAGTGAGTCCCCCCAAGCCATAAAGACACTCACAAAGTATTTTCCAGAATGCTATTTGCAATATCGTTGTCATCTGGATGGTCATGTGACTTACATCTAAAGTGCCTTATATAATGTAAGTAATGTCAGCTCATCAAACACACTTGGTTACACAAAAACTGTCCAGCTCTACAAGCCTGCTCGCATCAAGACACGTTTCTTGCCAATTGATGTGATAAACAGGTATGTACGATAAATGTGTCTGTTCAGACCAGAAAAACATTTACAGTTGCCAATCAGTGAGACTCAGGCTTATAGGGACACGCCAGTAGTCAATTGGTAGTACTCATAAACAGACTTTGTTTTGCAAAAAAAAAAAAAGTAAGAAGCAGAAGACGAATCTAGAACCATGTTTGATAAAGACAATAACAAATACAAAAAATATAAAAAGCTGTTTAAAATCCCATAAATACTGCTCGACTTCCTTTGATGGTGTCAGAAACACAACGCTGTACAGCTCTGCCGCTGCATTTCTGCTGTTTCATAAGTGCCACCTAGTGTCAGACAGTGGATTTGCATTTTTATTCCAAATATTGGTGAACAGGCTTTAACTTTTCTAAGTAGACCGCTTCAGTATCATAGTCTCCTCATCATCATACTCAAACCTAACTAAAGCTAGAGAGGGCTTTTAGGCTGAATTGAAATGTTTGTGAAATATAAGAAGGAAAACATAAGTCATGCAGCAGAACGTGAGTTTGGTGTCAGCGAGGAACTGACGTGAACAGGAAATGAATGTGAACCTACTACACGAGGTCATTTCAGCTCTCCAAATTGGAAACGTCAGCATTTCTTCTTCTTTTCTTTTCTTTTTTTGCCACTTTCCAGTAGAAGTACCAACTGCTTTGATAAAAATCATGTTGAAATAATGTGCATTCCAAAATTAAAAGCTATAATCAAACCCATTGGCAGTCAACCAAACATCCATCAGTCTATCCATTCGACTGCATGGCCTTAAAACCTCCAAACTTTAAACTATCTAGCCAGGTTTGTCTCTTTGTAATCTGGTTTCTCTCTTAGTGTTTACTTTGTCCCTGTTAGACATTACACTGAGCCGTGTTACAGTCACTGTTCCTGTTATAAACAGTGTCTCTGATCTTCAGTTCCCAGTGAGCGGGAAGAGTTTCCAGGAGGCTCAGGTGAATCTGAACGAGGCCGCAGTGGGACTGAACCAGTCAGCCAATGAACTGGTGCAGGCGTCACGCGGGACCACCCAGGACCTGGCCAAAGCCTCCGGGAAGTTCGGACAAGACTTCAATCACTTCCTGCAGGCTGGAGTGGACATGGCTGGACAATCCCAGGTATTGTGGCAAGACTATAGCACTTACACTCATAACCCTGCTCCTGAATTATTCTAGCTATAGAATCATTTGATGTATGATATTATAGGTTACTGATACAAGTGTTATGCATGAAGTGGAAATATAAACGAAGTCACTAAGAAAACAAAACCCTGTGGAAGTCACCTGACACTTGATTGATATCTGAATGCTGTCTTCCTGTAGTCTAAAGAGGACCAGACTCAAGTGGTCACCAACCTGAAGACCATCTCCATGTCCTCCAGCAAACTCCTGCTGTCCGCTAAAGCTCTGTCCACGGACCCCAACTCACCCAACCTCAAAAACCAGCTGGCCGCTGCCGCTCGGTGAGACTCGGCCGTCTTCTGCTGTCCAGCTCATGCTTTGTCATCAAAAATCCCTATAGATTCAGAAATATACAACTGAATCTATAGGGATTTTTGATGACACTAAGTGAAGAATAGGGATTGGAAGTTTTGGATGACTTCAGTAATATTCCATTTAAAACGAGGGTGGATTTCAAACAGTTTTTGCATCCTTGAACAGTATTTTGTACAAACATGAGCAACCCGTTCATGACGGGAATCTGATCTGGCATGTGATTGGTGCAACTGATGCTGGTAGGTCACATGACAATGACATCAGGAAGAATGTGGTTTGTATGGATTATATTCATACTACATAGAATTTACTTTTTTTTTAAACAAAATATAAGTACTTCTATTAAGTAGAAGAGCCTACTCATAGAGTATGTGTTATTAGACACAGCCATGGCATGGTCATCGGTGTTAAGGTGCAATAGTGCCACCTGCTATGATGGATTTTCAACCAGTTATGATTTTTTTTACAGTATTGCCATATTTGCAGTATTCACATTATATCAGTATTTCATTTTTGAAATGTCATGTTTATTATTGCAACACCCTTCGCTTTTAGCATTTACGTATTCTGGTATTGGGAAACGTGGGCTGTTTTATGGCACGATCACATTAGCAAAACTGCAGCAAAATTTGTCAAAAGAAGTCTCTGTTGTCTGTAGTGCAGGGATGTGTGAAGTGCACAGACCTCTACAGATTTAACACCAGAATTTCACAGGCCATATAGTTATCCTAGCTACTATTTGAAACCATCTTGGTGTCAGGAGTGCATCTAAAGTGCAGCTGGCTGTGACTCTTTCTGTAGAGGATGGAGTCAGATGTGTCTGTGTGATGGCACGAAGCCTAACAGTGCTTGTGATAGTAACTGTAGAAACTGTGCACTCAAGCAAACACACACTGCTCCTCTATTGACATACATTACATAAGTGGCATGCTCGCTTTTCTACACATTTGGGTCGGAATGAGCACAATTATGTAATAGGCATCTATACAGCAAACCTGCTCTCTGATGTGTTTGTGAGGCAAAGAGGAAGACGGGATGAAACAACAGCAGCTAATGGCTTTACAGCGCTCGCAATCCAAAATCTCCCATCAGTCCCTCACAGAGCATCAGAGAGAGAGAGAGAGAGAGAGTCGGTGTGTGGTAGCACTCGTGGGTGGATAGCTCCTCACACGGTTCCTTCTCTTCCCTGCAAACTCTAATGTGTGTGTCTCTCTCTCTCTGTGTGTGGATAGCGCGGTGACAGACAGCATTAATCAGCTGATCAGCATGTGTACCCAGCAGGCTCCGGGACAGAAGGAGTGTGACAACGCTCTCCGTGAGCTCGAGGTGCTTCTACTCTCTCTTTCTCTTCTCATCTTGTCTGTGTTTATCAGTTTGTGTGAGCGTTCGATTCTCAGACTCGGCACTGATCTCAGTCTGTGTTTCATGAGCAGAGATCACACCGGTTGTAGAATGATGTAATGAAATACTTATATAAAGATATCGTTTTTGGATATGCTGCATGACTTGAAATGCTGTTTGATATCGAGCGGCAGTAGTTTTTGCATGATATTGGAAATGTCAACAAAGCAACAGAACACATTTTCAAATCAGCAGTTTTCACTTTTAGAACGAAGAAAATTTATTTGCGAAACAAATCTTTGTTAACATTATCAATGTCCTTGCTGAATAAAGGATTATTTTAATCATTGGAATCTTACAGACTGCAAACGTTTGAAAGGTTTTGTTTGTTTTTTTATATTTTTTGATTTACTTTTTAAGAAATGTAATCCGAACGTTGAAGACCGTTGTTCTAGTGTGTTCTATTTATTTGTTCAAATCTTAAAATGGACTTGGAAGGAGCATTTGCTCTCTAGAATTGAATAACTTGCGAGCAGTGTAGGTGTGCTGCGTGTGTGGTGTGTGTAACTGTGTGTGTGTGTCCGCAGACGGTCGGAGGAATGCTGGAGAACCCCACTGAAGCGGTCAGTGAGATGGGCTACTTCGACTGCATTGACAGTGTGATGGAGAACTCAAAGGTGCCACACAGATCCGCTTCACTATGAAACGCTACGTCAGCCAGTCAGTGTTGAGCTAAAGCTGTGTGTTTATGTTGATATTGTGTGCAGGTTCTGGGCGAGGCCATGGCTGGCATTTCCCAGAATGCCAAGAACAGTAACTTACCAGAATTTGGAGACGCTGTCAGTTCAGCATCGAAGGCGCTGTGTGGTCTCACTGAGGCAGCCTCTCAGGTAAAAACAGTGTGTGTGATTGGTGTTTTGTGGGTGTGTGTGAAACTCCTCTCTGCTAAATTAGTCGACCTAAAGAGGCGATGCGTGATAAAATGTACCAGGGCTATGATGCATCAAACATCTGGAGTTACAGGAGCGCATTAAATGAACAAACGCATTGCCTTGCTGCTCTCTGCTTTGCAGTCTTCTGCACTTTCACACACACCGTCATGCTTTTATTATTCGCAGGCACAAAAACACACTTGTGCAAAAAGAGTTCATAATGGGTTTGATGTGCAGTGAGTCATATTTAACTGCTTCCTGTGTGTCGTCCTAAAAGCAGCTTCACAAAAACACTCACGGCTGCCGTTTGATTCAGAAGTGCTTGATTTCATTTTTATTTGCTTGAGTCCTGTTTGTTTTTCAACTAGGCTGCACTATATTGATAAAAAGCATAACTGTTGATTGCTTCAATAGAATTTTCATCAAAATACTTCTTTTTTTGTGGGGTATACCATATTGTTTATGGAAGTTTTGTTGATGTGTTCTGTTCCTTTTATTGTGGGGACACATTTATTTCTGTAGCACTTCTCACAGTGCAGATTGTTTCGAAGCAGCTTCACAGTAATATCCATGTGTCTCTCAGGGGGCGTATCTGGTGGGTGTGTCTGACCCGAACAGTCACGCTGGGCAGAAGGGGCTTGTGGACCCCTCACAGTTCGCCAGAGCCAAGCAGTCGATCCAGATGGCCTGTCAGAACCTGGTGGACCCGTCCTGCACCCAGTCCCAGGTAACAGCGGGACTCTGCTCCTTCCTAGACACAAACTGTCAGTCTGGAATAGACAAACACATACCTAAGCTCTGGTTTACTTTAGAAATGGTTTAGAAAAATAGCCATTGATAGCGTGTCATTATTAGTAGATAACTATCTACTAATCGAGTTTTTCAATAGCTGATGCAACTTTTCTACACAAAATTTAAATAAAGATGTGACCCTGGTCCGCAAAACCAGTCATAAGTGTCAATTTTTTAAAGTGTACATTTACATTTAAGCTTTTAGCAGACGCTTTTATCCAAAGCAACTTACAGTGCATTCAGGCTATAAAATTTTTTGACCAGTATTTGACGTGTGTGCCCTGGGAATTGAACCCACAACCTTTTGCACTTGTAACACAATGCTCAACCACTGAACCACAGGAAACTGAGATTTATACATCGTCTGAAAGCTGAATATATAAGCTTTCCATTGATGTATGGCTTGATAGGACAATATTTAACTAATATTTGAAAATCTGGAATCTGAGGGTGCAAAAAACCTAAATACTGAGGAAATCGCTTTTAAATTGTTCAAATGAATTCTTAGCAATGCATATTACTAATCAAAAGTTAAGTTTTGATATATATATCTTCATTTAACATCTTTACTTAATATCCTAATGCTTTTGGCATAAAAGAAAAATGGATAATTTTGGCCCATACAATGTATTTTTTTGCTATTGTTACACATTTACCCCAGAGACTTAAGGGCAGCTCCAGTGTCACATATATTATTTATTGATTTGGAGATTTGGGAACACAAGGAACAACTTAAAGGGGTGCTAGCATTTACAGTTGTTTGGTAAAACAAATCTACACAATAGATTGTGAGAGTGGACAAGGTTCAAGCTGTTTACACTTTGTAGAAATCTTCTTGGTTTGAAAGTGACTTTTGGTCCAATAGACAATGGTCCTTTTTTGGCTGAAATTTGAAAAAAATAATAATGTGATAACGTGACGCACCTTAAATAGTGCTTCAGACTGCACCTAAAACAGTCACACTTACGACAAAGAATATTAATGTTGTGGCGACTATATGAATTACATGCTATGATTTAAATATTTGCATGTAATGCCTTTTTATGCTGATAGTTTTGCGACCACATCTTTTGATCTTCATGCTGATGTAATAAACTGAGACGATGCTCATCAAAGTTTTAGAGGAAAAAACGTCCTTATTTGTAATGCAATATCGCAATATGCTTTGTGATCTGTTAACTTTTAATAAACAAAGTATCAGCTATTAAATTCTGACAAAGTCATAACAATAAATGCTGTTTTGACACAGCACTTGAACAAATCAGATCTTTCTCTTAACTACTATAGTACGAAATAAACATGAATGGACATCAAAGGGTGTTGCATAAGATACAGCACTGATTGCTGAAATGTGTGAGCGCTCAGTGTTTCAAACTGTGGAAAACGTGTAAAGCTTGTAAACAATGACACGTAACAATACATTAACCTCGGTTAAAGCAGGCAGTGTAATCGATCCTGCCAGTGAACTGGTCGACTTTCATTAATTATTGTATTTCATATCTGGATATTTCCTTTGAACTCACAACTCAAAATTGAAAGTGAATTCTTAAAGGAACATTTTGGCCCAGTTTTTAAGTCCTCACACATAACCGTCTTTTTTCAAGGTCCTCTCTGCTGCCACAATTGTTGCCAAACATACTTCTGCCTTGTGCAACGCCTGCCGCCTCGCCTCCTCCAAAACATCCAACCCAGTTGCTAAGAGACAGTTCGTCCAGAGCGCCAAAGAGGTGGCCAACAGCACCGCCAACCTTGTCAAGTCCATCAAAGTGAGTTTAGACTGTCTCTGGTCAGCAGTGTTGGTGTCATTATGGTGGATGTGACTCTGTGTTTGTGCTGTGACCTCAGGCTCTTGACGGGGCCTTTAACCAGGAGAACAGACAGAAGTGTAAGGAAGCCACCGCGCCGCTCATCGAGGCTGTGGATAACCTGACTGCCTTCGCTTCGAACCCCGAGTTCGCTAGCGTACCTGCACAGATCAGCCCAGAGGTACTGACTTTATACACATTTAATAGAATAGTGTAAGATTGTCAGGAGCGTACAGGTCTACAGGAAATAGAAAACCCTGTCGTGTGTGATTGCAGGGTCTGGCAGCGATGGAGCCCATCGTAGCGGCCGCTAAGACCATGCTGGAGAGCTCTACAGGCATGATCCAGACGGCCCGCTCACTGGCCGTCAACCCCAAAGACCCGCCCAAATGGTCTGTGCTGGCTGGACACTCCAGGACCGTGTCCGACTCCATCAAGAAACTCATCACCAACATGAGGTGTGCACAGAGTCTGTGTCTCTTATTCAACAGCCAACTGTGGAACCGTTAGCAGCTGGTAAAATAGCACCAAAATGAACAATAAATGGGATGGGAACATCATTTCTTCACTTTCTTCCATACAGTTTATTCCCAGTTTCAATAAAATTAATTTAGTTTTTCAGGCTACTTATATAACTAATGTAAAGTTTAGATTTTCTAATATGTAAAAACTCATTAATAAACCGTTCTCAGCAAGAATATGACATGCCATTTCTCCAGTATTAGTACTCATTATTAAAATATAGTCAATTTAAAATGACAGTAATCTCGTATGATTGTGTAAATACATGCATGTCATGTGGGATGCAGCTTCTGTTCCTCCTTGGCAATGAAAGATAGCTGTTGTTGATGTTGATGAAAGGTTGACAACATTACTACAGTATTCTGATTATTTAATTGATCACATTTAAATGTTTGACTTAAAAAAACAACACGTATACATTTAATAAGGTAGAGAAAAACCCTATTGTCAAGGCACCTTTATTTCTATCGCACTTTATACACTACAGATGCTATATCTATATCTCACTGAGATATAGAAGAATCAGTTATGGAAACTCAACTATGGAGGCAGTTCAGATTCTGCTGTAAAGCAGCTCTAAAAGACAGTAGTGTTATTATTTTGACAATAGTTTAGATCAATTAGAAACTGTAAGTTCAGTTCAGCTATAAGCAGTTCTACTGAGTCAGCAGTGTTGTTATTCAGCTCAAGTCAGTTCAGTATCAGTGTTGCGAGATGTGACTGTATCATAATTTCATATGCTGTCATGTAAATGTTTTCAGAGAGAAGGCTCCGGGTCAGAGGGAGTGTGATGACGCCATCGAGGCTCTTAATAACTGCATCCGTGAGGTGGACCAGGCGTCTCTGGCAGCCATCAGCCAGCAGCTCACGCCTAGAGACGACATCTCCCATGAGGTGAAGCCTTACAGCGGTCATGATGGACCACTGCAGTATCTTTAAAGCTGAGGCGCAGGTTTCATGTGATCGTTATCATTGTTCTGAATCTAATATTGTAATATTGTGTTGTGTTGCAGGCTCTTCACGAGCAGATGGCGGCGTCTGTGCAAGAGATCAGTAACCTGATTGAACCGGTGGCCGTCGCGGCCCACTCCGACGCCTCTCAGCTCGGTCACAAGGTCTCAATCATTCCTAAACCTGTTTCAGCGGGTCTCAGGGTTTATTGGGCGCTAAATGTGTGCCGTCTTCTCACAGGTGTCTCAGATGGTCAGTTACTTTGAGCCGCTCATCATGGCTGCCATCGGTACAGCGTCTAAGATCCGGAACAGCCAGCAGCAGATGAGCGTGCTGGATCAAACCAAGACTCTGGCTGAGTCTGCTCTACAGATGCTCTACACGGCCAAAGAGGCTGGAGGAAACCACAAGGTGAGACACCAGCAGCTGGATCCTGGGAGTATGGATTACACCAGTCCGAGATCTGCTGTGGTGCTCAGTCTCACAGTACTGTGTGTGTGTGTGTGTGTGTGTGTGTGTGTGTTTCCAGGCGGCTCACACGCAGGAGGCTCTGGAGGAGTCGGTTCAGATGATGAAGGAGGCGGTGAATGATCTGGGTGCGACTCTGTCAGAGGCGGCCAGCGCTGCAGGAGCGGTGGGAGGCATGGTCAACTCCATCTCTCAAGCCATCAATAATATGGAAGATGGGCCTGGAGTCGAACCTGAAGGATCGTTTGTGGATTATCAGACCACCATGGTGAAGACGGCCAAAGCTATCGCTGTCACCGTTCAGGAGATGGTAAACACTAGGGCTGGAACAGTTTGAGTGTCTGCTGAAATAGAAACTCGGGGGGGGAAATGGAAAAAGCCACTGAGGCTGGTGGGCAAAATGCAATATGCACAAACATGCACTGAAACTGAATTAAGGTTTCGTACAGAATTCAGACATGCGCTTGACTTGTAACAAAAGATATGCATTTTAGTTAAAGGTACAGGTTGTAGGACCTGCCACTAGAGGGAGCACTATCAAAACAAGAACAATCGTGTGGTTTGATGACGCTAAGGAGGAGCGTGGAATGATGGGATCTGTTGTCTTCTACCCAACCGCTGACGGCCATCAATCAGACGGAAACATAAATCATGGATTTAACGCAAGTTCAACGGTTTGCGGGAGTAGATTACATACAAAGTCAATGCAAAGACGTGATCAGACTATGGATCAGACGCCTCCTCGCGTGTCTAAAGACACGATGCCCTGCGTTTGGCGTGTATACCCCTTAATACTAATCTTGTTGATCGTTATAATAGCATACGTTTTCTGTAAAGATACAAATCAAAACAACTCACCTGTCGAGTAAAACAAGCGAGATCGGCATCTCTTTCTAATTGAAGTTTGTCGCGAAGCTACTTCCGCATTTGTCCACAACACTGTTATCATGTGGTTTCTACGTCAGTAAAGGTGGTTAAAAAAAGGGAACTAACATCATTGGATTCATATCCATGCTACATACTCCGATACAGTAGGTGGCGGTATGCATCTGATAAGCCATGCGTTGCAGTCTGCCATAAAACTAAGAAGAAGAACTAACGTCATCGACAGGCGACTGCACTGCCCCGTGCATTGTTTACAATGGGAATTTTGTCATGATTTACAAGTAGTTGAAAACATTAGACATATTGTTAGTAATCAGCTGGACAAAATATATAACACTAGCCTAGTGGTTTTTGGATATTTTACTGCAAATATCTTACAAATTTAACCTTTAACCTGACAAGCATTCCTGACTAATCACCTTAAGAACATCTGATAAACTAAATATATTGAAACAATCAAACATTATACAGTGTTTAACAATCGAGTAATCAAATATGAATATACATGAAAATCTATCAATCAGACTTTAATGATATTCATGAAAAGCTGGTTAATTAAAGCTGGTAATGTTCTCATGAATGAATAATTTTGTTTGGCTCATCTATTGGCTGAAAGACAGAGATTGGACACTCTTAAAAGATTAGCAGACAATGACTAGTCATGCCTTCATTGTGCATGCACTTGCATTTGCATGCATCATCTGCACCAGAGAGCACTATTGCATTTTTATTCTGATGGTATTATATAAATAAATTAATTAGATTATTTTCCTCAGTCATTTTCACTCTCAACTGCTTGCTTTAAGCCCAGTATGTATTTAAAATATACAGTATTTTTCATTCATTCATTTATTTTATAGATATTTTTTAATGTTATGGTTCAAAATAATTTCCTGGAGGGAGAATTCTGCATTATTTATAT